>NW_006204918.1:1640598-1716662 GCF_000334495.1 Tupaia belangeri chinensis
TATAATACAGGAAGTCAAAATCTCTCTTGAAAGTATTAAAGGCAGACTAAATCATACAGAAAATAGAATCTCAGACGAAGAAGAAAAAATTGCTGGCCTAGAAAAATCCACCATAAAGACTAAGAAAATGACCCAAAAATTTGAGGATAATATATGAAAAATACTAGATACCATCAAACATCCAAACATCCAGATAATTGGCATCCCAGAAAGTGAAGAGACTAATAAGGGTATTGATTATCTATTTCAGGAAATCCTGCAAGAAAACTTTCCAAACCTAGAGAGGCATTCAAAGATCCAGTCCAAAGAAATACAAAAGTCCCAAATAGTAACAAACCAAAAAGATCTTCTTCAAGAAACATTATAGCCAGACTGACCAAAACCACAGACAAAGACAAGATACTAAAATTGGCAAGAGAGAAATGTCAAGTTACCTACAAAGGGTATCCCATCAGACTAATAGCAGATCTCTCATCGGAAACAATGCGACTAAGGAAAGAATGGGAAAATATATTCAAAGTGTTAAGGTAAAAACAATTTCAACCGAGAATACTGTATCCGGCAAGATTATCCTTCATATGGGAAGAAAAGACAAGAACATTCTCAGATAAACAAAACCTGAAAGAATTTACCAGCACCAGACCAGATCTCCAACAAGTTCTCAAGGGAGTGCTATGTCAGGAAAATTAAATATAGTCACACAGAAATAAGAGTTCAAAAACTAAGAAAATGGCCAACTTAATCATAAGGATAAGTCTGGAGTTGAATATTATATCCCAGAATTCAATCCAGAAGATGGAACCAGGGCCTAGGTTGCTCATATTCTGCTTGGAAATAAACCACATTATTAATTTTTTAGAGTTGGTTATTTTCTGTCGACAGTAAGAATATTTGGAATTGAGCCACAAATAAAGTTCTTTCAGTACAAACTATTACGTTATTAGAACTATAGTGATGATGATCATGTATGTATGTTAGATCACATGAAGTGAAAAACTTTGAACATTCTGTGAGCTTAGTAGGATTTTACTGAGTGAAATGAATGGAAATGGTCTCATCTTGGTGAAATAATCATTGAAAAGTTTCTTGCTGTACAGTTACAGAAGTAAGCAGACTTTTTAATAAGATAGCATTTTATTTCTCTTAAAATGCTTTATTTATGCAAATGATAGCTGAAATGGTGAAGTTACTTTTTGTTTTGTTTTAAATTTTGCCTGAGGCTTCATGTGCTTGCCTGAGAGCTAAGGGGAGAGAGAGAGAGAAAGAAAAGGAAAGGCAAAAGGAGAAAGCACTCCCCACAGGAAACAGTAATGTCACACTATCTTCTCTTCTATTTCTCTCTCCTTGGAGGATTTTGGGCACACATACACATGGGTCTCATGTGTTTATTAAGGTGCCAATTCCAGAACTTGAATCGCATATTTAGTCAAGTGGGATCTAGCACTTTAATCACCCTGCTGTAGGCTGGCCTGATATTATTACTTCCAAAAGTACAGACTGGGTAGCTACTTTCAGACTTGCAAAATAAAGATCAGTTTCTTTATTTTAAAGCTAGAATTACTTATATATAAAATTCATGTTGGGACCAGCAGTTAGCGTAATGGCTATGTCACTGGACTCCCATGTAGTCGACCACGGTTAGAGTCCCGGACCCGGTGGCTTAAACTCACGCTGGGTGCGTGGGGTGATGAGGTACAGGGGTTCCTTTTATTTGATTTTTTTTTGAGATTGACAGACAAAATTAGTTAAGAGATTTCCACTGGTCTGGCCCAAAGAGGCAGAACATGTGGAAATGGGTGGGGGTGGAATCTAGTAGCTTATAGGTGGATTCCACAATTTCTAGGTTGGTGATTAGAAGGGAAGATCTCTGTCCTGGGAAAAGACTGTAAAAGAAATGCTTAATCTGCATCTCCAGGAAAGGGAAATTCTGTTTCTTGGGAAGAGGTTAGCTAAAGAATATACCATAATCAACTGAATATACATCTCAAAAGATACTATGCCAGGGACAGGATGTAGGAAGAGTCCTCTTAAATGGAAAAATGTTTTTTTAATGTTTGTGGGTATGACTCCCCCTAGGCCCTCTGGAAAGGACTGGGGGGGGGGAGGAGGGAAAAGCAATCAGACTTCTGTCCACATTACTAAGATTTTAAAAATATCTGGATTCCTAGAGGATAAAGACAACCAAGAAGCAACTTATAAAAACCGCCTAGTTCTACAAAAGCAATCAAAACTACTATAGCTGACAACTAGGATAAAGAGAATCCTACAGAATGTAAAAGCACATGAAAGTAAGGAAACTGTCTGTAAATTCAGAAATTCATACAAGAACAGGAAGTCGTGGCTATGAACATTCTTTAATATCGGATTAAGGGTTCACCCTGCCCCAGTATGACTTCATCTTAACGAATTATAGCTGCAACTATCCTATTTCCAAACAGGGTTACATTTTGAGATACCAGGAGTTAAGACATCAATATATTTGGGGGAAGAAAAAATTATACTCATAACAGATGGCAAGAAATACTGAGACAGGAATTAGACCCAGTGAGTAGGTAAACAGGACAGGAGATCCCTAAGGAAGAGCCACTATTTTTTTTTTTTTTTTTTTGGAGAGGTTTTCGCTATAGGGTGCATGCGCTCGCCAGACAGACAGAAAAAGACAGAGACAGAAAGCGAGAAATCACCCCCCAGAGGGGATGGTCACACCGCAGTCCCTTCTCCTCCATTCTCCTCTTGGGATCTTGGGCACGCACGCACATGCGCCTGGCGTGAGTTTTAAGCCACCGGGTCCGGGACATGTACCGCGGTCGACTACGTGGGAGACCAGCGACATAGCCATTACGTTAACTGCTGGTTCCCAGGAAAAGCCACTATTATAGAAAATGGACATGCACATATATTAAGACAGAGCCAACTGATAAAATGGAGTCAGTCTGATCAAGCTTTTGGGAAGGCTCTTTCAATGCTCTCACAAGAAATCAAGTACTAGCTCTGGCTGCTTGCTCACACAGAGGGTTTCTTACAATCAGAGCTGTTTTACTTGATCAATCATGGTCTATCAGGAAATGCAACGAAAACCTCTTAGAAGATTCCTTTCTCTCTCCCTTCCTACGTGGCTCTTGGAGCCAGGCAGGTTGTTATCTTCCTTCTGCTGCCCCATTTATTCATTCAAATTCACCACTGGGGTGGGACACTAAGTAGGCATCCTGAGAGTGCATCCAGATATGTATGCTCCTTTCTTCAAAGACCACCCTGGGCATGTGTGATTAGATAATTAAATTTCTCTCCTGAAAAAGCTAGGCAAGTGCAGCAAAAAGCCAGGGGAGCCAAACAAAGAAGCCAGATACTACGAGAGAGAACTTCCCCTGCTAAATATCCATTACAGACACCCAGGATAAAAGTAACAACCTCAGGCCCAGAGCAGTTGTCCTTCTCTGGAAGCTGCCAATCCACATGCCTTTCAGGTATGGAGGTGTATTTCCTTCCTACTAGAAATCTTTACTTTTCCATAAAAACTTCTCTTTTCCTATTTTACATGTATTTGTGTTTTTTTTCATTCTGCCTCTCGGGTTTGGTCTCTTAGAGAGGTGGATCTAAAGAACCTAGGATTTTACACACTGCATCTCAACTCCCCCATCCTGTTAGCAGCAAGCCCTGCAAGGCAACTCACTCCCTACAAGGCATCTCCCTGCAAGCTCCTTTGGAGCAGCACTGAAAATTGTTGGGAGCTTAGTTGGGTTACTATGTAAATTAGCCCCATTTTGTTCCAAGTGGTCTTGTTGATGTTAGCCTTAATTAAATGCTGTTTAAGAAAAGCTGAAATTAGGTCCTAGCCTCAGTCATTCATATTAATCCCTGGTTAACAAAGTGACCTATTTGTGAGAAAAAAAAAATTGCTTGATGACAAGTAGGTGTAGAGTTAAAGGGTGCATTAAGCTGCAAGACCATCTAATGCTGGCCCCTTTCAACTCTACGTGCCTTGAAGACTATACTCAAATCACAGGGTCCTGACTGTTCTTCCTCTTGGGTCCCTTAACAGGATTGTTAATGCAGTTAGAATTTCTGGAAAGAAAGAAAATATGGAGAAGAAAAAAAAAAAAAAATCACACGGTCCTGTCATGCACCTACTCTGACTCCAGACAAGGAGCCAGCTGATTCTCACTTCCTACCAAAGTGACCTCAAGCTGAAGGTTCTCCTTCTGTCCCACTTCCAACTGCATGTTCAGATTCCACCTGGCTTTCTGCCCGACTGTACTTCAGTCTCAAGGACCAGAGAGAGTCTGCAAAGATACTCCTGCTCTTTTTGTGATTAAAAAGTACTTTTCTCTGACCCAAGAGTTTCATGTTGTTTAGTAACATCTATAAACTGAGGAAGCTAACTTTCACTTCTTATGACTGTCCTCTACAGAATAAAACCCATTCACTCAGCTATTAAGAGAAATTCAAATCGGTTCATAAAGCACAATTCGACTTTATGCTGCATAAAGACTGAATGACAGGGCTGACCTCATGGCCTGAAGGTTAAGGGAGTCAGGTCCCACATGGCCAAATGAATGGTCTGAATCCCTGCCAAGGTGCCATGAAAAACACATCAGGCACATGTACCTGTGTGCCCAAAATCATGAAAGGATGGAGAAAAGGAGGACGAGAGGTTCCAGCATGACTATTATTCCAATGTGGATGCTTTCTCTCTTGCTTTCTGTCTCTCTCTGGCAATCACACACACTCTCTGACAAAAAAAAAAAAATAGAATCATATACAAGACAAATCAAGAGGACTGTTAAAAAAACACATGACGGGGAACCAGCAGTTAGCGTAATGGCTATTTCGCTGGACTCCCACGTAGTTGACCGCGGTTCATGTCCCGGACCCGGTGGCTTAAAACTCATGCCGGGCGCGTGTGCGTGCGTGCCCAAGATCCCGAGAGGAGAATGGAGGAGAAGGGATTGCGGCATGACCAACCCCCCTGGGGGGTGATTTCTCGCTTTCTGTCTCTATGTCTCTCTCTGTCTGGCGAGCGCACGCGCCCTACAGTGAAAATCTCTCCAAAAAAAATAAAAAAACACATGATGAAGATATGCCAGTAAATGCAAATAAGAAAAAATAGATTGTAACCTGGTATCAGACAAGATAGGAATCATACCCAAAAGTAGTCAATGAGACATATGAGAATGCATGTTTCATATCTTATATATATGCCTATACATAATAAAGTTGTAGTAATTATGAAATGCCAAATATCACAGCTACTCTGTTCATTAAGTAGAAACCACAGTACATGAAGGAAAAAGACACTAATAAGAAATCTCAATGGCCAAAAAAAAGTGAGAAAATTTTTAAAAAGCAATATAATCAATACAGTACATCTTCCTTTTTTAATATATCAGTTATTTAAATAGGTTCTTGGCAAGAAATTTTTTAATAGACCACCAATTTGTCAGGATAAACTCCATCTATTAGGTCAAACATGGATTGCAGGAAGCCCCGGAACTTAGGAATAGTTTTGATTTTTGGTAAAATGTGTAGCCCACAGCTTTCTGATCAACCTTGCCCTGCTCTGGAATAATGTATTTCTCCTTTTCTATGTTAAAGATCTCACCTTCCTACCGTCTGGACTTCCGAAGTTTCTTCTTCTTGAAGTAAGAATTGTGAGGTGTTTTAGGATTTTTATTTTGCTGATATCAATTTTCATGAGGTGGTAATGATAAATTTCTGGTGTGTTCTAGACAGTAGAATTCGTCTGCGGACCAGAGGTCAAGTCACAAGTAGCAAGCACTGCTCAGTTGCTTCATGAAAACTACTCTCTTGTTTCTGTGCTGTCCAGTGAGGATGATAAGAATGGTCCCTGGAGTGATGCTAGCTTGCAGCTTTCTCACATGCTGACTGAAGGATTTTTGCTACAGCTCAACAGCTTTCGTGACACATCTTCAGAAAGATAATATCTAGGTATTTTGTGAAGTTTAACCACTCAGGAACCACTATTCTTGTCCCCACCAACTGGTTTTCTGACAGTGGCAAAACGTTCTCGCCTTTATTTTGTGTATTGGATTTAGTGTCTGAGTACTTCCTTCTGTACATGGCCTTCCTGGAATCCATGGCAGTTTGAGGATATCTACCAAGGCCATGGACTAGGACCAGGTTTTGGATGCAATGGGGCTTCCTCTTCCTGGGATTTTTAGTCTTGGAATCACCCTTTCTCACCTTGCCACTGGAACCACGCTTCTCGGCTTCATGTTTGTTTCTCCTCCTTAGTATTTGGCTTCTCAGTATATATACAATCTTGTATAAAAGGAAAAAGCTAAATTATGTTTAATGGACATACGTATATATCAAATTTTACCAAATGAAGTAAGGACTATTACTTCATAATTGTGTATCTTGTATATTAACAAACTGGCACAGAAAAGAAGTATAAATTTTTATTATACAGGGATAATATAAATAATGATCTCTAATAACTATGCAATAAAATAGTATTATTAACTTAAAATGTTGCCCAAAGTAATCAGGAAATGTGAACACTCTCTTTTAAAAAAATTTTTGGTTAAAAAAGAACATCAACAAAACTTTGAGAATTTCTAGGGACCAGCAGTTAGCGTAATGGCTAAGTCGCTGGACTCCCATGTAGTCGATCATGGTTCGAGTCCTGGACCCGGTGACTTAAACTCATGCCAGGCACGTGTGCGTGAGTGCCCAAGACCCCGAGAGGAGAATGGAGGAGAAGGGATTGAGGTGTGGCCATCCCCCCTGGGGGGAGATTTCTTGCTTTCTGTCTCTCTGTCTTTCTAGCCAGTGCATGTGCCCTACAGCAAAAACCTCTCCAAAAAAAGAAAAAAAAAAAAACTTAGATAATTTCTAAAAAATATTAGTAATAAATAAAATATTACATATCAAAATCTATGGACATCAACTAAGCGATGATATCTGAATGTATAACCTAAAATACTTCAATTCAAGCAAATGAAAAAAAATGAAAAATTCACAATTCAAAAAAAGTAAGAAAAGAACCAATAAAGCAAATGAAAAGGAAAGGAAATTTAAGGTAAATATAGAAATCAATGAATAAGTAGTGGGAAAACAGTTTAATAAATCAAAATGTTGCTTCTTTAGAAAAAAGTATCTATGAAACAAAGTAACTAAAATAATAAATAGAGAGGCTAGCAGATGGCACAGGGTTAAGGCAGCTGCAATCTTACATGGTCGACTATGCAAGTTTGAATTCCTGAACTGGCACCTTGAAAATCATACCGGGCATGTGTAAGTATGTCCCCAAAATCTTGAGGGGAAAAATAAAAGGAAAGGGACTCTGAAGTGGCTATTCTCACAGAGGGATGATTTCTCACTCTCCCTTTTTCTCTCTCTCTCTCCCTCTCTCTCTCTCTGACAAGCACAGGTATCCTATAGCAAACTAAAAGAAAAGAAAAAGAGAGAGAGAGAGAGAGACAGAAACTATGGAGAGTGTCCAATCTGAGCAAACATGGTGACCTTTGCACACATGAAGAAATACAATTACATGAGCTATCAGTTGCATGCTGATGAAAGCAATCTGCATGTGAATATGCTAGATGCAAAACTGCATGACAGTATCTACCAAAGGAAGCCACATGTAATTATCAGAATTCACCCCAAAAGATCAGAAAGATCCACAAAACTACATGGCACTAGTCGTTTTCATGTATTCAGCCAGTTAACATCCAAAAACAACTGGCTTTGCATTCCATTTCCTCTTCTCTTATTTTCTGCCCATTTTTTTGTTTACTTTTTTTTTAAATTTAAATTTATTTATTTACATTCATTTACTATACATCATTATAGCATACAAAATGAGATTTTTTTCCATCTAGAATACACTGTATATTGGCTCAGTCGAGCACATCAACATATGTGTTATTGTCAACAAATAATTTTGCATTTCTTGTTTCCTGTATATTTTCCTTTTTTTCCCCATCCTTGATACCCTATCAGTCACCCTCTGCCATTTCCCACTCTCCTCCCACACTGTCTCTGGTATCCATGGTTGCTTCCTATGCCTTTTTTTACCCACATTTTATTGATCCAGTAAATACCTTAATTAATCTAAATATTTTCTTTTTTTTTTTCTTTTGGGAGAGGTTTTTTTGCTATAGGGCACGTGTGCTCGCCAGACAGACAGAGATAGACAGAGAGACAGAAAGTGAGAAATCACCCCTCAGGGGGATGGCCACACCGCAATCCTTTCTCCTCCATTCTCCTCTTGGGATCTTGGGCACGTACACACACGTGCCCGGCGTGAGTTTTAAGCCACTGGGTCCGGGATGCGAACCGCGGTCCACAACGTGGGAGTCCAACAACATAGCCATTACGCTAACTGCTGGTCCCTAATCTAAATATTTTCAATAGCAAGCACAGCTGACATACATACCCATGAACACAAGTCTGACTTTAGGCATAAACTTCAGTGAGTAGAATGGAAATACTATAAAGTAGCACCTAGTTGGGGCTATATAGCTTACTACAGTCATCAAATAAGTATTTTTAATGCATTTTTTTATTTCAAGAAGAACAGTTTTGTTTTTGTGTGTGTGTGTGTGTGTGTGTGTGTGTGTGTTTTCTTACCTGAAACATTTTTTAATTAATTTACATTCATTTTCTAAGCATTGTCACAGCATACAAAATGTGATTTCCCATCCAGAATATACTGCACAGGGGCTTAATCATGCATGTTATCATCAATAATTTTCCATTTTTAGTTTCTCACATACACGCATATATACACACACACACACATATATACACACAAACATACATGTATATTTGTGTGTGTGTGTGTGTATATATATATATATATTTACCCCTATTTCTGACCCTCTGACCTTTCCCACCCTCTTGTCACACTATCTCTGGTGTCTACAGTTGTCTTCCATTCCTTCCCTTCCCCCCCCTCACATTTTATTAATCACACAATTTCTTAAATAATCTAACTACTTTCCATACCAACTTCAGCTGATAATTTCAAGAAAAGCAGTTTTAACTTTAATAAATCAAAGAAATGCTAAGGAACTTTGCTTAAAACTTAAAGCCAGGAAATAGGTTAGGATTCTGTTTAAATAGTAGGTACATGAACCTATCGATAGCTCAAGACAGGACAAAAATCTTTAAAACCAGACAACAAATCCTAGAAGAAAATCAACGATGTTTTAGTCAAAAGTCATAAAATGCTATTTCACCAGTTCAGTCTCATGTACTTTATCTTCTGTCATGGTTCGATCTTCCTGATTGAATTTTGGGATATAATATTCAACTCCAGACTTGTTCCTATGGTAAAGTTGGCCATTTTCTTGGTTTTTGAACTCTTATTTCTGTGTGTCTGAATTTCATTTTCCTGATACCGCATTCCCTTGAGAACTTCTTGGAGATCTGGTCTGGTGCTGGTAAATTCTTTCAGGTTTTGTTTATCTGAGAATGATATGAAGGATAATCTTGCCGGGTACAGTATTCTTGGTTGAAACTGCTTTTCCCTTAACACTTTGAATATATTTCCCCATTCTTTCCTTGCTTGAATTGTTTCCGATGAGAGGTCTGCTATTAGCCTAATGGGTTATGCTTTGTAGGTAACTTGCATTTTTCTCTTGCCAATCTTAGTATCTTGTCTTTGTCTGTGATTTTGGTCAACCTGCTATAATATGTCTTGGAGAAGATCTTCTTGGGTTGATTCTATTTGGGGTCCTTTGTATTTCTTGGGACTGGATCTTTGACTGCCTCTATAGGTTTGGAAAGTTTTCTAGCAAGATTTCATAGAATAGATTATCTCTTCGCTTTCTGGGAAACCAATTATCTGGATGTTTGGACATTTTGATGGTATCGTATCTAGTATTTCTCGTATATTATATTATTCTCATTTTGGGGGTAATTTTCTCAGTCTTCATGGTGAATTTTTCTACGTCTGAGATTCTATTTTCTGTATGATCTTGTCTGCTTTTAGTACTTTCAAGGGAGATTCTGACTTCCTGCATTATAGACTTCATCTCCAACAGGTATGTTTGATTCTTTTTTAAAGTGTGCAGTTCCTCTTTTAGATCTTGCAAGAATTTCCTCACCTCCTGGAACTCATCATCTCCTTTCTCCTTTCTCTTCTGCAGTTCACTGTCTCTATTCTCTTCCTTCTCAGTTAGCTTCATCATCATGGATATTCTAAATTCTTTATTTCCATGATTTCCATTGAACTGTCTGTGGATTAAGAGGAGCTATTCTTTTCCCATGGAGGAGAGGTATTTTCTTGCTTTCCCATATTTCTTGTGGCCCTGTGGTGATTTATAGTCATCTGATGAATGGTATATTTCTTCCTAAACTTGAAATTCAATTTGAGCGTTCAGGAGTGTGCAGAAAGAGATGATCTGGAATCTCTTTACCATTTCGTTTTGATCCCACTTGAGTTTGTGGGCTGGAAGCTGAATTATCAGTAGAAAACCTTCATTTCTCTTTTTTCTCTGAAATCACTAGTTCTTAGGAGCCATGAAGGTGTCTTCTCTCATTTTCCTCCCTTTAAAAGAATAACCTGGGAGTGATTTAGGGTAGTGGCTCTCTCCGTAAGAGAAGTTGGGCCCACCCAATTCTCACTTTTCTATACTTGTATGTCTTTGTGTGTATATTTTTATGTTTATTTCTAATCCACAATCCCTCCCCACTCAGAAAAACTTGTTCTGCTGAGCGAGTCCTGGCAAGAAACCCATACAAAATATTTTTTAAATAAATACATGGGAGGAAAAGGGCAAAGAAACAGAGACAAACATCAAAGACTATCGTCACTACGTCACATTCATAAAACAATGGAGAATCTTAGTAAAAGGAATAACTTTCTCAGAAAATATAATTTGTCAAAATTACCCAGAAGAGATAAAAAGCTAAAGTACAAATTTCTAAAGAAGAAACATAAAAATTCCAACGAGGTTACCTAACATAAAGAACCAATTACAGGGGCCAGCAGTTAAAGTAATGGCTATGTTGCTGGACTCCCATGTAGTCGACCGCGGTTCGAGTCCCGGACCCAGTGGCTTAAACTCACGCCGGATGCATGTGCGTGCGTGCCCACGATCCCAAGAGGAGAATGGAGGAGAACGGATTGCGGCATGGCCATACCCCCTGGGGGGTAATTTCTCGCTTTCTGTCTCTCTGTCTCTTTCTGTCTGTCTGGCGAGCACACGCGACCTATAGCAAAAACCACTCCAAAAAAAAAAAAAAATTACAGATGAGTTCACAAGTAATTTAACCAACTTCTAAAATCACATAATCTCAATGTTACTTAGTTTCAGAACAAAATTTATTTTTCCTTAACAGAAGTATTTATATACAGACCTAGTAAGGAGTAAAGACCATACATGCACAAAAATTACAAACTACGCTCACTTATGTAATACACATATAAACATCCGTCAAAAAAAACTTAACAAATCAAATAGATCTAATTTTTTTATTTTTTGGAGAGGTTTTCGCTATAGGGTGCGTGCGCTCTCCAGACAGACAGACAGAGAGACAGAAAGCGAGAAATCACCCCCCAGAGGGGATGGTCACGCCGCAATCCCTTCTCCTCCATTCTCCCCTCGGGATCTTGGGCACGCACGCACATGCGCCCGGCGTGGGTTTTAAGCCATCGGGTCCAGGACGCAAACTGCGGTCGAGTACGTGGGAGTCCAGCGACATAGCCATTACGCTAACTGTTGGTTCCCTAAATTTTTTTTAAAAAAGTATCTAACATGACAAAATGGGATTTAATTCAGAAATGTAAGTAAGCTTACTGATTAGGAAATATATTAGTATAAATTACTATACTGAAAGTATTAAGAGAGAAAAAAATATATGATTATGTTAAAAGATATTTAAACAAACAGCTTTATTGAAATCAATTAGCATTTCTAATTAAACTTTAAAATAAAGTCACGGAACTAAAAAGACTTTAACAGATACTTCCTTAGTATGAATTAATATATATGTATAAAATATCCACACACACAGATTTTTGATGAAAAAAACTATTATCTTACTCCTAGTCACGGTTTAGCAGAGGCATTCCCATTAATTAGAAGAGTAAGTCAAGAATAGCCACTATGGATTAACACTGCATTGGAACCAGAAGCTGGCGTAATGGATATGTCTCTGGACTCCCATGTATTCTACCGCAGTTCGAATCCCAGACCTGGTGGCTTAAACTCACGCCAGGCGCGTGTGTGTGCGTGTCCAAAGAGGAGAGTGGTGGAGAAGGGATTGTGGTGTGGTCATGCCTCATGGGGGATGATTTCTCACTTTGTCTGTCTGTCTGTCTCTGTTTTCCTGGTAAGTATCCACACCCTACAGCAAAAGCCTCTTGGGGGCGGGGCTGCATCAAGGTATTAGTCAATATCATGAGACAAAGAAATAATAAAAGAATAAAGGAGACAAAGGAAGTTTTAAAAAGAAAAAAGGAGTTAATGCTCTACTTATAGATGATTATCGTGGAAAACTCAGAAGCAGCAATAAACACAAACAAGAGTGCAGTAATGTAGCATACAAGAAATAGTAGCCTTCATGTACACGAAAAAGATTAAGAAATACACAAGCTAGATCTTTGAAATGTTCATGGAAAATGTGTATCATAAAAAACTATGCAGATTAGAGAATTTCTTGTGCCAATTTTTTTTTTTTTCCTTTTCTGAGATAGGGCATGTGCACTTGCCAGAGAGAGGGAAAGTCAGAAATTACTCCTGGATGGGTAGTCATGCCACAGTCCTTTCTCCACTCTCCTCATGGGATTTTGGTCATGCTTCCATACACTACTGGCATGATTTTCAAGCTACCAAGTCTGGAACTTGAACTTGGTAGACCATGTGGAAATCCAGTAACTTAACCACCTCACTACCTAATGACCCAATAAACTTATATTTTAATTTCATATCTTTCACAGATTTATTGAAGTTCCATCACATAACAGAAGAGTAAACTTCAATTTAAAAAATAGAAAGTATAAACTTAAAAAAAATGGATAAAGAGAATGATAATTTAAACAATTAAAAACAAACCAAAAAAAACTTCTTATCTCTAAAATTGTACAACAAATTTGTGTTTTAGAGTTTTTTATTAATTTTTGTTTATTTTTTTTCTTAAATTTGCTTTAGGGCACATGTGCTTACCAGATAGAGATTGGGGGTGGGGAGGAAGCAAGCAAGCCATCAGGTCAAGGACTCAGACTGAAGTAGGCCATGTGGGTAGTACAATACCTTAACCACCATGCCACCTGCTGGCTCAATCTGTTAAGCCACTAAATTTGAAGAAATTTGTAACAGCAGCAACAAGAAACTGATACATTAACACAATCCAAAAACAAACCAAAATAAATAGAAAAAAAAAAAACCTGGATACATCCACCATAAAAGCACTGCCCAACAAAAACATAAAGTAAGCCACATATATCATTTTTAAATTTTCTAGCAGGCACATGGCAAAAAGTAAAAAGAAGCAAATGATTTTAACTAAAGGTATTATTAAATATAACTAAATATTATTTTAATGTGTACATAGATAAAATTATCAATGTAATATTTTGTGGAGTTTTTCAAATTAAGTTCAACATAATCTAAACCTAGATTTGCCATTTCCAACTCAGTATCCAGGAGCAACAAAATACCATGAGCAAATTCAAAAGACATAACAGACTAGAAGAAAACATTTGCAACTTTCCTCCCCATCCCCCCACAAATAAATCGGCGATTAACAATGAAAGGGAAAATATTAAAATTTAACAAAAGATATTAGCAGTTCACAAAATAAAAACATAAACAAGTCATTTAAGCATATGAAAGATGCTCAAGTTCAAGAGAGATTCAAAAGACACTCAAGTACCATTTCTCATCTATCTCATTAGCAAACAATTCAAAATCATAACCACAACCATCGGCTCATCAGCAAAGTTCTGATGCATTTTTCATAGAAAATAACTGACTTTCCCAATGACCTAAAATTTCAATGCTGTGGGGAATTTTTCATACACTGCGAGTGGGAGTGAAAATGGCACAATCTTTTTAGATGGGAAGCTGAAATTATCTATTAAACTGCATTTGTACTTGCCCTGTAACCCAGGCAACCTCACTTCTGGAACTTTACTTTGAAGATACATGTCCACATATACAAAACATACGCACAACATTATTTTCTGTGGTATGTTTGTAAAGGCAAAATATCAGAACAACTTAAGTGGCCATCTATAGAAAACGATAAAACTACAGCGTATACACAATGGATAAACCAGATGCTCACAAATGATTAGCAACAGGCAGCAGATATAAATGAGGTAGAAGGGACAGAAATAAGAATGACATTCTCGAAATATTCATGTCTATACTTCTCTGAGATTTCATACGTACACATGTATTTATATAAACATATATACATGTATCTAAATGCATAAACACACATATCATGTAAGTTTTTGTATTATTATATTAAAATGGTAAAATCCAGTGCTAGCTGGTGGCGTGATGGTTAAGGTGGCTGGATCCCACATGGCTGAAAGCATGGTTCAAGTCTTGGACCTGGTAGCTTGAAAAACATATAGCAAAACAAACACACAGTCAACAGGTAAAAGGATTTATTCAAATAAGTTATAAACACAAACACATTCCTTCTTAAGGTTACAAAAAATGACTGCATAGAAAATAAGTTTACCATGTTGTCAAAGGTCACGCTGCCCTTGTAACTCTCACAGTATTTTATGTATATCATAAGATAGAGTAAATGAACAAATAATCCATGTTGCTGAGACTCAAGTTTTTTGGGTTTTTTTGGAGAGGTTTTTGCTATTCAGCGCGTGCACTCGCCAGAGAGACAGAAAGTGAGAAATCACCCCCCCCGGGGGGGATGGCCACACCACAATCCATTCTGCTCCATTCTCTTCTTGGGATCTTGGGCATGCACGCACATGCATCCGGTGTGAATTTAAGCCACTGGGTCCAGGACTCAAACCGCGGTCGACTACATGGGAGTCCAGCAACATAGCCATTATGCTAAGTGCTGGTCCCGAAACTCAAGTTTTGATTTTGGGAAAAAGGAGATTAAAAATACGGAATGAGAGGGAAAAAAGAACTGTGTAGTGTATTTTTTGGAACAGTAGATTGGGGGATCGGCAGGTAGCATAGTGGTTAAGGGCACTGGACTCCCATGTGGCCGACCATGGTTCGAGTCCAAGACCTGGTGGCTTGCTTTCTCAATTTCTGTCTTTATCTCTCACTCTCTGTCCCTCTCTGGTCAACTTAAAAAATAAATAAATAAATACATACATACATACATAATGTAATTTAATTAAAAATTAAATTTAATTAAAAATAATTCTTTTAAAAAATCAGTAGATTGCTAATTGAAGTCAGAATTTGTAAATATCTATATACATGTGTACACACATACAGACACACACTCCATTATCTCCTAGCTCTGTGCACTAAAATGGCCTGAAAGCAATGACACTATCCCTATATGTTCCACCTGAGATCTTGTTTTCTAAATGCTGGTTCCTACAGAGAGGAACCAGAGATTCCTAAAACAGTGCTGAATGCAGATGTGCAGCAGAGAAGTACAAGGAAACTTCACAGTGTCTAATCCAGAAAGCAGACGAATTGGAACTGGCATGACATGGGGTTCGTTCTCACTGGCCAAATGTGAGACAATGTGAATCTGAAGTAGAACAATCACACTGATGAATTAGTGAGTAAAAAAAGAATCCTTCTATTGATATACTCAAAAGAGAAATGATGTAAGAAAAGTTTTTTTTTACAAAAGAATGTCAGCAAATTAACGAATTAAAGTAGAAAGAATGACAGGATTTTTAAACATATCATTTCACAAACATCCATGTAATATGAAATTCAGACAAGGGTTAGATGAAAAAATTACTGAGTTAGGACAGCAGGTGGCATGGTGGTTAAGACACTGGACTTCCACATGGCTGACCATGGTTTGAGTCCCAGACCTGGCGGCTTGAAGACCAAAACCTGCCAGGTACGTATGTATGTACGTATGCCCAAAATTCCAGTAGGAGAATGAAGAAGAGATTATAGCATGATCATTATTCTTCCAGGGGGTGATTTCTCATTTTCCCTCTCACTGCGTTTGTCTGTCTCTCTCCATAGAGTAAAATGTGCCCTATAACAAAACCCAAAAATAAATAAATAATAAAAATTAATGAGTAACAGGATATTCGTGTGATTGCCTAGTTTTCTCTCTCCCAACTCACTGCCTCCCATAAATACCAATACATGCCATACAAGGGCAAGGAGTACACATACGATGGATGATCTGGTGACCATGAATTAAGTGCGCTGGTATCTAAACAAACCTGTATTATGTGCCTCTTGACAGGGTGTAGTCCCAAAACCACTCATAAAGTAATGAGCAGCTACTCTGAGTGATGTATTAGGGTAATCTTATCTACACACAGTTTTTATCTTATCTGCTAACTTGACAACTTAATCTGAAGAGATGTGATTTTACTATAATGAACCAGAAGGCTGATGAGTTCTCGAGCACATGGCCTTGGTCAGTTGTACTCAGTTACTAGTCCTGGTTATAAAACACTCCTCTGAATAAAGATTTTTCATGAGCTTGTGAGTTTAGGAAATGCTGTCTGAAGGATCCTGCCCTAAAAGACAAACAATCTTGGTTAGGAACACACCAAATACAAACTGCAGTTCACAAGGTAAGGATAAACAGGTGTACCAAAGACAAGCATTAAACCAACAGCTCTGGAGTCACAAACCCACCCTGACTGGGGCCTTCTGTGTGCCTTCGGGTAAGTTACATAACCTTTCAACTTTACGTTCTCATCTATAAAATGCAATTTGTCATATCTAATGACTTAGCACAGGGCCCCCAAAAGTTTACACACGGTAAACAATAACTATTTGGGAGAAGGGTACAGGTCAATTCAAATATTTCAATATAAGTTATTTACCATCCTTTCAAAATACTTCTGTAATTTTTAAAATTTTATTTGGAATCCAATCTCCAATATATCACCTATATTTTGGCTATACAGGCACCTGGCTTGATTTTACACAGTTTGTGCTTTGCCTTTGACCGACGCTTTTTCCCCCTATTTATTGATCCACAGTAATAAACTTAAATTAGGATATTTTGTTCTTAGAATTTTTAGTGAATTTTGGGGAGATATAAGTAATTTTGTGGGAGGATATATCCAAAAGATTTAGCAATTATGGGGAATATTCCCAACAGTATAATTTGATAAAGGAAGTTTGGAGTTAACACTTAAGGGAGGTGAGAATTGTATTGGGTAGTCTTTATTAACAACTTTGTTTGGCCAAGGAAGTCTGATGTTAGCACTGAGGGAGGTGAGAATTGAATTCTGAAATTTGTGAATAAACTGACTGTGTGAAAGAAGAGCAGAATGATTTGCTAAAAGGGGTTTATGAGGAAGCCAAAAGCTCATTCAGCAGCTTTTCACCCAAGAAAAGCAACTGGAAAATCTAATAGTGAGTTAACTCTGAAAGAAATGTGCACTTTTCAGAAAAGTCTCACAAAGAAAAGCACTATGAGTTTTAAATTATAGCTACAAAATTTTCAAAGATTCTACAGAACTATAAAAGATTACAATAGTATTAGAGAAGTGGACCAAAATTACAATGACTCAGAGGGATCCAGAAAATTCATTTATATGGGAAAAAAAAATATGGCTGCAGCTGACAAAGTGCCTTTCTCAAAATATCTACAATTCTCTAAGGCTTAAATTATAATTCACGAATATAATTTGAATAATTTCTTGAATTTTTTTCTTGAAAGTCATCTTTACCTGTTCGTCTTAGATTTTACTATAAGATCTCTTTGATCCACTCCCTCCCTCTCACAGGAATCAGTTAGTGTTGTACTTTCGCGGCTTAGTAAAGCCAGTTGCAAGACCACTGCTCAACCCCACTCATTCAACAAATCCTCCTTTGAAATCTTTATCTTTCTAAAGTATAAATCTATGGCCTTTATCTAAGACACTCCAAGGCATCCCTCTATCAGCCTATTTTTTTTCTCCTCTCCAGTTCCAATATCATTCTGAGTAACTTTACAAAACAAAGTGCCATAGGGCATGCGCGCTCTCAGGAAAGACAGAGTGACAGTGGCAGAGAAACTGAAAAATCACCCCCTGGGGGAGGGCCATGCCACGGTCCCTTCTCCTCCAGTCTCCTCCTAAAACTACAGGCACCTGCACACTCAAAATCACGCATCTAGTGTGATTTTAAAGCCTCTGGGTCTAGGACTCGAACAGTGCTCTGCCATGTGGGAACCTAGTGTCTTAATCACCATGCAATCTGCTGGCACCCATGCTGAGTAATTTCAACATGTACATTTATAAGCTAAACATTACCAGAGCTTCATAGTTCCACAAGCTGCTTCATACCTTCGAAGATTTTCCACATCAGGGGTCCCCACCACTAGGCCACCAACTGTACCAGTTCATGGCCTGTCAGGAACCGGGCCCCACAGCAGGAGGTGAGCAGAGGAGTGGGCAAAAGTCACTCCTCATCATTCCCATCGGCCTGCGCTCTGTGTCCTGGCAGACCAGCGGTGGTGTTAGATTCTCACAGGAGCCCCAGATGGGGCCGTCTAGTTGCAGGAAAAGAGCCCAGGGCTGCCCCTGATTCTGCATCGTGATGAGTTACATAATTCCTCCATTATATATTCCAATGTAATAATAATAATAGACCAAAAAGTGCACAGTAAACAGAATGTGCTTGAGTCATCCCCAAACCATCCCTCTTCCCCCATCATGGAAAAACTGTCTGGCACAAAACTGGCCCTGGTGCCTTTGGCTGGAGACCACTGATGCACACCACACTTCCGCAATCTCTCATTTATTAATAAACACTGGAAAACAACGTCCTCATGCCAACTCAATCCTACTTCTACACAAGTCCTGCTCTTTAACCTTGTGAAACTCTAACTTAAACACATCATATCTAGTTGTCAGGTTCTCTAACTTCCTTTGAGCCCCACCCAACTTTTAAAACCATAGTTACACATTTCAAATACAGTCCTATAGTTACTCTGAGATCGTCTGACTAAACTACTGAGTCATCAGAAAAGTCATGACGACTTCTGCATAGAAAAACACACCAAAAAATAATGAATTTCCCGATGACCCAGTATTTCACACCATAAAGTAAACATGATTTTCCCAAAGGACAGTGGTTCCAGCTCATAACCTCCTATGTACTGAGAAAGAAAATCATCTAATGCCACAGATCTTCACTAAGAAGTCAGGTATATTCTAGTTTCAAACAGGAGCCTCAGTGGCTACATGGTCATCCGATTAGTTAAGCCTTTACATTCCAACAGTTCCTCAACAGAAAACAAAGGCTACGAGTCATGACCCTGCTTCACGCTTTCCTTTTCTGTTATTGGTCTGCACATTAGAATTACCAAGATCATCTTTAAAAAAAAAAAAAAAAAGTCAATTCCTTGGCCCCTTGACCAAATAATTATATCAAAATGTCTTGGTAGGAACCAACAGATGGTGTAATGGTTATTATGTCACTGGATTCCCATGTAGTCGACCTTGAATGGAGTCCCTAGACCCAGCAGCTTAAACTCACACTGGGCGCATGTGCATGCGTGCGTGCCCAAGATCCCGAGAGGAGAACTGAGGAGAAGGGACTGCAATGTGGCCATGCCCCTGGGGAGTGATTTCTCACTTTCTGTCTCTGTCTCTCTCTGTCTCTCAACAAGCACACACACCCTATAGCAAAAAATTCTATTGAAAAAAAAAAAGGAAAAAATAATTCTGGCTATAAGGCTCATAAATCTGCTGTACATCTTCCATTTGTCTCTAAACCTTCACCTATTTTTCAGTCTTCTCCAATAACTCCACCCCCGCTTTGATCCATTCATTCAATTTTTCTAATTACTTTTTTTATCTTATAAATCTAAATATCTTCTAAATTTTAAAAGCTCATTACAAAATATGCTGTAATAAACAAATAGAAAACAAATTAAGGCTGTTGTAAACCAGGTGCCATCAAAATATTAAGGGTATACATTTAAGGATTTAACAACACAGGGGCTAAGTGAAATACTACCCTAAGGATACACCACTTGACATTTCAGTGTATATACCAAAATACACCTAATTACATTGAACTATGTAATAAATATTTGAAAAATAATTTTTTTCTAGATTACGATTGCAAAAATCAATGACTAATTAAATACATCTCTTCATAATACTGATAATTATAAACAATAATATATTTAATTTTTAGGAGCAAACTATTTTCCTAAAATAAATATGGAGTTTTTTGGGGGTTTTTTTTGGAGAGGTTTTTGCTATACGGCGTGTGCGCTTGCCAGACAGACAGACAGAGACAGAGAGACAGACAGAAAGCGAGAAATCACCCCCCAGGGGGGATGGCCACGCCGCAATCCCTTCTCCTCCGTTCTCCTCTCAGGATCTTGGGCACGCACGTACACGCGCCTGGCGTGAGTTTTAAGTCACCGGCTCCGGGACGTGATCAGCGGTCAACTACGTGGGAATTCAGCGACATAGCCATTACGCCAACTGCTGGTCCCCATAAATATGGTATTACAGAATGCCAGAGACATTTTTTATTTTCACTGGAAACTAAACTGCTATAGCAAAATGTCAATAAAGGTAGTATTTCTTTCTGAGCAGGGCTTTACTGGCATCTCTTCAGGTACACATACTCCATCCATATGTGCTAGCCCAATTCTGACCACAGTGTTAACACCCACTGGAGTAAGGGTCCTCCAATTTGATAGAAGTGGAACTTGGACTCATCTGAGTGCTTTTGTTCAAAATATTTTGTCCACCATGTTTTCACCCATTTCAAGTCTTGCCCCAACATACATTCACTATTTGGTTATAACAAAAATACTTTTTTAAATTTTTGAAACACTGAAATCTCCTTTCTGAAAGCTAGTCTGCGTCAAATGGATTTTTTCATTGACCTAAGTTAGTAACAACTTGTTTTAACTAGAGTGCAAAATGATTTAAAAGCCCAAATTAGGACTACACGGAATATATATGTGGACACACACATCAAGTGTGTCTTTCTTGCAAAGTATTCAGCCAAGAAGAAATAAACACCCTGCTTCTCCTTTTAATTATGAGAAATTGAAATGTGTAATTTGAAATAAAAGAACATCTCCAGACCCAAATGATTTCATTAGATAATTTTACAGGCCATTTAAAGAAAAATTAACATTAATTTTATAATCTCTTCCAAAAGAATAAAAGGAGAGAAAATTTTCCAACGAATTTTATGACACTAATATTACCTTGATACTAAAACTGGGGAACGACACTGTAAAATATGAAAACTACAGACCAACATCTCTCATGAACTTACATGCAAAATTCTTCAACAAAATATTGGCAAATAGAACCCAGCAATACATAAAAGACTGATACATCACAATCGATTGAAATTTAGGGTTCAATATTGAAAATTAGTCCATTATACCAACAGGCTAAAGAAAAAAAAAATATCAATTGACATGAAAAAAATTTTTCAGAATTCAACACTCTGTCATGATAAAAATACCCTGAAACTAGAAATAAAGAAGAACGGACTCAGACAAGCTATAAAAAACAAAACAAAACAAAACAAAAACTACAACTAATATATTTAAATGAAAGACTGAATGCTTTCTTTTAAAGAGCAGATCAAAACAGAATATGAAACAGTAAACTTTTAGGAAAAAATACAGGAGAAAAACTTTGAGATCTAAGATGATGCAGAGAGTTCTTCAATTTGACAACAAAAGTAAAAGCTATAAAAGGAGAATGATTCATTAAACTTATCAAGATTAAAAGCTGCCAGACACCGTGTAATAAGAACAAAAAGACAAGTCACAGGGAAAAAAAGTATTTCAAACTCACAAATCTGACAAAGGACTAGTACGTAAATATATAAAGAATTCTTCAAGTTTAGTAAATTAAATTAAGCAGATCCAATTAGAGGGGCCAGCAAATGGTGCAGTGGCTATGGCACTGGGCTCCCACGTGGCCAACAGCACTTTGAGTCCAGGATCTTGGCTTGAAACTCACACTGGGCACATGTGAGTGCATGACCAACATCCCAAGAGGAGAATGGAGGAGAAAGGGATTGCAGCATGGCCATCCTCCCAAGAGAGAATTTCTCACTTTCTCTCTCCCACCACCCCCACGACTAATGCATGTGCTCTATGGCAAACACCTTTTAAAAAATCCAATTAATAGGGACCAGCAGATAGCATAATGGCTATGTCGCTGGACTCCCATGTAGCCGACTGTGATTCGAGTCCCGGATCTGGTGGCTTAAACTCACGCCGGGTGTGTATGCGTGCGTGTCCAAGATCCCAAGAGGAGAATGGAGGAGAAGGGATTATGGTGTGGCCATCTCCCCTGCAGGGGGGTGATTTCTTGCTTTCTGTCTCTCTGCCTCTGTCTTTCTGGCGAGCGAATGTGCCCTATAGCAAAAAATGTCTCAAAAAAAAAATACAATTAATAAAAATGGGCAAAAGTCATAACATTTCATCAACATGATTAGAATAAGGAGAAACTTGATCACATATATACTGCCGGTGGGAATGTAAAATGTTGCAGACATACTTGGAAACATTTCGTAGTTTTTTCTAAAACTAAACATTAAACTACAAGACAACCCAAACATCATACTCTTTGCCCAGGAAAAGTAAAAATGTAAGTTCACCTAATAACCATGTTAGCTTACCCAAAAATCTGCAGAAGACTCTCATAGTGGTTTTATTGGGAATAGCGAAACACTAGAGACAACCACGATGTCCTTTAAATGTGGGGTGGTTAAATAAACAACAGAATAAACATACCATGGAATATTACTTACTAATGGTAAGAATGAATTGTTGATAAATACAATTTGGATGGATTTTGAGGGAACTATTATAAACAAAGAAAGGTACATCCAAAAGGTCACAAACTATATAAGTTCATTTATTAAAAATGACAAAATTATAGAAATGAAAAACAGATTAGTGATGCCAGAAGTCAAATTCAAGGGGTAGAAAGAACTGCGGTAGGAGAGGTATGTGGCTATAAAGGGCAAGAGTAAGTATTATTATGTGATAGGATTGTTCTGGATTTTGATGGTAGCAATGCCAAAATCCTGCCTGGGATATTACACTATAGTTTTGCGAGACGGTACCAACTGGAAATATTAAGTAAAAGGTATACAGGCTCTCTGTATTTATTTCTTACAACTATAATGTGAACCTACAATTAACTCTAAATAAAAAGCTAATTAAAAAAGAATTTGCTGCATATGTATTGTATTTGTACTTGCCCCAAAATTTTCTTTAATTTGTTCCTATTTTAATTCATTCCTATTTTATTCATTTCAAATTGATTACTTCTATAGCATAAGAAATTTATCACTGGAGGTATCAAAAAAGTAAATGAGAGGCCATCAGGTGGTGTAGTGGTTAAGGTGCTGGACTCCTATACGGTCAACCAGGGTTCATGACCCGGACCTGCTGGCTTGAACTCATGTGCATGCATGCCCAAAATCTCAAGAGGAAATAGAGGAGAAGAGATTGCGGAGCGGTCATCCCCCTAGGGGTGATTTCTTGCTTTGTGTGTCTGTCTCTCTGGTGAGCTCACATAACCCCATAGCAAAACTCTCTTAAGAGAAAAAAAAAGAAAAGAAAAGAAAGTAAATGAACTTCCCTAATAAAAGTCAATCCTGTCTATTATACTGTTTAAATAGGATACATTAAAGGAGGCCACTCCACTGACCCTACAAAATCATGTAATCTACAAAGCAATATGCAGGGCATAAAGATGACAAATCATTTTTATGATAGTATAGAAAACTGGCCAGTAAGCACTTTATATGTTCAAAATAATAAAAAAAAAATTGTGTCTATCAAAGTCATTTTTTTCCTAGAATACACAGACTTTGACTTACTTTTAAATACACAGTTGCATTTGTTTAGCACATTGAACTGTTTATTTCTCTTATATATTGCTGGGGCTCAGAAAAATGATGCTCCAAACACATGTACATCCTCTGACACGCTGAGTTAAAGGGTCAGCTCAGAACCACGCTCTCTATCTGATCTTCCCCACGCCTCCCTACCTCTTGCCCACCTTTTCCACGCCTCCCTCTCCTCTACCCAAAGTGCAAAGAGGTCTTTCCTCTGATACTCCAACATCTGCCTAAGGAAAGGATCCACCAGAGAGGGAAGAAAAAACTTGCCTTCAGTCCCCTCCCTGAAATGTCATTAACTAAGCCCATATTGCAGGAGAGGCTGAAGAATGCAACAGACCTGGACAGGCGGTCACGGGCACTGTCTATCTCTCAAGCCCATCCAGCTCCCGAGGAGAAGCACTAAGCGACCGTTGCCTGAGCACAGGCTTCATTCTTTCCTCCTAAAAATCGTTTACTCTAAAACTGCCTACACACCACTCCCTCCACCCCATTTGCTTTTCTCTTACGAATTACAGCCTGAACCAGCTGGCTACTCTTTGCATTCATATTCTCTATGGCTCCTATGTACATATTTATACAGTAAATAAAATTTGCATGCCTTTTGTCATCTATTAATCTGCCTAGTATCAATGATTTCCACTTTCAAAGGTGAGTGGAAAATGCCTTCATCCCTACAACACTCATCTTAATACAATAAAATAAATATAAATGTCTAGGATGATAGTTTAAAAACACACAAGTTACTTACCTGCATACGGAACACTGCCGCTGAGGCTGAAGAGCAGTGAACATAACAATCATAGAATAGTTTCGAGGTGGTGCCTTTATAAATTTTCGGAATTTATCACCATTCATGCGGAAGATTGAGCGCCTTGAACTCCATTCCATTAGCTGTTCTACTTTTTCAGCTAAAAGATTCTGCAATTAAACACAGGAATATAGGTTTATACCGAGTTAATAAATTAAAATCCTTTAGGTTTCAAATACATAGAATTACGTAAGACTGTGTTTTACCCCAAATTCTTGCTTAACGTCTTTATTTTGGTGAAGATATTCATTGTTAACTGAGTACACACGCGTAAGAATATTCCACTTTCCCTAATGATTTAAAAAGTTTATAAAAAAAATTAGAGTAAAACCACTATCAGTAGATTTGTTTTCAGAAAGATGGAACAGACATACATTTTCCTGATCTTCCCACTAAATTCAGCTAAAATCACTGTCATTACATTAAAAACAAAACAAGGAAAAGCAAACTGATGAGTCTAACAACAACAAAACCACCACGCACAAGAAGACTCTGCATCACCGTCAACAAGATTTAACTTGGAGGTTGTCGAGGACTTGTTCAAAGAACGACAAGCCACAGGCGGCAGGGAGGCTAAGGCGGCCACATAGCCAGCAGCACTGTGTGAATCCCCGACCTAGGGGCTTGAAAAACATGGGACCAGCAGCTGGAGTAATAGCTATCTCGTTGGACTCCCACGTAGTCGACCCCGGTTCACATCCTGGACCCGGTGGCTTAAATTCACGCTGGGCACGTGTGCATGTGTGCCCAAGATCCTGAGAGGAGAATGGAGGACAAGGGAATGCGGTGTGGCCATCCCCCCTGGGGGATGATTTCTTGCTTTCTGTCTCTCTCTGTCTTTCTGGTGAGCGCATGCGACCTGTAGCAAAATCCTCTCCCCAAAAAAAAGAAAAAAGAAATACATGTGAGGCACATGTGCAGACATGCCCAAACTCCTGAAAGAAGAAAAAAAGAGGGGATTGTGATGTTGCCATCTCCCCTGAGGAGTGCTTTCTCATATTTTCTCTCTCTAGCAAGCACACGTCCTACTGCAAAAAAAACAGAAAGAAAGAAGATTATCATCTAAAAAAAAAAAAAAGTATTGTATTTTAAAGTCTGACCAAGAATATTTAAAATCAGGTTTTCTTTTCAGAAAAAAACATTCTAAACTTCAGGTGGAGATTCGTTTATAGAAGAAGGCTTTACTTAAAAAAAAAAAAAAAAAGATGACCACTCTTGAAATGTGGAGCGCAGACCTAAGTAAGGCCCCAGGACCTGAGGAATGCCATGGTGATGAGGCCACCAGATTTTCCTTCGCCTCACATCTCCCAGTCGGGTTGATGAAGTCTGCAATCTAAGAATGCCAACGAGTGCAGACAAAAATGGCTCAAGAAAAATGTTTTCTCCACCCCGATGACAAGCAAAGGGGCACCTAGTTAAAAAACAAAAAATAACTACTCTACTCCAGCCAAAGGAGGGAAAAAGCAAAACAGCTGCAGTCTCAGGACCACCTGCACAAGCAAAGGCTGAATGGGGAGCAATAAGTTAACCCCAAGTTTCCCCCTCAGCATCTTTCTGCAGCAACACAGTGGGATCTCAGAAATACAAAGTTGAAACTACGCACAAGACAGTGCCACGAGAGTCTAACCACGTTATGGTCGAAAATCGGAAAATGAACGGACTGTGCTGAGGGTCAGGACGGTGGCTGACCTGGAGCAGGTGAACGGAGGGGAGACAGAGCAACCGACATCGGTCAAGCTGGGGGCCCGGTAACAGCCTGGCAGTGTGTGTGTGGGGGGAGCACTCCAGCTTCTCTACAGAATATTCTTACCTTTAGATCATCCATTTTACCTGAAAGGTCTGAGAAATAAGAACTCCACAGGGATGTATTCCGACAAGAAAAAGAAATTATCTCGTCTTTCAAAAGCAAGAAAACATCAGTGGTCAGGAAAGAGGCTTAAATTTTGTCATTTAAATAAGCTCTACTCTAGCGTTTAGGGAGAAATTTTCCCTCTCCCCTCTCAAGTGGAAAAAGTGGCAGCGTCTCCCCATGAATGCCCAGGGACTGTGATGTACACAAGGGAAGGCAGGCGAGCATCTCACCCTGACGAGGCAGGAGACCGGCAGTGCCCTGCATCCCCCAGAGCAAGGAGAAGCAAATGGAAAGAAGTGGAAGAGAGAGGGAGGGACGGGAATATCCAGGCCAAGGAGCAAAGTGCTTGGAGAGGGAACATTCAGATATGATACAACAGTATGCTAACTATATGAAGAAGAAAAAAACTATGACTAATTACTGGGATAAGTGTTAGTTTTAAAAAATGATGTAGTTTGGCCATAACAAAAAGGCATTAATTGAAATTGATCCTCACCTCCAAACAAACTAATTATTTAGATTTAGTTATATTTAACTAAATAGGCTTTAATTCTGACTGCAAATATGTCATGAATATATTTCCATACAAAATAAAATAATAATCTTATTGAACTGAAAGTTATATTGTTCTTTAGAAGATACTGCTTTGTCCCATCAATATACCCTCAAACAGTTAAAAATTACACAGAAGGACTTTTACTAATTGTTCTTAGTTTTATTTCTGAGAAGCAAAGTGAGGTTATTTTCTATGTCGAGCATAGTTTACTATTGTCTTACAGAAAGTTGTTATATATTTAATAGGATTTATTTAATAGTCTTCTACCTTTTAATGTAACACTCAGTGAGTCAGTTTATTATGTATCAATTCTTTTTTTTTTTTTGGAGAGGTTTTCGCTATAGGGCGCGTGCGCTCGCCAGACAGAGAGAGACATAGAGACAGAAAGCGAGAAATCACCCCCCCAGGAAGGATGGTCACGCCGCAATCCCTTCTCCTCCATTCTCCTCTCGGGATCTTGGGCACTCACGCACACGTGCCTGACATGAGTTTTAAGCCACCGGATCTGGGACGTGAACCGCAGTCACCTATGTGGGAGTCCAGCGGCATAGCCATTAAGCTAACTGCTGGCTCCCTATGTATCAATTCTTTTGAGCCTTGAAAGAACTTTTAAGCAGTAAGACACACGCTATGTAAATAAAATATTTGTATTTTAAATACTTAAGAACTGTGACCCTCTGTGTGCAGACAGAACCTCTAGTGTAAACATCAAGCACGGTAATCCACTAAATGAGGGGGAAGGGATTACTCTAAGAAAATTACTCAGCTGTGATGGTTCATAAGGTCTTATATCACTAATGCACACAAAATACTTATATCACTAATACACACACAAACACACACTCTTATTGCCCTTTAAATTTCTACAGTAATCTTATTTTACTTTTTATTTAAAGGTAAATCACATAATTACTCCAACACGTATCTATGAAACCTTAGATAACTATGAAGGGTCGAAGATTTTATTCTACTTGCAAGCTGTCAAGGAAGCCAGCCATAATTTCATGGATGCTGGAAAAAATGAGAATTCGGAGAAAGTTTATAAACACAGGTGTCAGCACGAGCCACATGCTGTCATCATGACCCCCGAGGACGGTGGCGAGTAGCACAGGTGGATGATGACAGGCACTGGGCTTCGGTCACAGCTGAAGAACTTAAAGCTCAGGAAACACCAATACTTTATTTTATCTTACTTATTTATTAGTTATAGGGTACATGTTCTCACCAGAAAAAGACAAAGAGAGAAACTGAGAAATCACTCCCTGTGGGGGTTGGCCACACAGCAATCCCTTCTCCATTCTCCTCTTGGGATTTTGGGCATGCACATGTACGTGGCCAGAATATTTTCCAAGCTGATGGGTCTGGGATTTGAACTGCTCAGTCAGCCAGGTAGGATCCAGCCATCCTAACCACCATGTCATCAGACATTGTGGAAAACCTACTCAGTGTAGGAGTACAGAGGAAGAAATTATCTCTATTATCCTGGACAAAAAGCAAACATAACCTCTGACCTGGTGAGAGACCTTAGCTCTGTCTCCCAAGACTTCTGTGTTAACAGTATACTGGGAAACACAAAAGTAGTTAATGCCTGTGTTCATAAAATGGGCACAAATGTAAGAGACCCATCAATCAGTACATTCCTTAACATATATAATTTGAAGACAATCTAAAAAACAAAGACCAAATCAAACACTAAATGTAAGTTATTTATTGATATTTTAGGAACTTAAAACCTAGTTCTATTATATATGCTTGAAAAACAGCATGGAAATTCACATCAAACTGACAACAATAACTAACTCCAAGTTAGATGCGGGAAGCTGACCCTGACTCTCATGATTTGATTCTGAGACAACAAAGCTCTTGGCTAAGAAAAGCTTATCCATCTCCTCTAAATATCTTCGGCAGAATATCATCTTCAAATTGTCTCTCCAGGCTTCCAGACTTCAGATCCAGAAACCATTTTCCATAAAAAGATCACCTATCTTAACATATGCCTTAACATATACCTGTCTCCACATATGCCCTCATTCCACCCAATTCTGTACTAGATAAAAGGTAAACAAGATTGGTTTTCATATGTCCCAAGTGCTTTCCATCCCTGAAGTAATACTAAACTCATTTATTGGCCTGATCACCAGTAACAATTCTGCAGTAAAAGGAGTATTTTCCTAAGTGACAACAGACTAGGTAAGTTACTTTTACTACATAAACACAATACACAGGCACAACTTGGCTTAATGGTAATGGAACCCCTCTCTGTAGTGCACTTTCAGTTACCATGTAGTTACTCTTGTATATCCCTTCAGAGTAAGACTGAATTGAGATCCAGCACTTTGATAACTACTATGCTTCAAATTTATGGTCATTCCATGTTAATATCAGAAATCAATGTAAAAATACAACTTCCATACAATCATGTCTTGAAAATGGCAGAATTCCAAGTAGGAATTAGGTTTCCCTATGTATAGGTTTCCCATTCTGGTCTATTTGATCTGTACAGCCAAATAGCCCTCTGCCCCCTTTTTAAGAGGATTTTGCCTTAGGGTTCATATGCTGACAGTGAGAAAGAAACTGAGAAATCACCACCTGGAGAAATGGCTATGCCGCAATCCCTCCCCATCAGTTCTCCTCCAGGTATTGTGCACACGTGTCCACCATGATTTTCAAGCCACTAGGTCCAGAACTCGAACCACACTTGGTCATATGCGAGTCCAGTGACATAACCGCTACGCCATCTGCTGGCCCCCAGAGAGCCCTTCTCAGTGTTATCTGTATTAGTGTAAAACTGTAATGTTATCTTCAATGTAGTAATGGATTAAGAGTGAGAAGTTCACGGATAGCCTTGCCAGATTTGCATACTCATTCATTTTCTCTCTCTCATGAATGTGCAGTTACTTTCTGGCAAATTTGAACAGTTCTTCACAATTCGGTATGCTACTTTATCTCTCTTTTACTAGTTATCTTATGTCCTTTATTCTTGACCCACTGACAAATATAATTTGTTCCATAGAAGAGATAAACTGTTTGCAAAAAAAACTCTCTCTACACTTAACAACATTAAAACAGTACCAGGATAAGATTCTATCACTTTTTTAAAAGAGGTTTTTGTCTCAGACCACGTGCGTTTGCCAAAGACAGGCATACACGGTGAGAGACAAAGTGAGAAATCACCCCCGTCCCAGGGAAGACAGGCACGCTGCAATTCCTTCTCCTCCATTCTCCTCATGGGATCTTGGGCACATACACATGTCCAGCGTGATTTTCAAGCCCCTGGGTCTCGGACTCAAATTGTGGTCAGTCACGTGGGAGTAAAATGACATATCCGCTATGCCATCTGCTGGTCTCAGATTCTGTCACTTTGAAACTGTCTCTTTTTTGCTTAAAGAACAAAGTAGGAAGATCAGGGAGTAATAAGTAATATTTTTAAAGTACACATGTGATTATATTTTCTGAACTGTTTTTGTTTAAGAAGTCTCAATTTACTATATGAAAAATCCAATGATTTAAAACCTGGGAAAAAATTTAAGTTTTGGCAACACAGTGGAGATCAGATGATGATGACATTAAGAAGTGAAATCTTCCTATTTTCTCTTCGTATCTCAACTGCTTGATTATTCCAACAAGGTTCTCTTTTAATCTGACTGTGCAAACCACACTAGAGCATCAATAAAATCACACAGAACTTTTCCTATGAACTTTTAGTATCAAACAACTTCTAACATTTTCTTCTAAAACACTGCATGCAGGGTGATGGACGTGCTAGAAGTGTTCTTATAACTGGTGGTACAACAACTACACATTTGTTAAAACCAATTCAACAAAAAAGTGAATTTTAACTCGCATAATTTTTAAACAACATCAGCCAGGACTTAAAATGGTAGGAAGGAGTCCAAAATGAAATACAAACGTTAACAAATAAAACTGACTGTAATACAAGTAAACAACATAAACTTAAATTGAAAGACAGTATTTAAGTAGATACTCTTAAAGCTAAAGAGAAAACATACTGTATACAAATACCACTTTCTAGCTATTTTGTCCTCATGGATTAGCACTTCTGCTACCTAATGAGGATACTAGAGTTAGACAAATAAGCAAAAATATTATTGATACGAAGTCAGATTTACTACTCTCAGAAATTAGCAAGTAAGAAAGGGGAAAGGAAGGCCAGCAGATGGTATGGTGGTTAAGGCATTGAACTCCTATATGAAGTCCATGGTTATCAAACATGGTGGCCTGAAAATCATGCCAGGCTCATGTGCATGCATGACTCAAATCCCAGGAGAATGGAGAAAGGATTGCAGTATGGCCCATCCTCCCTGGGGGGAGGGGGTGATCTCTCTCTCTCTCTCTCGCTCTCTCTCGCTCTCTCTCTAACAAGCACATTTTTCCTAAGGCAAAAACCAAAAGAGAGAGAAAGAAAAAGGGAAGGCTAGAGTGAATCCTGTGCTACTGGCCAGCAGTTAGAAGCACCCATGTTAACTGCAGATTATAAAATAAAATATATGAATACCCATAAAGCAGATCAGTAAAATTTTTTAAAGAGAGATATGTTGGTAGGTTTTTGCTTGTTTGTTTTACATTGATTTATTTATTGAGCAAGAAAGAGAAAGAGACCGCTAACCACAACACGGTCTTCGGGCTGCGCTCCTCCCCTAGCCCTGCAGCCGCCACATCCAGGGTGTGTGAGGAGTGGTCCGGTGGACCTGAGATACACACCCAGAGCCTGCCCACAGGTCTCCCACACTGTGCAGTAGGCCTCTACGGCCTGCACCGCCAAGGGGCCATGCTTGGTAGCTTTAACATTTTTCAGTTTATTTTCAAGTCATTAAAATATATTGAAAGTCTAAATAAAAACAAATGTTACGCTAATGTCTAAGAGAAAATTACACAGAAAAATGCGTATCACTACTGATAAACTTGTTAAACATAAATTAGGCCCAGATATCATACGGTTGCATGAGGTTGTAGTCACATGGGAGGCCTCAGTTCAGATGCTATGTCGGCCTGTAAGCACCAGGCGTGTCTATGATCCTGCATGGGAGGCTGGGAGAGGACAGGGGCACAAGGAGACCAAGGCAAGGGTAGTGCACACACCTCTCTCTAGCTCTCTCAAAATAAACAAAATAAATTTTAAAAAATAAAAAAACTGTTGCTCAGAGAGTCAGAGCCCACATAGCTGACCGTGACTCAAAACTCAGCCCCAGTGGCTTAAAAAATACACCAGGCACATGTGCATGCATGCTTAAAATCCTGACAGGATGGAGACATGGAAGAGAGGGATTGTAGAGTGCTACAACCCCCAGGGGGTGCTTTCTGCTTCTCCCTCTCTCCGAAAGCATGTGCTCTCGGACAATTAAAATTAAAATAAAATAATAATAAAATAAAAATAATGAAATAGAAATTAGTCACTAGTAAAGAAATAAGTCCTCTACTTTTGTTTTGAAGTATTCCTTCTTGAACTTATTCCTATCTGCTCTCATTCCACTTTCCACCAATAATGGGCATAATAATCAGTTTCTACAGCTCTTGCCTCCAGTACATTTTCGGTTTTAGACAGCAGTCCACCGGCCAGATACCTGAAATTACTTTAAGATAAACACCTTTGACTCACCACTTTCTAAATACGTCATCTGTGTACACTAGAAAAACACAAGGGAACATTAAGAAGTTTATAAGTAAGGATGCTAAGAATGCAAGTAACCTTTATGAACAAAGAAACAAAATAGAACCTACCTGAGACATAATAAACTCCTTTCCACCTCACTCATGTCAACATATCACTGATGAAGAGTAAGACAATGACAATCACATTCGTAACAGAAATCATAACAATTAGGTTGAAAGTGTAAACCATCCACACCACAATATAAAGCTTACAATCAACATGAAGAAATATTTATCCAATATTCCCAGTATGTCAGGTACCATAATGGGCATACCATTTTTCAACCATTTACCACTAATCCCAATTCTACAGGGAAAAAAATTCAAGTTCTGGAAAACTAAACTACTTACTAAAGACTAACCAATTAAATACAAAACCAAACACACTTTTCCTATTACTTACTTCTCTTGCCGTTTTCTCTACTTAATAGAGATTTTAGATATACGTGCACACATATTTATTGTGATATCATATACAAAGAAATGCATTTTAAAAAAAACTGGAAGAACATTTAAACAAAAGTAGACTTTTCTATTCAATGAGACAGTTCATTACAGAGGCTCCTCTAATCTAATTCCTTGAGTTGGCCTAGGAAGTAGTTATTTGTAAGCATTCATCATGTGTAGAAAAAGGAGCTGAGATAAACAAGTTAACATGTAGTTCCCAGTTGCTTAAAGGTTTTAAGTTAATATTGAAAAATATGTTTTAAAAGTGCCAATATATGAAAAACACAGTTGAAACATATAATTGCAAAGATATTGACTATTAAAAATGAATTCAGAACACCATGTTAGGGAGAGTCAAGGACACAATTCTTTACTTAGCTAGTAATGTCAGATGTGATCAAACCAATTGCCTGCATTTCTACACTTTCAATGCACATGAAGACTACATTGGAGATTGCAATTCTTTTTTTTTTTGAGAGGTTTTTTCGCTATAGGGCACGTGCGCTCGCCAGACAGAGAGAGACATAGAGACAGAAAGCGAGAAATCACCCCCCAGGGGGGATGGTCACGCCGCAATCCCTTCTCCTCCATTCTCCTCTCGGGATCTTGGGCACGCACGCACACGCACTCGGCGTGTTTTAAGCCACCGGGTACGGGAGGCGAACCGTGGTTGACTACGTGGGAGTCCAGTTAGCCATTACGCTAACTGCTTGTTCCCGGAGATTGCAATTCTAACCCAAGGAACGTGTTCCCTGCATAAACTGTTATGTACTACATAATTCTTGGCAAGAGGATCTGGCAATTCATGAATTACTATGTCATGTCCAGAGCAATACACAAATCTGTAGAAGTATGGTTTTAAGTTTAAATATCATGGAAACCTAAATGCCTCTCAACTGCTGAATGAGTAGGCATAATGTAAATAGTAAATTTACACAATGCAATACTGTTGGGAAATAAAAAGAAACAAAATGCTCATACACACTAAATAACGTTGTACTTTCTAGAAGAAGCCAGTCTCAAGACCCCACACTGTATGATTCCATTTATATAAAATGTCTAGAAAGGCAAATATAGAGACTAAGATTAGACCAGCTGCTGACTGTGCCCAGGAGGAGGAACGGGCCCAACTCTAAGTGGGCAGGACAGTCTCTCTTACTGGAGGGTCTGCATTCCTAACACTGGCTTCTGCTGAAGGCTGTACCATTCACTGAAACTACTAAAAAGCATCTGGCACTTGAATGGGTCGATTTTCTGATTTGTAAAATACCTACACAATGGGAAATGCCGTGGAGCAAGGAGGCTAGTGCACACGAGTGAGCCCAGTGCAAACTAAACATTCATGCCTCAACCTAGATCTGTTGTGCTCTACTTACGTTCAGGTACTCAGTGCTTCTAGGAGCTGATACAAATAATACGTAATGAAAATAGTATGTGTTAAGGGACCAGCAGTTAGCGTAATGGCTATGTCGCTGCACTCCCACATAGTCAACCACGGTTCACGTCCCGGACCTGGTGGCTTAAAACTCACGACTGGAGCGTGTGCATGCATGCCCAAGATTCTGAGAGGAGAACGTAGGAGAAGGGATTGTGGCGTGGCCATCCCCCCGGGGGGGTGATTTCTCGCTTTCTGTCTCTCTGTCACTCTCTGTCTGTCTGGCGATCGCACGTGCCCTATGGCAAAAACCTCTCCAAAAAAATAGTATGTGTTATGAGAACAGAAATACTTAGTTCTCCTGAAAGACATAATTGTGAAACTACATAACCTGAGAATCCTCAAAGACCTTATTTGATAGAAAAAAATAGTTTTATCTCTACCGTACACAGGTTTGGGGGCTTTGGTTTTTTATTATTATTTTAATGCCAGAGGGCACCTGCATCCATCAGAGAGAGAGAGAGAGAGAGAAAAAACATCACCAACAGGGCTTGGCCATGCCCCAATTCCTTTTCTTCTATTCCTCCTTCCCATCAGGATCCTGGGCACATGGAAGCTTAGTGTGTTTTTCAAGCAACAGAGGCCTGAACTCAAAGTGCAGTCAGCCATGTGGGATCCAGCTCCCTGCAGAGTGTAATCACTGCCCTACAAGTGACCCATACCCTTCACAGTATTTTTGTTTGTTTAATTTTTTTGCCAGAGGGCACATGTGCTTGCCAGAGAGAGAGGGACGGGAAAAGTAAGAAAGCGTCCCCCATTGGATGCTGCGATCCCTTCATTTCTCCCTCTGCCGGGATGTGGGCTACACATGTGTTTTGGCGTGTTTGCAAGCCATCAGGTCCAGGACTTGAACAGCACAGCCACACAGGAGCCAGTTGCCCTGACTACCACAAATGGGCTGAACCCTTCACAGTTTTTAACTGAGACTCCTAGTAAGAATAGACCAATTAACAACATAAAATGGAACAGAAGTTTAACAGCATGTATATTTTCCATATACAAAGGAGGTGACTCAGAGTAAATCTCCTCCAGAAGCGTTCCCATACAGATATATATTTGGGTGTCGCTTTTGGTCTCTTGAAGAGAATGATGCTTATGAACTAACACTCCCTATTCCTACTACAGAATGAGCTGTAGGTGAAAAAGTTTGTCTAACAGGAATCTGTATAGTGAAATGTTATGCAGAAACATCCATAAAATGAAATATAATAGAACCTTAAAAAACTGATACTGCAATGCTGGATCACATGGCCAATTGGAATTTTAGTACTGGCCCCTATGGCTTAAAAAACACAACGGACATACAATGGGCACATGTGCCCAAGAATCTTTACAGTATGGAGAACTGGAGGACAAAGGACAGAAGTGTGGCTGGTCCCACTGGAGGAACATGTGCACGCTCGCTCTCATGCTCACTGGCAATTAAAAAAAAAAAAAAGGTTCCTGAGATAATGCTGTATGTTTTCTTTGGTTTCTCTTCCCGCCCGCCTTTTTTTGTTTGTTTTTTGTTTGTTTGTTTGTTTAATGATCTAGACCATGCACATGAAAGCAAAAAAGAGAAAACACTCTTGGCAGGGTTTCATCACACTGCTATCCCCTTCTCCAGCCCTCTAGCCCCTCCTTGAGCACCCATCCTGTTTTCAGGCCAGCTCAGAGATCTGAACACAGGTCAGTCATGTGGCTTCCAGCACCGCAGTCCAGTAGGCTATGTACTGGCCACCTAAGCCTGTATCTGTCATGTACATTCATCTTTAAAGTAAGGGGGTCAGATGGTGGCACAGTGGTAAAACACGACTGTCTGAGAGACTGACTTACATGGAAGGTTCCAGGTTTGTGTTCAGAGACCTCTTTGAGTACACTAGAGACACACATGTCCATGATCAGAAGCTGGCTGAGGCTAGGGGTGGATCATGGCATCAAGACTCTGTTGAGATGCTGTCACTGTATTTCTCTGTGTCTCTCTTGCTCATAGAGAAAATAAATAAATAAGGGAACCAGCAGTCAGCGTAATGGCTATGTCGCTGGACTCCCACATAGTCGACTGCGGTTCGCGTCCCGGACCCGGTGGCTTGAAACTCACACCAGGCGTGTGTGCGTGCGTGCCCAAGATCCCAAGAGGAGAATGGAGCAGAAGGGATTGTGGCGTGACCATCCCCCCGGGGGGTGATTTCTCACTTTCTGTCTCTCTGTCTCTCTCTGTCTGTCTGGCGAGCGCACGTGCCCTATAGCGAAAACTTCTCCCCCCCCGCCCAAAAAAAAAAAAAGAAAGAAAGAAAAGAAATTAATGAAAGATTTAATGGTTCAAATTCAGTGAATAACTGTGCATTTTTACTCAATATGACTTGGCCAAATAATTTCTCTAATCTCATTTTTTTTAACCTACAAAATTCAAACAATACCTAAACAAAGATATCGGTAAAATTAAATGAGTTAATGGCACATGGAAAATGCCGCACAGCATCCTGTAAATGACATGGCACTCAAATTCATTCCCTCCTCTTCAGGTCAAACACTATCAGGTTGCTAAAGGAATATTTACAGTGCGAACTTTTAAAAATCTCATCAATACCATTGAAATCTCAGAGTTATCAATGTTGTCTACATATTCATTATATGACAGACACTGTGTTAAACTTAAATGAGTATTGTGGAATATTAACTTATCATATGGTAAGAAGCACTGTTCTAAATTTTTAGAAAATGAGAAACACACTCATACGTTCAAGGTCTTATGACAAATAAGCACTAGCACTAATAAATTAAATATCACCTATACTGAGTGATGGCTAAGGCTTTGCTGGTAAGTAAATGGCTTACTGCCAATTCAGGAGGGGGGTATAGAACATCTAATTTCTGTGAACACCAACTGAATGGTAGTGACTGCTTTAAATCAGTGCAGAAAGGGAAAAAGAAAGAAGCAAAACATTTAAGGGACATGAAAATAGAGAATTATCTGTTGATGATAATGTGTATGATACAAATTCTTTAACATGACTAGTATGCAGTATATTCATGCTGGGAAAATTCATTTTCCAAGTTGTAATGATATACCCTGATTGAATGTATTAAAAATATTAAAAAAAAAAAAAGCAGTGCAGAAGATGATTTTGAAACCTAGACTGGTCCTATCACTAAAGAGCACGTTAAATGAGCAGCTGGCTCTTTCTGCTGTTGGCACAGGCTGGGAAATAGGGATATGGGTACCATGAATCTGCCATATCAGAAAAGGAAAAAGAAATCTAAATCTAACTTAAAAGCTTCAGAAAATAAACCCTGTCCTTGTTACCCTGTAAAGTGCAAGGCTAGTGGGCCCCACATACTAATGAAGTTAATAGGGTCAGTCTATTAACCACGGACTCTCTCCTCTTTCTTCTATTTTTCTATCCTCTTTCTTCTATTTTTCTCTTAATATTTTTGTGAAAACTGAACTTCAAGACAATTCACTACAACTGATGTAATCTACATGCCAAGTCCCCAGTATATGACATTATTCAATTTTTTTCTCAATTGATGTTTTTAATAACCAACCAATTCATACCAAAAATACACAAAACACTTAATAAAACTGTTCATTCTGAAGTGATGCTTATATAGAAAAAGATCTAACTAATCTAGCACTTTTTTACTCATTTTTTTTTTATTTCCAGCATTTTATCTTTAGGTACACATAAATGACTAGCTGCACCAAAGAAAAAATTATGTAGTCTCATGTCTTGAAAAAGCTACATCTGCCAGAGGGATAGCTATTTGTGTGCCTGTTTATCACACACCCACATGGTTATTTTTTCAGGAACCACTATCATCAAGTAGCCATGATATAACTTGCTTTCAATGACCAGTCGGATATAGATTTGGAATGAGAATCAGAGCTACATGCTAAAGGTATCTTGGTGCCATATAGAAACAATTTCGTGACCCCACCTGTTCTTCTCTGTGTTTTACAGGAACACCCGAGAGAAAAAGAAGCCTTTATTTTTCAATGCTTTAATATTTAAGGAGTCCAATGAGGCCCAATGATAAACCAAACAAAAGCAGCCAGATGCACATCATTTTACATTGGGAGAAAAGGTACCTCCATTTCTGAAGTTATTTGATCTTTAAAATCTTTATTCATATTTCTTAATACTATACCATTCTTCCCAGATTTGAATGAAAGACAAAACGTAATTAATGCTTCTAGAAACAAAGACAAGAGAGATTAAGCACAATACTGTTCATCTATTGGGTTGGTGAAAAAGTCATGATGCATTTTCTCATAGGAAAAATGCAGAACATTACAAACTGATTGTTTTCTAAAATCACACACAGCCTAAATGGCACGCAGAAGACCACAATGAGCTATACAAACAAATTAGACAAATAGAACATTTTTATCAAAAATATAAAATGCATATAGCAAACATGATATAAAGAGGGCAAAGGTTTAAAAAATTTAATCAGTTAAGAATTCAACAAATCATGGGATCTCTAAAGAAAATGCAATCTAACACTCTATCAGAAAACTTGAACTTTCAATATCATACATGGTGAAAAGGAACATGATTCAAAATACATTAAATAAGTCATACCGAAAGTTCTTCATTGTAGTTAATATCAATGATTTTTTTTCTATTTTATTTTGTTTTTTAACTGCCAGAAGGTGTGTACATTTATTAAAGAGACAGAAGGGAGAAAACCCTTCCCCATGGGGCATGGTGACACTGTAATTCCTTCTCCTCCATTTCTCCATTCTGTCAAGATTCGGACACACACAAACTTGTACTCAATGTTTTTTTTTTTTTTTTTCCAAGCCTCTGGGGGCAAGGATTTGAACCATGGTCAGCCATGTAGGATCCAGATCCCTTAATCACTGGACTTCAGGACTAGCCCAATGTCAAGCATTTTGTAAATAAACAGGGGAACACTGACAAATTCAGACCAATTCCACCTCAGGAAAGACCCTAAAGATCTTCTGTCTGTGTAAGTAGGTAAAAGGAAATCTAGTTATCTCTGGTAGGAGTATTCACAAGTTTACACAGGAGAATAGTCTTATGTAAATTTGAAACTTCAACATGTCAAAGATAGAATCTCACTTTAAGTCAGATCTGAATGAGAAACGGATAAATAAAGGTCTTTGAGAAAATGTTTATTTGGATATTTATGCTTCTTTTGAGAACAATAAGCTCTCAAGTGACAGTACTATGATATACAAGTAAATTAACTTTCTCTAGAGACTCAGTAAAAATATCTCCAGTACCATTGTTTTAATAAATTGTGGCTTTATCAATCCAGAATTCCTCAGAAATTTCCCCTGAGAATAGGTCAATATTCTGGCTATTTCTGTATCCCTCACAGCATCTGAACATGATCTGAACACTGACCAACCCTCCACTCTCTCTATACCTATGCATAAATTAATGTACAGTTTGTGAAAGTTTTAAGCTATAATTAGAAATAGGTAACTTAATAACCCATTCTAATGTAATTTTTTTTATCATTGGAGAGGTTTTTGCTGTAAGGCGTGTGCACTCGCCAGAAAATCAGAGAGAAACAGAAAGATAGAAAGCGAGAAATCACTCTCCCCCACACACACGGGGGGAGGGTCACACCGCAATCCCTTCTCCTCTATTCTCCTCTCAGGACCTTAGGCATGCACGCACATGTGCCCAGCATGAGTTTAAGCCACAGTCTGGGACTCAAACCACAGTCGAATACATGGGGGTCCAGCAACATAGCCATTATGCCAACTGCTGGTCCCTCAAATATAATTTTTTAAAAGGTTTCCTTCAACTTTTCATAATTTCTGCACTATTCATTCTCTAGTTTGAAAGGAAAAAGAAAAATACATATACATGTTATTATTAAAGAATTTTTTCAAAAATCTAAGATGTACAGGTATAGATATAACGGCATAACTATGAGGACTTTAAAACTGCCATAACCAGATTTTAGATTAGTATTTCAAATATTTAATACCAATTTTAATTTTTCTAGGATTGACTTATTCAAGAACATAAATGAAAGGAGCACTGTAGTCACATAAATACAAAATACAATTCTTCAAAATACCAGAATTTCTGCTCCATGAGAAACTTAGCAATCTAGAAGCACTAAAGAAAAAGCTTAATATTTTAATACTGAGATGGTAAAATCTAATGTTACCAGAGAAAACACATGGGAAGGTATCACACAGTAGTAGAAACTTAACAATCTCAAAGCACTAAAGAAAAGATTATTATTTTAATACTGAGATGGTAAAATCTAATGTTACCAGAGAAAACACATGGGAAGGTATCACACAGTAGTCTCAAGTACCCTGTTACATACTGACGGTAATCAACTCTGACTAATGAATGTATGGTATTACGTAAATCCTGGTAGGCCATGAAATAAATTTCATGCTTTAAAATAGTAGGCCCTACACAAAACAATGAACAATACAAAATACATTAAACTACTTATAATGATTTATTAACCATACGTTTTTAATAGATTCTAGTAAAATAACTCAGAAGAAAAATTCTAAACATAGTTATGTGACTAACAACAGTAAAAATAAAAACTAGGAAACGAGCATATTAACTAAATAAAATATTAGAGACGAAAATGTCACATGTGGTCTGTGACTGGTGAGGTAATTCTCTCACAGTATTAATAGAAAGAAGGAAAGACTTTTGCAGATGTGCCTCCGTTTACAGTGGGACTACACAACCTGAAAAACCTACATAAGTTAGGAATATCCTAAGTCAAAATACATTTAATACACCAAAAGAAAGTCATACTGCCTTAATTGCACACTTACATTAGCCTACAGTAAGATAAAATCATGTAACACAAAGTGTGTATTTCTTTCACACGAGAGAGAGCGAGCAAGAGAGAAGCATCATCGGTAGGGTCTCCCGTCACATTCCTCTACCCTTTGGGTCCCCAAACCCCGTCATGGGCCCGTGCTGGTCCGTGGCCTACCGAGGGCCCAGCATCTGCCAGGCTGTGCAGCAAGGGGTGGGAAGTGAGCCAATGAGGGGGTTTAGTCTGTGTTTGCAGTCACTCCTCATCTCTCACATTGCCGCCTAGGCTCTGCTTCCTGTTGGATCAGCGGGGACTATGGATTCTCAAGGGAGCATGAATCCTATTGCTACGTGACTGTTTCGCTGCACTCCACAATGTGGCGGTGCTGGTGGAAATGCAGTGCAAGGTGGGGGATGTGGTGTGCTTGGGTCATCCTGAGACTTAAAAAAGTTCCCCAATGCTTCTTTTCATCATCTTAAATGGGATTTTGTCTACTATTTCCAAATGGCAGGGGCAAGTCCAGTTTTTTGTGTAAAACAAGAGATTTCCTTTTATTTGGTGTAAAAGGTATACTATTAAAATGATCACAGCTGCCACTAGACACACTCTGTACTACTGGCAAAGGCACTGAAATCTCCAAAGAAACTTCTTTGGGGGACTTATGTAGAAGACATTTGAGTAACATTAGAAACAATTTTCTAACCTTATACCTTCTCCAGGATAGACTGAGATGTGCCTTACATTGTTCCATTTATCCCTAAAACCATTCCATATTGAAATTTATTATTTACAAAAAGTGCAAAAATACTGTAAGATAACTAAGCAAGCAAAAATAAAAATACAGTGTACATTAGACCTTCATGGAGAAGAAGGATAAAATCTAACAGGAGATAAATAAAAATAATCAGGAATGGAGAAAATACAAGTAAAGTTCACCCAAGAGGTAGACTGAAGTAAAGAACTCAGGCCATTGGGGCCAGCAGGTGGTGTGGTGGTTAAGGCACTGGACTCTCATGTGGCTGATCATGGTTCGAGTCCCAGACCTGGTGACTTAAAAAGTATGCTGGGCATATTTGCAAGTGTGCTCAAAAATGAAAGAGAAGGAACTGTGGCATGGGTATTCCTCTCAAGGGGTGATTTCTCACTCTCCCTTTTGCTGCTAAGACCATATGCCCTACGGCAAAAACTTAAAACAAAAAATGAACTCAGGATATAAAGAAAAAAAGAATACATGTTGAGTATTATGTTTATTAAATGCAAATACATTTTATTGTAAATCAAGAATAAACAACTCCAGTTAGCAATGATAATTATAGATAGTCTTACCATCTTGGTTTCCCTAGGAAGTTCCAAGTTGCACTTGGAAGTATCACATCATTATTAATTGTACCTTCTTACTTTCTAGGAAATATTCTGCTTTGGATAAGTTACCCGCTCAATCAAAATTTATGACACATTATGTTCTACAATTAGATAAAGTAATTTTTCAAAACTTAGATATAAGGAAGGGAATTAAGAAAAAAATAGAAAAGTACAAAATTCCCATGTCTTTTATAGTATATAACAAATCAATAACGGCTTTATTAAACCACAGTGTTGTTTAAATCAATAATGTATGCATGTTGAAGGTATGAAGAATATTTAAATGCATTTAAAAAGTACGGATGGATGGATGATAGATAAGATGGATATGCGATAAAAGAAGTGCAGAAAGATGATAACTGTAGAATTTAGAAGGCCTAACTTAAGAATGTAGATCTAAGTTCTTTAGCAAAAGACATTTCTAAACAACAAAGTGCTCAATTTGCTGCCTGGTAGTTTCTTACTTTTTTTTTTCTTTTTGTTTTTTCTTTTTTAATTTTTGGACTGAAGCAATTTATTAAAGCTCAATTTAAATACAGGGATGATGCAACTGAAAATATCCAGGTGACCTTTCATAAACCTAAGCAGCTCAGATACATCAGTATTTCTCTTCATACTTGTTGGCAAATAAACCTTTAAACACTTGGCACACAGTATAAATTAATCTATAAAACAGAATTTTAGGGGCATTTAAAAAAATCTGCACATAAGACCCGTGACCTTAACACATGATAAGTACTGCTGATGTGGAAGGGTCATTGAGGAATAACAAATACATATTATGAATTGTTAATACGTCATTGTAGAGAGGAAAGTAACAAGGTGCACATAAATATTCTTAAATGCATTTCTTTCAGCCACAGTTTGCTTTTGTTTTTGTTTTGTTTTGTTTTCATATCACCCTCACCAAAACATTGAGCATTAAAGTTTAGAGACAATAAAAAATTCAAGTTTTTCATAGCAACATGTCTCTCTCTCTTGGTCCCTCCCCACCCCTGACTTAAGTCTACATTTCAAGGTTTTCACCTGGCTCAGAATCAGAATTTATTTTCAAGTGCCCTTTCTGATTTGTCTGAATGAATATCCCGTCCTGTCCCGCAGGCCACCCAAGCCTGGACTCCTCCTCTCACCCTCAGGACTGGCCGGATTCACGATTACTAGTAGGATTAGTATTTTGCCATTCTGTACTCCCCACACTCAACCACCGAGCATTGCTTCTCAACATATTTTTCACCTTTAAGGAAGATGCCGTTTCCTGGAGGTCTAGGCTGCCACCAAAGTCGTCATTTTTCTGAGAGAAAAAGACACCCATTCTCCATCGCAGCTCCACCTTCCTCCTCCCTCCCTCCCCACCCCAAAGACCAAGATTCTAGGGTGTCAAGGCTGAAAGTCCCCTTTGTCTCTGATACTTCTCCTCAGTTCTTGCCTCTGCTTTGTTTGCTCTGGAAGTGTGTCACACTACGAGAGGGTCAAAATAAGGGGGTGGGGAGCAGCTTTTCACCTTCCTCTGGCTTTTGGTCGGTGTGTTTTTCAGGGGCGTGTTTAAGGCTTCTCCATGCTTGGTAGTTTCTAAGTGCAATCAGTGAAATTAAAATCTTGGAAGTAGGGGCCAGCTATAGTAGTCAGCAGCAGTGTCACAGCAGTAATGCAACACTCGGGAATGCTAGATCCACATGAAAAGGCCCTGGGTTCCCAACCCTAGGTCTCCCTCTACAGACTAGGCACATCCACATGTCTATGAGCTAGACTGGATAAGGCTGGGGGGTGGACAGCGATGAGGACACCTTTTGTGTGGTCCTCTCCCTCCTTCTCATTCTGCCTGTCTCTCGCAGAAAAGTAAAATGAACAAACCTAAAATAAAAGCAAAACAAAACTTTAAAGTAGTTAATATATAAGTTAGGATGTTTAGTACTAATAGTCATTGGGTAAAAATATAAAGTGGGACCACCAGATGGCGCAATGGTTATGTCACTGGACTCCCATGTAGTCAACTGCAGCTCACTTCCTGAACCTGGCGGCTTAAAACTCACACCAGGCACCTGTGTATGCTGCCCAAAATCCCTAGAAGAGAATGGAGAAGAAGGAACTGCAGCATGGCCATCCTCCCGAAGAATGATTTCTCACTTTCTGTCTCTGTTTCTCTCTCTCCAGTGAGAACAAGTGCCTGGAAGCAAAGATCTCTAAAAAGTAAACAATGTGTATATATAGGCATTGTACATACTTGATGTGTTAATTAGGACCAGTCCTGTAGCCTAGTGGTTAAGGAAGTAGGCTCACGAATGGTCAACCATAGTCCTGGCAGCTTGAAAAACACAGCAGGGAGTTTGATCCGTAGCTGGAGCAGAGAGCGGACCCCAGAGAGCCCTGAGCAGCCCCACCGCCACCGCCGGCATAGTTACCAATCACACCCCGGGAACTGCCGCACCTGGCCCCAGTCACCACCACCATAACCATGAGCAGCGAGGCTGAGATCCAGCAGCGGCCCGCCGCCCCGGGGGCGCCTGCCAGCGGGGACAAGAAGGTCATCGCAACGAAGGTTTTGGGAACAGTCAAATGGTTCAATGTAAGAAATGGATATGGTTTCATCAACAGGAATGACACCAAGGAAGACGTGTCTGTGCACCAGACTGCCGTAAAGAATAACCATCCCCAGGAAGCACCTTCGCAGTGCAGGAGACGCAGACTGTGGGGTTTGATGTTGTTTAAGGAGAAAAGGGTGCGGGGGCAGCAGGTGTCACAGGCCCTGGTGGAGTTCCAGTTCAAGGCAGTAAACATGCAGCAGACCGTAACCATTATAGACGCTGTCCACGTCGTAGGGGTCCTCCACGCAATTAGCAGTCAAATGACCGGAATAGTGAGAGTGGGGTAAAGAACGAGGGACCAGAGAGCGCTCCCGAAGGCTGGCCCGACGCCCGGCCCTACACAGGCGAAGGTTGTTCCCCTACTACACGCGGAGGCCCCGTGGGCGTGGACCACGACCACAGTATTCCAACCCCGTGCAGGGAGACGTGATGGAGGGTGCTGACAACCAGGGTGCAGGAGCACAAGGCAGACCAGTGGCAGAATATGTATCGGGGTTATAGACCACGGTTTCGCAGGGGCCCTCCTCGCCAGAGACAGCCCAGAGAGGACGGCAATGAAGAGGATAAGGAAAATCAAGGAGATGAGACCCAAGGTCAGCAGTCACCTCAACATCGGTACCGACGCAACTTCAATTACCGACGCAGACGCCCAGAGAACCCTAAACCACAAAAAAAGCAAAAAGCGGCCGATGCCCCAGGTGAGAGAGGCTGATCAGGGGGCGCTGAGTAAATGCCGGCTTACCATCTCTACCATCATCTGGCTTAGTCATCCTACAAGAAGTGAATATGAAACTCCAGCAATAAGAAATGAACAAAAAGATTGGAGCTGAAGACCTTAAGTGCTTGCTTTTTGCCCGTTGACCAGATAACCAGAACTATCTGCATTATCTATGCTGCATGAGGTTTTTATTATTTTTACCTAAAGATGTCTCTTTTTGGTAATGACAAATGTGTTTTTTTTTTTTTTTTTTAAAAAAAAAAAAAGCCTGTTTTTTCTCAATACACCTTTAAAGGTTTCTAAATGGTTTCATATCTGGTCAAGTTGAGATTTTTAAGAACTTCATTTTTAATTTGTAATAAAAGTTTACAACTTGATTTTTTCAAAAAAGCACCTGTTAATAAAGGTCTTAAATAATTAAAAAAAAAAGAAAAAAGAAAAAAAGAAAAACACAGCAGGGGGACCAGCAGTTGGTGTAATGGCTATGTCGCTGGACTCCCATGTGGCCGACCATGATCCAAGTTCCAGATCCGGTGGCTTAAACTCATGCCGGGTGCATGTGCATGCGTGCCTAAGATACCAAGAGGAAAAGAGAAGAGAAGGAATTGCGGTGTGGCCATCCCCTTTGGGGGATGATTTCCTGCTTTCTGTGTCTCTCTTTCTGGTGAGCGCACCACAGCCCTATAGCAAAAAAACAACAACAACAAAAAAAAAAAACAAGAAAAAAAACCTCTCAAATAAATAAATAACAGAAAAACACAGCAGGTGCATGTGCATGTGCATGCATGATCAAAATCCCCCAATAATGGTGACTGAAGAAGTGACTGTGGTGCGACTATCCCCATTTGGATGTGCTTTCTCCTCCTCCTCATCCGTCTGTCTCTGGCAAGTAAGTGTAAATGCATTGTATCAAAAATGCCACTGGAAAATGTACATTAAAACCACATCAAAGGACAGAATATGAATATATATTGGTTAAAGTCTTTCAAGGGATGGTAATAAGGCCACATATAAAAATCTAAATGTGTGTATTCCTTAGTATAGAAATTTGTAAGAATTTATCCTGAAGTGAGGCCAGCAGGTGGCAAGGTAGTTAAGGCAGCTGGACTCCCACATGGTTGACTGTCGTTCGAGTCTTGAACGTGACAGCTTGGTTTCTCAGTTTCTTTCTGTCTCTTTCTGCCAACTTTACATAATAATAATAATAATAAATGACAATGAAAGCAACTTTACATCATCATCATAATAATAATAATAATAAATGACAATGAAAAAAATAATTCTTTAGAAAAAGAATTTATGCTAAAGAAATCATCAGACAGACCATATGTATTTATATAAAAAGATACTCTCTGAAGTGCTGTTTATAACTGCAAATATGTGGAAATAGTATCTGTGCCTACACAGCAAAGCTTGGTTACGCTATACACATTATAAAATATTTAGAATCTTATGATAGTTATTTCACAAAATGAGAAAGAATTACCTAAAAAAGGCATCTATAATAATTTACCTTTATATTATTTTTTTCTTTGCCATAAGGCATGTGCACTCGCTGGAGAGAGAGACACAGAGAGCAAGGGAATGTGAAGAATCATACCCTCTGCCCACTGCCAGAGGGGATGGCCACACTGCAATCCCCTTTTCATTCTCCTTTGGGGATTCTGGGCGCACACACACACATGCACCCATCTGGGACTCTTCCCACAGAGTTGGCCATGTAGGATTCAGCACCTTTACCGCCACACCACCGGCTGGCCCAACCTTTAAGTACTGCAACTTAAGACTGTATCAGAAAATTGTGTAAAGCACCATTTCCATATTTTAAAGATATCAGGTCATCATGAAAGTCATGACATATTTTTTTCTGTTTTCCTGTGCAAAAATGCATCAGGACTTTCCTGACAACCCAATACATGTGTGTGCCTATTCACTTGTTAACTTCTAAACATGTGAAAGGATTTAGAGCAAATTGACAATGGTTTATTTTCAGAAGAGAAGATTACAGCAGTATGCTTCTACTTTATAAAGTTCTGTGTTATTAGAAATTCTTTACTTGTATTACTTAGGAAAAAGCAGAGCAACAGTTATTGCCCATTTGAAAAAGACAGTGAAAGAGATAGCCAAAAACGGGTATCTGAAAGACAAGAAATATTGATTCCCCTGGGGATAAATGTGAAACAAAGCCAGTGTGGGCATCAGTTACTCTACGCCTCTGTACTACTCCTACACTAATCTGCCCATCTCTTGATTGATTCTGCTCTTTGAAGCTATGTTCTCGTCACTTCAAACTAACCCTTACTTCTGCGTTAGGTTGCTACTAAAGAAAATGAAGACTTTTTATTATATTCCAACTTACACAGTTACCAGTACATTTATCTTTATTGACTAACACCTTGGAGTTCATTTCAGTAAAAATGATCCTGAGTACATGTCAGAGTTCTTCAAAACCAGTTTTATGTATCATCTTCTAAGAAACTTTAATAACCAGTTTTATGTATCATCTTCTAAGAAACTGAAGAAAACAATTTCAGATATTTCAAATCTAATTTAAGAAACCATTAGAGAAAAGAGATACAAGAAACTAACACATGTTCAACAAATAAAACTATTTTCTAAACTATTTTCCCTGGTCTGGTAAGATAAAATTTTGAGCTTTCCTGGTGATAAAGATGCCAAAAATGAGCAAATTTAGGGCTACTAAGTCAAGCGAGGTACCACAGTTCTAACCACATTAAACAAGTTTAAATTTGCTCCCACAAATGAATATCACTATTTAAAGGCTTACTTTTATAATCTATAGTAGACAGAAGAACAGCAAACAAAAGCTTGCATTACAAAATAACAAGTCTGTAAGAACCTACTTGAGTAACCCATATATGCAGTTCTCTGCTAAGTTCGACTGGTCACAGATTTTCTTTTAACAATGCATATACATGCACACATATATGTACATTCACACACATATAAAAGATACAATCTCACAACAACCCAAAAAGAGAGCAATAACTACAACCCGTTTACAGAGACTGGGCAATCTGAACCAAATCAGAGACAGCTACTTGTTTGACTGCAAAGGCCATGCCACTTACCTCAGACCACTCTTACTTCCTGTCCCACCAGAAGCCTCCTCTACATAAATCCCCTACTTTTCACACCTATATGTAAGAGGTAAAGATGTAAGATAAAAGGAAGTGATACTCAAGACCAAGGAAGTGACATACAGAACCATGCTGACTGGCTAGGTTTGGCCTTGGCCTTATTTGGATAAACTATGGGGAAACAGAACATACTATTTTCCATAATACCTGTATTAAAATGAATTCAATGTAGGTTTTTCTGGATAAATCAAATTTTAATCATGTATTCTACACTAGAATCCGTAAGAAATAAACAATTCTATATGAACCAGCAAGCAATAAAACACAATACATTTACTAGTAAGTAAAATCTCACAGAATGCAAATTATAATATAAAAGTAAACGCTAGTTCTGCATTTCAGTTAATTTCAGAAACTAAAAAACAAGCTATAATATGAATAGTCACAATATCATATTAATACATTTTCTTGTAGCATACAGGAGTCAAAGCTAATATATGCATAAAAACTGTTAAAAAGTTAGCCACAAAACATAGTAAATGTGGTTACAGGTAATCAGAATGCATATGAAAAAACAAATATTTCAAAGGGAAAATAGGCTCAAGGCATATAACGATGATAGTAAGTTAAAGAATTCTAGCATTTGTTCATACATATAATAAGAGGAAATGTTCTACTTGTAATATGTATTACAATTCAGAAAGAAATTATAACAAATTCTTAGTTCAATGACTAGTATAACTATAAAAGCAGAAGTAGACAAATAAACTGTACAATGTATATTCTCAAATCTAAAACAATGTTTCTCAAGACCTCAAAATCCACCATTTCTTCAGAAAACTCAGGCAATCTCTTAATCAGTAGTAATCCTTACATTCCAGCCCTTATCACTGATTTTAAAGTGACACTATTTCTCTGTTTCTTCCACAAACTCTCCTAAGATTTAGGAACCTAATATTAAAGCAACACCCCCAAGCTGCACAATGACAGAGTGGACAGATGACTGCAATAAACTTAAAGATAAAGTATGAAATTTAAATCTAAATCATGATGGAAGTACCCATCATCTTCTACTCCAGTGAACTCTGTGGTCTGAGTTTTTTTGTTTCTTTAAAACAAAACATAAAAATTTCTCCACAAAATAGGGTGGACCTTGGTTTTGCTGTTAATGTTTTGGGTTGCCAGGCTCCACCACTAGGTGGGAGTATTACCCCTATGGTCTTGTTCAGTGATCCGCGCTGTCCAGATCCATTCAAACCATAAACCCGCTCCCGCTATTTGAACACTTTAGACCCCCCTTGCCCTACTAACAGTTCACACTGGTCACAGATAGCTCACGGAAATATTTTGCTTCTCTGTGTCATGAAGGGGAAAGGGGGAGGGAAGACAGGGAACAGGGGAATGCGCTTTATACAATACCAAATATAAATACACACAGCCATGATAATAAACAAGTAAATGGAAACATTGCTTATCAAAACAATAGCCTTCTGAAATAAGTTACAACCTTATCCTCTTAAGAATCTTTTCAGTAATGGGCCCACTTTAGACTTTCTACCCTGGATGCTATGAAACAAATCTACTGACTTTTTACAAAATTAATTCTTATTTCTGTATGTTATAGACTTGAAAGTTAAATTATGTCTCTTATTTAAGTAGAATTGTGTATTTCCTACTGCAATGGGAAAAAAGACGATTTCCACTAAACACAAAGTATTTAATAGCATAGAACTTGTACACATTAACTCTCAATATGTATAATTACCAATATTAAATAATTCAAGTTAATCGTTTTTATTGATATTATCCAATTTTTTAATTTCATTAAAACATATGTATTGGCCTTGCCAGATTTTCTTTCCTTTCTTTCAATAGTTTTTTCTTTACATAATTTCTTATTTACGGTTAATTTTTACATATCCTTGTGGGGTATGAGGTGGTTTTTCAAAGCATGCATATGTTGTGTGATACTGAAATCAAGGATATTAAGGTATTAATCATTTTTTGCCCAGCAGATGGCATAGTGTTATGTCACTGGACTCCCACATGGCTGACTGCAGTTCGAGTCCTGGACCTGGTCACTTGAAACTCACGCTAGGCAAACATGCATGCATGCCCAAGATCCCAGGGAAAGAATGGAGAAGGGATTGTGAAATGGCCATCCTTCTACGGGGTGATTTCTCACTTTCTCTCTATCTCTATCTCTCCCCCCCCCACAAGTGTGCACACACACACAAGTCCTAATGCAAAAACCTCTAAAAAAGAAAAGAAAAAAAAGTATCATTTTCAACAAAGAACATCCCAGTATGCTGCATTTTAGATATTTTCTTTCTTTCTCTCTTTATATAGATAGATAGATAGATAGATAGATAGATAAATAAATAAATAAATAAATAAATAAATAAATAAATGTTGGCAACACCATTTTTTTCCTCTATTGTAGTACATCATTCCATAACCTATTTGCCTTGTTTACATGCATTCTTGTGTCTATTAAATATCTTGTCCTGAGCCTCTTCCCAATAACTCCTTGTAATATCTGGATATTAAAGAATTTTACACAGATATTCCATTTAACCAACCTACCAAAAAGAAAAATCCTTTATGAACAAGATCAATAATACTAAGAAAGTAAATACCAAAAAAGTTAATAATCCACAAGTTGCTGAATTATTCATTAAGAAGGTTCAAGAAGAGAATAATTTTAGTTATTAACGTATGTATCTCTGACCTCGTATCACACAACCACTACTTAGTCACCACCTTAAATGCTCATGTGCTTATCCCATCTCCCATTCCATTCATTTTAACTTATAACCAATTAAGACGAAGCAAACGAGAATGAAACTATCTTACATAAGCCTAACAAACCTTAGGGCCATGATGGTCACAATAATGAGAAACTCTCACCAAGGAGAAGAGACCCATACACCGACCCAGCCATGGTGGCACAGACAACAAGATGCTGGGAACATGAAGCACCAAGCACCTGTGGGTAACGGCCCAGTGAGACCAGTAAAGGGTACTCCTACCTCCCTCCTTATCTCATATAAAAGACATCATGAGGTTTAAAAAATAATAAATTCATATACAGAACAGGAATCACTACTGACATTCGTTTCACGTTCTCTAGGTCTAACAACATCATAATCATATTTGTCCTCAAATACAAGTGCTTCTGATTTTTTTCGAGTTCATTCAACATTTTTATATATTATTATTACTGTGGCAATATTATTTTCTTTTATTTTCATTACAAAGATTATTCTTCCTAATGTCAGTTAAGCAGTTTCTAATAGAAAATGTATAGAGAAAATTAATTTAATTTTTATGCTAATCAAATGCTTACAAAATAATTTTAAAGCAAAAGCTTTGTAACATGCACATATCCTATATAAGAAATTTTGTTTTACCCTACTGAAATTATGCATGCTTAAAAGAAAATTTATAATATAGAAAAGGAAAAATTGATTATTTCATCAACAGAAATAGATGTCCTAAATCTCACAGTAAAAATTAAAGTATACAGTAAAATTTTGAATTACATTTACGTATCAGTAAAAAAACAATTTTAAATTCATTGATTTTGAAAAACTTCCAACAAACATGTTTTAATGTATAGAAATAAAACAGGGTGGAAAATCTACTTTAGTATTTTTATTGATGTTTCGATTAGCTATAAATAGGACAAAACTTAAAATATCTCATCTCAGGCCAGGCAGTGCCACTGTGGTTAAGGCAGATGGATTTCACAGGGTTGACTGCATGGTGACCTGGTGGTTTGAGAAACATGCCAAGCACATGTGCATGCATGCCCCAAATCCCCAAATCCCAAAGGTAGAGAGAAATGGAGGATTAAGGCATGACTATTTCCTGAGAAGGGTGCTTTCTCTTTACCTCTCTCTCTGACAAGCACATAGGCCCTCTAGGCAAATTAAAAAAATGTGAGCATAATGGCTATGTCGCTGGACTCCCACATAGTCGACCGCGGTTCGCGTCCCGGACCTGGTGGCTTAAACTCAAGCCGGGCGCATGTGCGTGCGTGCCCAAGATCCCTAGAGGAGAATGGAGGAGAAGGGATTGCAGCGTGGCCATACCCCCTAGGGGGTGATTTCTCGCTTTCTGTCTCTCTGTCTCTTTCTGTCTGGCGAGCGCACACGCCCTACAGCAAAAAGAAGACCTCTCAAAAAGAAAAAAAAAAAGAAAAAATCACTAATTTGAAATAAACTTGAAGGTCATTTACCTCAATCAAAACTTCAGTAAAAAAGGATAGTATACTTTTAGCTTTTGGTCCCAAATATAAGGAGACTAGCAGCAGTTACTCTGCCCTAACAAGGAAAGACCTAAACAGGCTAAAAAACAACTCTTCTTGAATCCGTAAGAAAAGAACACAGGGCAAACCTGACACAACATAAAACTAGAGAGAGAGAGACGGGAAGGTGACCTCCAGGAATCACAGCATATTCTAGGAAGTGGAAACTGTGGGAATCAGTGTCTGGACAGAAAAAAAAAAAAAAAAAAAAAAGAGTTGTAACTGGCCAGCAGCTGGAGGCTCAATGTGGACAACTCAGAACTAAAAACCCCAAGAGGACTTAGGTATTGGGTGCACCCACAGATTTGTGAGTTTTACCTCCAGAAGTTCAACTAGTTTCTCAAAAGAAATCAGAGGAAAAACCTGATGTTTCTAGCCAGGAGAGGAGAAAAGGAATCATTCTGAAATATGCATAAGCACTCAGTTCTTCTAAATAAGGTCTCCCTTCAGGACAAACTAGTTACACACAGCCTGCTTACTGAGGTTTTATCAGAGACTAACTAGCCTTGGGGAAAGAAAACACCCAATTCCATCCAACTCTTGCCATCCTGGCCCACCTAATAAGGAAGAAAGAAAAAAAGTTGAGGAATGAGCACAGGAGAGGTCTACAAGCTGTCACAGCCTCCTGCAATACTGAGACCTAACTACAGAACTGTAAATGCTAGCCCTCTCCCAGCACTGCCATCACACTATCCAAGACCACTTGTATCAGCTTCCTTTACCTGATACATCATGTCCACTATAAGGAGACTGAGCTATCAAAAAATTAGAAATGACAAGATAATTACAAGAGAAAAAACATCATTTGAAATGAAAGGTTTTTACCGGAGTGTTAAGGAAACGGCGACCCCAATCAACCACAAAAGTCGGTTCTTGATGTAAAATACAAGAGGCTTTATTGCTAGCGCGCTAGGACTCCACTCCCAGTCATACAAGACATGGCTAAGAGTGAAGTCCCGAACATAGGAGTATTCAGGTTATATAGACATGAGTCCGTGGGATGAGGGGAGGAAGCAAGATAAGGGGTTACAAGGTAATCTTATGATGACCATTTGGTCAGGCTTGCAGGAGCATTTGATCTGGGTTTCTGGGGCTAGCAGAAGGGAGGGATTTTACACTACAAAGGTCTGGGCTAGCTTGCCAGACTAGTTTGCAAATGGCTCTGGGCTCCCTGCAAGGTGTTAACAAATTACCCCAGGTTTCCACAACTTCAGCAGCATCTGCTTTAGTACAGAAACAAAAGAGGCAAAGGTTAGACTTTACCTTTGTAAGACAGGCTAATCTAATTTTATTCTTACAGAAACAGAGAATAAACATCAGACTCAGACATGGCAGGGATGGTGAAATTACCAGACTGGGGATTCAAAACAACGATGATGAATATACCAAGGGTTCCAATGGATAAAGTAGGCATCATGTAAGATGCTTACAATACAATATAAACAGAGGAAAAAAAATCCCAAAACAGAACCAAAACAAGTGGTAGAGATCTAAAAAAACATAACAAAAATGAAGACTGGCTTTGATGGGTTTATAAGTAGACTGAGCAAGGCTGAGAAAAGAATCTCTGCACTTGAGGATATACTGGTATAACCTCTAAAACCAAAGAGCAAAGATGACAAAGATGGGGCGGGGGAACAGAAAGTATATCTGAGAACTGTGGATGACGTTTTAACCTATATAATGGGAATACCACAGTGAGAAGAAAAAAGGTAATATCTGAACCATTTTAATGACTAAGATTACCCCAAATTAATGTCAAACACCAAACCACAGATCCTAGAAGCTTGGAGGTCCAAGCAAAAGAGACACCAATAATAAGAGTAATAAAAAAATATATCTAGGCATCTCATTTTCAAATTATACAAAATCAAAACAAAATAAAACAATCTGAAAGAAGACAAAGAAACTACATAACTTACATTGGTGTACCCTCTTCTCAGAAACCAAGCGAGTAAGAAGACACGGAGTGAAATATGTAAAGTGTTGTTGAGAGAAAGAAAAAAAGTCAACATAAAATTCTGCAACCTGCAAACATCCATCAAAAGTGAAGGAGAATAAAGAATTTCTCTACCCCCCAAAAATTGAGGTAAATTGCTATTAGTAGACCTGCTTTTCGTGAAATGTTAAAAGAACTTCTTCAATAAGGAAAATAGTAGAGATCAGAAATCTGAATTTATAAAGAAAAAAGAGCAACAAAGAAGGATTAAGTGAAGCTAAAACATAAGTGGGCAGGGCGAACAGGTGATGGTTAAGACACTGGATACCCCTACGACCAGCTACAGCTGGAGTTCTAGACCTGGTGGCTTGAAAAATCATACTGGTCACATGTGCATGTATCCCCAAAATTAAGAAAAGAGAAAGGAGAAGGGTCAGTGACCTGGCCAGACCCACTAGGGGGTGATTTCTCACTTTCCCTTTCCATCTCTCTCTCTCTCTGGAAAATGCACACACCCTATAGTTTGATAAAAAACCTCAAAGGAAAAAAAGTAAGTAAATAAAAAGGAAAGGCATATATATTACTACAGATCCCACACAGAAATTAAAAAGATTTTAAAATAAAAAAGGATGCGTCCAGAAAGTAGCACAGCAATAAAAGACAACACTCTGTGAGGTAATCCCCCGTAAAAAGAATACCATTTCAGGCTAGCCAGTTTAGTTAAAGGCTGATGGATCCCACATGGCCAACTGCATGGTTTGCATCCCATGGTTTGCTTCCCAGCTGGAAGCCGCTTGAAAAACACACTGGGCATGTTTGCATGTGTGCCAAAATTCTAAGAGGAGAATAGAAAAGAAGGAATTGTGCACAGCCATGCCCCCGGGGTGAGGGGGGGTATTTCTCAATTTCTAACTCTTTTCTCTCTTATCTCTCTCTGACAAGCACATGTACGCTACTGCAAACTAAAAAACAAAACAAAAAAAATAAAGGTCTCCAGTTCAAGTCCAGAAGCCTACATCAGTACTTGCTTTCTCACAATCCAGGGTTGGCTGAAGTCTAAGAGTTGATTGTGTTGTTAGGACCCTGTTGAGAGTGCTGTCTCTCTCTTTCTTTCTCCTCTCATTCATAAAAAAAAAGAAAAATAATAATCAAACTTTAAAAAGAGAATTAAAATCTCTCTCTTTTTCTCTCCTCTCATTCATAAAAAAATATATAATAATAATAATCAAACTTTAAAAAGAGAATTAAAAAAGAATACTATAAACAAGTCTATGGCCATAAGTTTGATAACCTACATAAAATAGACAAATTTCTTGAATAATGCAATTAGCCAAAACTCATACAAGGAAAAATAGTCAATCTTAATAGGCATATATCTATTAAAGAATTTGAATCAATATTCATAAACTTTCAGAACAGAAAGTACCAGGCTAAGATGCATTCATTGGTAGATCCTACCAATATTTCTTTAAAAATTGTATCAGTTCTCTACAATTTCTTTCAGAGGACAGAAGCAGAAGGAAAGCATCCTAATTAGTTCAATGAAGTCAGCATTACCCTAGTACCAAAACCAACTGAAGACACTATATGAAAAGAAACCTATAGATCAACATTATCTCTTATGAACATATATGCAAATATCCTCAACAGATTATTTCTAAATCATATATATCATATATATGAATATATGACTATCACAAACAAGTGGGATATATCTCAAGTATGCAAGACTAATTCAATACTGAAAATAATTCATGTAATCCATCACTTAAACAGGCTAAAGGAGAAAATATGCATGGTCAGATCAATAGATACAGAAAAAGTACTTGACAAAAATGCAACACTCATTAGTGATAAAAAAAAAACCTCTCCAAGCATAATGAAACTTCCACAACTTGATTTAAAAAAAAAATCTACAAAAACTGTATAGCAAATATCATACTTAGTGGTGAGAAATGAAAAGCTTTTCCACGAAAATTAGGAAAATGGCCAAGAAGTTCCCTCTTACCATTCATTTTCAGCATCTTATCAGAAATCCTGGCTAATACAATAACATAAGAAAAGAAAAGTCATATTGATTTGGAAGAGGGGAAAAAACAAACAAAAAAAACTGCCCTTCATTGTAAATGCTGTAAGTGCCTATATAGAAAATCCAAAAGAATCAACAACAAAAAAAACTCTCAAAAGTAATAATATAATGGTAAGATTGTAGGATACAAAGTTAATACACAAATGTGAACCACTTTCCTATATACCAGCAATAAACAAAGTGAAATTTAAGTTAAAAATACAATTTACATTAGCACTACCAAAAAATGAAATAGGAAGACATCTAATGAAATACACACAAAATTAATGAGGCAAACTACAAAACTCTGATAAAAGAAATCAAAGAACTAAATAAATGATGGAAAGGTATTCTATCTTCATGATCAGAAGATACAATATTGTCAAGATAGCAGTTATTCCCAACTTCGTCTAGAGATTTAATGCCATCCCAATTAAAATCCCAACAAATTACTTTTTGGATATAGACAAACTGATTATAAAGTCCGTTTGGAATGGAATAAATCTGGAAGAGCCAACACTACATTTAAGAACAACAAGAAAGTCTAAAGACTGATACTACCCGACCTCCAGTCTCAAATTTTATTGTAAAGTAACAATAATCAAAACAGTGCAGTATTAGCTCAAGAACAGAAAAACAGGGGCCAGCAGGTGGTATAGTGGTTAAGGTGCTGGACTGCCAGGTGGTCAACTGTGGTTCAAGTCTCAGATCTGGTAGCTAAAACTCACACCAGGCACGGTGCCCAAAATCCAGAGAGGAAAATGGAGGAGAAGGGATTGCGGCATGACCATCCCCTTCCAGGGGATGATTTCTCATTTTCTGTCTCTCTCTCTCTCTCTCTCTCTCTCTGCCTCTCATACGAGGACATGCACCCAATAGCAAAAATGTCATAAAAAAAAATAAAGGACAAACAGATTTATAGAACAGAGAACAAAGAAACAGACTAGCATAAATGCAATTGATCCATCTTTCATAAAGGAGCAAAAAGGCAATACAATGGAGCACAATCTTCTCAATAAAAATGCTAGAATAATCAAATACTTACATGCAAAAACACTGAAATTTACAATCTTTAAAGAATTCAAAATGGATCACAGACCTAAACTTAAGATGCAAACTATAAAACTCCTAGAAGATACATAGGAGGAAACCTGGATGAACAATTGGGTATCGTGATGACGTTTTAGATATACCAATGATAGGACCCACGAAACAAGTATTTGATAAGCTGAACCTCATTAAAATGTCAAACTTCTGCTCTACAAAGTGCAGTGTCACTGGAATGAGAAAATAAAACTACAACCTAGGAGATACTATTTGCAAAAGATACATCTGATAAAGGGCTATTACCTTAAAACTCATCAATAAGAACACAAGCAACATGATTAAAAATGGGCCACAGGGGACCAGCAGATAGGGTAATGGTTACGCTGCTGTTGCACAGTACAAGACCTGGACCTGGTGGTTTAAAATTCAGGCTAGGCATGTGTGTGCGTATGCACAAAATCTGAGAGGATAATGGAGGTGAAGGGACTGCAGTATGGCCACCCTTCCTGGTGGGTGATTTCTCACTTTCTGTCTCTCTGGTGAGCACACATGAACCATAGCAAATCTCTCTCTACAAAACAACCCAAAAAAGTGGGCCACAGAGCGTTTCAAGTTAACTCACCAAAGAAGACACACAAATGACAAGCATATGAAAGAGTGCTCCAGATCACATGTCATCAGAGAAACACAAATTAAATCAATGAGAAAACACAACACACCACTTAGAATGGCCAAAACCTAGAACACTGACAGCACCAGTTCTGGAGACAGTGCGGAGCAGCAACAATTCTCAGTCATTACTGCGGGGAATACAAAATGGCAGAGCCATTCTGGAAGGCCGTTTAACAATGTCTTATAAAATTAATATACTTTTTACCAAATGACCCAGCCATCACACTTCTTAGTATCTACCCAAAGATGATGAAAAATGTGTGTCTGTACAAAAATCTGTACAGAGACTGAAGGAATAAAAATCAGCTCAAACAATACTCTGTAAAAATTAAACTTAACTACTTGCTTTTCTTGCTTCTGTACAAAAGCTTGTGCCACCGCCTTGAAAAACAGCCCTGAGCTATGCAAGCCACTGAGGCTTAAATCTGTAGAGACGTTTAAAACAGCTTTATTCATAACTACCAACACTTTATAAGCAAAGATGTCATTAAATAGGTGACCAGGTAAGCTGTGGTATACCCAAACAAAGAAATAGTATTCAGTGCTAAAAAGAAGTTATCAAACCATGAAAAGACACTAAAGAAATGTAAATGCATATTACTCTGTGAAAGATGCTGATCTGAAAATGCTACATACTGTATGACTGCAATTATGTAACATTCTGGAAAAGGCAAAACTATGGAGACAAAGAGCCGTTTACAAAGCACTATGGTAAGGGAGAGGCCGGCAGGTGGAGCACAGAGGATTTTTTGAGCAGTAAATTGTTATTCTGTGTACCATCATAATGATGGATACATTTCATCATGCATTCATGCAAACCCACAGAATGTACAATACCAACAGGGAACCCTAATGAGAACTGTGGACTTGGGGCGATAATGATGTGTCAATGTAGGTTCAAAGAATGTAACAAATGTACCACTCTGATAAGGTGTCTATACAAACGCATGAGTAGAGAGAGGCAGGAGATACATGAAAAATCACTGCTGTCTTGGGACCAGCAGTTGGCGTAATGGCTATGTCGCTGGACTCCCATGTAGTCGACCGCAGTTCGCAACCCGGACCCAGTGGCTTAAAACTCACGCCAGGCACGTGTGCATGCATGCCCAAGATCCTGAGAGGAGAACGGAGGAGAAGGGATTGCGAGGAGAAGGGATTGCGGTGTCTCGCTTTCTGTCTCTTCTCTGTCTAGCGAGTGAACACGCCCTATAGCAAAAAAAGAAAAAAAACAAAAAAACTCTCCAAAAAAAAAAAAAATTACTGCTGTCTTCCTCTCAATTTTGCTGTGAATCAAAATCTGCTCCCCCCCAAAAATGAGTATTTTTATTAAAAGTATGACAAAATAGCATCATGAAATTAAAGTATATAGAGAACATGGAAAGCCAGAGAAATCTTTTAACCTATTAAGATTCTAATAGAGCGGGGGCACAGGAAAGAGATGATGTTCTAGATAATAATGACAGAGGTCACATAAAATGCCAATTTATACCATGCTTTCCAATCCCTGCTTTCAATCATACTGACTCATCCAGAAACTCAATGCTTAGAAGTAACTTGAGGCTCACAGCAATTAGTTATAATGAACCAAGAAAAAACCTTATGTGAAAAGCACATTAAAAATATCAATGCTGGACCACAGAAAAAGTGATGTGTGTGTGTGCACGTGCACATGCGTGTGCACGCATGTAAACACACATATGTAAATGTTGAGCAATAAGCATTTACTATATACTAATAATACCTTTAAAAATAGATGGTATTAACTCAAGTGTTTCCCCCATTACTAATTGAGAATTCCAATTGCCGTAAGAGTCCGGGCCATACTGATGTCTGGCATGATAAAGCACAGACTCCTCAGCGGTCAGGAAGTTAAAACTGAGCCATATGCTTTCCGTACATGTCCTTAAATCCAATGTCAGATACCTGGTCCTTTTCCAAGGAAAATTCATGAGGGATTTCCTAACTAGAGTGTCAATCCTACTTTGATACACATTTGGCTAACTGTACTTCTTCAGTGTTCTAGGATTATGAAACTAGTACTTTAGATACTAGGTTGTTAGTATTTTATTGATGTGTTACTTTTTTAAATGATTTCAAAACAATTTTATTCACAAATAAAAAGCTCACTGTGCCAGAGAGAGTAATTTTTTTATTTCATGAGCAAGACACAGAGTGAGAGAAGGAGAGGCAGCACCCCGTCAGGGTCCTGATGCCCCAGTCTAACCCAGCCTCAGTCAGTCCTGGATCAGAAGATCCCACATGTCTGGGATCTTCAAGAGGGTCTCTGGACAAGAACCAAGAACCTTCGCATATGGGTCACCTCCTGGAGTGTAACATTTGCTGTACCATTGTCCCTGCCCCCTAATGAGTAATTTTAAAAAAAAGAAAGGAAAAGAGAAATATACGAATTTATTCAATAAATGACCTAAGCATAACTGACAAACTGAAACCACAAATTAATACTTCAGGAACCTGGTGCCCAAATTGCCGAAGAAGAATATACAGTTTATCTTTAAAAAAAAAAAAAAGTTGTTCCCCAGACTATACTAAAATAAACCAAATGATATTATTTCAGATGCCCTAAACTTAAAGGATCAGGAAGCTGCAAAATCAGAGCAGACAACTCCTGGATCAGACTAAGAAATTTAAATCCCCTTTAAATTCGTAAGCAAAGCCCCGTCTTCCGTCTTCCCACTATCACAACCCTGAGCTTGTGCAAAATGCCACCTCATCTCCATATTCTGCTTGTCCCTGTCTCCCTGAGGCTTCCTCCTGTGCCCCCAGCTGGTGTTCTCAAAGGACAAGCCTGACCTCTGCAGAGCTGAGCTTCTCCTGGCTTTCCAGGACTAGTCATTCACTCCCAAGTGCCGCGACCTGACTGAGCTCTAACTGGGCTGCAAACTGCCAACCTTTATCTACTGCACAGCCTCCATCACAAGCCGGAGGCCGGTCTCCTATGTCACATTAAGAAAGAATGACTGAGCAAAAATTAAATTATTTTATTTTATAAAACATTCACAGAAGAGAGAAAACGAGATATCAGTAATAAAACCAAATTCAATCCCACCCAAAAATTTAAAACCACTCATTGAAGCAATGTGAATTCTTCCAAAACCCATCCACAGGCTACTGCCAATGCCTTTTTTGTCAATGAAATATAGGATTTTATAGAGGAAACATAACTGCGATTGCTACATGAGGATACTTGCATAGTAAGATTGTGAAAATGAAGGTTATGAGTTATAGGGTCACCTATAATCTCCTCATGATTACTACTTTTATAAGGCATATTAACAGAAGTTCCAAATAATTTTTATCAAAACACTCCTAAAAATCATGGTATATTGTTCCTTCTACAAACAACCATGCAAATAAAATCAACTTTAAAAAAAAAAAAAAGACACCCTTTTCAGAAACTTTATTTTCTTATTACAGGTAAATAAATGCTCCAATCAGAATATAAATTGATAAAATGGGAAAGAATACTTGTTTTTGTTTTTTCCATCAGACTAAGAAGTTTTTGCATGGCAAAAGACAGTGATTAGTGTGAATAGATAGCCCTCAGAATGGGAAAATATTTTGTAAACTATGTGTCAGATAAGAGACTAATAACCAGAATTCACAGGGAACTCAAGCTGCTGTTCCAGAAAAAGACAATCAATCCTATTAAAAGATGGGAGAATGAGTTGAAAAAACCACTCTCTAAAAATGACATACAAATAGCTAAAAGGCATAGAAAAAATTCTCAACATCCCTCATTGTAAGAGAAATGCAGATCAAAACAACAATGAGATATCACCTAACCCCAGTCAGAATGTCTAAGATTAAAAAAGCAAAAAATGATAAGTGTTGGCGGGGGTGTGGTGAAAGGGGAACTCTCTTACACTGCTGGTGGAATTGTAAATTGTTACAACCACTGTGGAGAACAATTTGGAGATTCCTCAAAAATCTACAAATAGAACTACCATATGATCCAGCAATCCCACTCCTTGGTATCTACTGAAAGGACAGAAGAATACTTAATCAGAAAAGTGCTTGCACATCGATGTTTACTGCTGCACTATTCACAATTGCTAAGTCATGGAAACAACCCAAATGCACACAAAGTGATGAATGGTTAGAAAAACTGTGGCACATATACTCAATGGAATACTATTCCTCCATTAAAAAGAAAAAACAACAACAAAACCCTGGCTTTTGACAGGAAATGGATGACTATGAAAGACTTACTGCTGAGTGAAAAGCAAGCAATGTTATGAAGGAGAGGCATTGTATGTCCCCACCTAATATATACCGAGTGTCTACACTCTCTGACTGACACTAATCGACTAAAAGATATAGAAACACAGTATATAGATGTAAATACCAGATGTAGTGCGTGTGAAAGAGGAGGGTCTGAGGAAGGACATTGGGGGAGGGATAGGGAGGCAAAGCATTAATGGCACAAAGAGGTGTGGTATTATCTGTTGAAGATATTAGTTTTTATCAACAGTACTAGGGAGAAATGTTCACCTGTTGAAATATCCATTTTGTAAGAAAAATACTAATGTGATTGAATGTATGGAAGAAAATGAAATGAAAAAAAAATTTTTTAAAAGAATAATTGTTTTTAAAAATCTCTTATAAATTCATCCTGAGAAAATAAATGTTATTTTAGGTAAAAGATTAGAAAACCTTCAAACTAGGTCTAGGGAATACTGGTCATCATCTTGGAGTTATTTTACTTGTAACCTAAATTTCAGATATCTGGAGAAATAAGTTAAATTTACAGTTTTGGGGCCTTTTTTATTCAATTGGTCCAATTACAACCATTTGTTAAAATCACAAACTCCCTACACAGCATATTTGAATTTTATTCAGATGGCCATTTTAATTCCTATGGCAAAAGTAGCTGAGGTACAACTTGTAAGACTAAAACAATTTTTTAAATCTATTTTGATTTCCAAACATGTACGCAAAAAGAACTTTACTTATTTGACTTTTGAGACAATTTTACTGAAATATAAAACTGAAAAGAGAGCTATGTTGTATTGCACTCAGTTTAAGAATGACTTCTATCTTAAGAATTTCTCTTATCAATCTTTCTTTCACAAAGCAACAATGAATATAATTCTCCCATATCTGGCCAAGATGGAGCAACAAGAAGGGGATTTGCCCACCCACCTGAAACAAGTATTGCCCACCCACCTGAAACAAGTAAAAGCCAACAACACATGAAATGACTTTCAGAACATAGGATATGGGGAAATAAAAGACAATGAAGGTTAGGAGACTGGAAATTAACAAGGGGAACTGACTTGAGTGAGAATTATGGCTGAGGCACAGAGCAGGAGAAGGCTGGTAGAGATCAACTGATTCCCAAGTGATGGAGGCAGATCTGAAAGTCTGGGTAACCAAGACAGCTAAAAGCAGAGTTCGAAGATCTAGAGATATCCCCTGCCTCCAAATCATTAGTTGAGTGCCGACTGCTGTTAAGACATACTGAACAGAGGTGCACAGTACAGTGAGTGTGGAAAAGTGTCCAGTGTCCATATCTTCATAACGATGAGAAAACAACATTAAAATCTAAAGAAAGCAAAGATGTGAAAGATAAGAAAGCTCTAATAGAGAAATACTAACAAAAATAAGAACTACAAACTGGGAAGGTAGCTCTTTATTTATTTATTTATTTTAAGTTTGCTATAGGATGTGTGTACTCACTAGAGAAGACACAAAGGGAAAGTGAGAGAGTGTGCCCTAAGGGGTATGGTCACACCATCAAAATCCCTTTCCCCTCCACTCTTCTCCTGGGATTCTGGACGCACGTGCACACACACCAAGTACACCCTTTGAGCCACCGAGTCCAGGACTCAAACTGCACAGCTAGCCATGTGGGATCCACCTGACCCAATCACCATGCCACAGGCTGGTCCAAGGTAGTTCTTTATATCCCATCTAGCACACATACATTAAGTAAGTTACTGCATAACCAATTCTTAAAATTTAGAGAAACACACACACAATTTAAAGAACAAGAACCTGATTACTGATATTTGCGCTTTAAAATTGGCCATCCTGGATTAAAACCATAAATGTCACCTATCATCTATTTTGCAATACAATTTTTGGTCTCTTAAAACCAAGTCAAAGCCACAAAGGGTGCATAACTTTAACAGGGCATTAACAGAGTTGGGTTTCACTCAAAATTTAAATGGTAATCAGGGAACCAGCAGTTAGCGTAATGGCTATGTCACTGGACTCCCACGTAGTTGACCGCGGTTCACGTCCCGGACCCGGTGGCTTAAAACTCACACCGGGTACATGTGCGTGCGTGCCCACGATCCCAAGAGGAGAATGGAGAAGGGATTGTGGCATGACCATACCCTCTGGGGAGTGATTTCTCGCTTTCTGTCTCTACATCTCTCTCTGTCTGGCGAGCGCACGCGCCCTATAGCGAAAAAAACCTCTCCCCCCCCAAAAAAAAAAGAAAAAATTTAAATGGTAATCAGAAATTACAGAGAAGTTGGAGCTGGCTAATGGCATAGTGGTTAAAGCACTGGACTCCCACATAGCTGACTGCATGGTTCAATCCCAGATCCCATGGCTTGAAGATTACACAGGGTGTGTGTGTGTACATGCCAAAAATTCCAAGAGGAGAAGGGACTGTGGTGTGGCCATTCCCCCATGGAAAAATTTCTCACTTTCTTTCTGACTCTGTATCTCTTTTCCTCTCCTCTCCAGCACATTCATGTACCCTTTGACAAAAATCTAAAAAGAAATTATAGAGAAGCATTATGAAGTAAAATCAATTCCATCAAAAACGCAAGTTACCTTAAAATAAGCTGAAGTTTTAGTTCTAACCTTACTAGAGACAGTAAAATTTTATACTCATTTGCTTGTACATAGAAGTAATGTTTTTCAGCCATGTTTTCCAAAAGAGGTTTAAGAGTATTTGGAACATGTCTCGGCTCAACAATTAACTCAATTTTGGTGGAATGCTAATAATACTACTCGAGTTCTCTAATGTTATTTGCTCATTTGTACTATGTGGGAAGCTGCACACCAGCGAGTCTGCCGAGGTTTCTCAGAGGGCAAACAATTACCATGATTGGTTCCCTTCCAAAAACCTGACCTTCGAAACCTTGCTCTGATTGGCCACTAGAATCCCTCAAATTTGCATATCCGGCACCTCATGATTGGTCCAAAAGCAACCAATCATAACCCACCGTTAACAACCAATCAGGGCCCACCGTTAACAACCAATCAGGGCCCACCGTTTACAACCCACCAGAGTGTATATAACCACGATGCCTGGCCCACAGTAACCAGACGACGCAGACGACCAGGAAGACGACAACTGAAGAGCCTAAAGAGCTGAAACACCGCGCAGGCTCCAGACGACCCTGAAGATCCTGAAGAGCTGACACTGCATCGTCTCCAGACGACCTGGGAGACCCTGAAGAGCTGTAACACTACATCGTCTCCGGACGACCCTGAAGAGCTGTGACACCACGTCGTCTCCGTGCTGCTCACAGTAGACGACGCGACCCTTAAGAGCTGTGACACTGCGTCGTCTCTGTGCTGTACCGTGCTGCCCACAATAAACAGACGACACTGTCGTCTCCGTGCTGTAACACTACGCTGCTTGCCCCGGCTCTCACTCCTTCACTCAGGAAACCCGTTCGGCTGTCCCCCCGGGTCGGGACAGTACTATAACAATGATAATGATAAGTAACCTGCCAAGAGGCGATACTCAAACACGGTATTTCTTTTTGTAAGCTGTAAAGCTGTTTTTCAATTTATTATTACTCCTTTTGAATTTCATTTTCAATTTTGAAACTTTCAATTTAAACTCATAAATATTGTCCCAGCCATCTAACCCTCTGAAACTTGGAGTTACACATAGCATTTTAATAAGGGACCTAATTAGTACAGGTTATAATAGCACTAGCTTAGAGATCCAACACACTACTTAGGAATTCTAATGTGGTAGCAGACTAATGTTCTATGTCAAGGTAAATTTAATATTAATTTAAAATTTAATTTTGAATTACCCACTATTAACCTAGTTAAAGATTTCTTCATTCTAAATGTCATCCTTAGATTTCTAATTGATCAGTTTACCAAAATCAATCCACATTCTAACCTTGCCTTATTTTATTCTGTAAAGCAGTGCTTCTCAACTTTAAAGTGAATAAGAATTGTTTCAGGATCTTTTTTTAAAAACATGTGCATTCTGTATCAAACCCAGTGTAAAATTCTGAAGTTAAAAATTACTAGGTAAGGTCAAGTCACAGCCCACGAACCATACTTTGAATAGCAAGGATCTAAGTACTAGCATCTTGAAAACAATACCTAGGAACGAAAAAAAGTATGCTTTTGAGGCCAAAAAAAAGGGGGGGGAGGATGGAAGGAAATGTCTTAATTTGAAAATAATGAAGGTAACTGTGTATAATTTTTTCAGAACTCACTTAATGAACTTAGAATTTAGAATATTTTACAATAATGATTAAAGAGATTATCTACACATAAACATTAACTCACACCTCTTTGCTAATGCAGTTCAAGTTAAAATATAAATCATCTAAGTGCCAATGCTATTTAAAAGACATGAACCAAAAAGGCATCTAAAACTTCATGAGGTTACTCTATTTAAGTACTGAAAACAGTACAGCATTTTCTGCTGACAGAGAAATAGGGTCTGCCTTCAAATAAAGGCTTTTCCAAAGTTATGAAGGTGTTATTTAAGTATGAATAATGTGAAAAGACTGGATTTTTTTTTAACTATTCATATAAAAGAAATAGTGGGCCAGCAGGTGACATGGTGATTAAGACGCTGGATTCCCCCATGGCCGGCCACAGTCTGAGTCCCACAGCTGGTGGCTTGAAAATCATGCTGGGTACATGTGCATGTGTGCCCAAAATCACAGCAGGAAAATGGAGGAGAAGGGACAGTGACGTGGCCAACATCTAGGAGGGTAAATTTTCACTTTCTCTGTCTCTCCCTGGCAAACACACACATTGAATGGCAAAAATCTAAAATAAAAAATAATAAATGATAAAAAAAAGGCAGAAAAAAAAGAAATAATAACAAAACTGAATGCTACAGTGACACATTAAGTGGAAGAAGTATTTTTATGGAATAGTAACATATCTAGAAAAACAAAAATTAAGTAAACACAAGATCAAGATAATTATAGAGAGCACTGTACGAAATAAAGCACACAGCAGTGTTACTGGCTTCAGTCTTGCACCATATTCCGAAGTAAACCAACATATAAGCCGTATAATCCAAGAATACTGCCAGTTGATTGTGAAATGTTTGTCACATAACTCTTATTGTAACGGAGCCGTAAGAGAACCAAAGTGACTATATTACACTTAGTCTTCCAAGAGTCCATCTTAATAAATTACAACTTACCTTTAACTTTTGTCTTACAGAAACCTCCCTCGCACTAAATGGATCCTCATGGTTAACTAACAGAAGTTAACAATGACTTTGCTGAGTCTCCATGGCTATAAAGACAGGGAAGGGAAGATGCCAGAGGGCGGGGGAGGGGGGGGCCTTTCACAGGAATGACAGAGAAGATTTCATCAGCTGAAGAATTACAAAGACACATCTAGATTTTTAAACCAGGATCTAAGAATAATCTTTCGAGTGCCTCCATTTGCTTCTGTTGCCTTGATAATTATTGCACATCTTGCAGAGAATGGAAACTACAGGCCCAGGCAGACAAATGGCAGCCCAAGCAGTGTGACAGCCACCCCGAGGCTGCCAGTAACCTTCTTGTGACCCTGAGGGAAGAGGAGCCACCTCAGTAACTTGCCCTGTGTTTGTTCCCTATATAAGCGTTGAATGTTGTCCCATATGGCAAAGATGGTTATGGACTCTGGACAGTTGTCTCCCAGTATTGGCCTCACTGAAAAAATGATTTTCTTGGGACCAGCAATCAGCGTAAAGGCTATGTCGCTGGACCCCCATGTAGATGACCACGGTTTGAGTCCAGACCCAATGGCTTAAACTCACGACGGGCACATGTGTGCGTGTGCCCATGATCCCAAGAGGAGAATGGAGGAAACAGGATTGCGGTGTGGCCATCCCCGCTGGGAGGTGATTTCTCTGTCTCTCTCTGTCTTTCTGGTGAGTGCATGTGCCCTATAGCAAAAACCTCTCCCAAAAAAAAGAAAAAAGAAAAGAAAAAATGATTTTCTTTAGCCCAGTCTTGTCTCTTTGTGGCAGGTAGGATGGATCTGACTTGGGACCTCGAACACACTCGAGCTTCCCTGCCCATCCTGCCATCAGGACAAGATGAAACAGAGCTCCTTTTACAGAAGAAAAGTTAGGCCTGTCCACGGCTGCTGGAAAAACTGGCTAATAACCTATATGGAGAGCAGAGGTTTTCAGAGCGTAGTCCTCCAAGCAGCAGCAGTTCTACAGCATGTGCTGGAATCGCTAGGAGGGCTCATTCCTTACAAAGTAAATGAGAGTTTCAGCGCCAGCCACAGTGGTGCAGCAGTAAGCACCATGGTACGGTACCAGGACATGCCTGTGATCTCAGTCGGCTGGAAGCCTGGCAGGGGGGCCATGGAAGTGACAAGACTCTGCTGGGGATTTTTCTCTCTCTTTCATGACAGAAGTAAGTTTAAAACGTCTAAAACAAAAACAAGAAAAAAAAAAAAAAACACTCAAAAGTTTCCTATCTGTGGGTCAGGAGGGCCCAAGAATTTAAACTCTAACAAATTCCCAATAATGCTCAAAGTGCTGGTCTAAGGACTACAGTTAAAACCAGTGCAGTAAAGTAATGTGGTATTAGCTAATTACTGCTGATCCTGCCCCCTGCTGCTGGTCCATGTCATCTCTGGCTCAACAACAATAAATATAATTGGTCACGAATGACACATAGTCTTTGGATGGCATCCAACTGCCTTGTCATCTACATCTTAAAGAAAAGTGAGACGATGCTGCATAAATCTCAGCTTCTCATTCTGAATTATCTGCAACACAGTAATTACCCCTAGTCTTCCTGATCTAGACGATTGTGTCCTGCATGGGACTGAGGAAACAAAGCCCCCATACTTGTGTTCCAGGAATCCAGTTGTTCATTATCTTTATTCTATTACACATAGAGAACAATATTTGAAATGCCTCTGTGTGTAATCACAACTAGTGAACCAATTCAATTTTTTTATACCATAATTAACTACACACCAATGTCAGATCTCTAGCCAATTACTCAAATTAACTAGCAATATTTTCATGAGATTCACAACTGAAAATGTTAAAGAACTACAAATGGATTTCAGAGTTCACGGGAAGGCCAGCCCATGGCCTACTGGTTACATAGCTGGATCTCACATAGCCAACAACGTGTTTCAAGCCCCAAACATGATGGCTTGACAAACCCTCTAGACACGTGTGTGGGTGCTCAAAATCCCAAAAGGAAGAAGAGATGAAAGAGAGGGGACTACGGCATCATCATTCCTCATGAGGATATTTTCTCACTCTCACTCGCACCTTCCCTCTCTCTGCATGGAGCCCACGTGCCCCCGGCATTTAAAAAATATTTAAAAGTTTGTGGGAAAATGGAATGAAAGTTAATCTGGCTACAAAAATAATTTGAAATACATAGTTGTTTGATAGTATTTTTCATAAACTTTTTAAGACCTCTTATATTAAATAAGTTGAATATCAATCATCCAAATATTTTAAATCCTACAAAAATATTAATACAGTTAAGCCACTGCGTTTGATTAGACCTGTCATAGACAGCTGTCTTACATAAGCACATTTCTTGCGAAATACTGTTCCTATAGTAGCAAAGAGGGCAAAATTAGTGAAGCCATCTAGCAGGAGGTTTGATTCAGCAGCTCAGCTGTTCACTATGCTGACATTCTCCTTCCTCCTCACATTCCTGATTTTTCCCTCCTGAAACTGTATCCTCATTTAAGAGATAGATCTCCTCAAGTAAAAGCTTCTTCTCTGATTTGTGATCTATAAATGTCTTATGCTTCCTATAATGTATACTTTCCAGAGTTGGCCAACAGAGACAGAAAATGCTCTTTTCAATAATCCATCGGCATTTCCCTCCATAAAAGGATATAATTAGTGCTGGAATAGAAATAATTTAATTAAACCTCCCATACAATATGGCATATACAACATCCTGACAGTTGATCACCCAAGGTGAACACTTCTAGTATTAATAAAAAAGAAAGCTTGCTATCTCACTAGGCAGCTGCTTCTATTTCAAAACAAAGATAATATTTCAAAATTCTTCCTTGCATTGAGTGCCTATATTAGCCCGTCTAAAACCCATCCACCAGACCTGGTTTTACCCTTTCGAACTACAAAGGAGTAAGTCTTTACACAAAAGTACACCTCCATTTACAGGTACATTTTTACGAATTCAAAGAGAACAGCCACCAGCCTGTCTTTCGTTTTCCAAACTGAGCTTACCGAACTATTTCTAATATTCCCTATGTAACATGGCTTTCACTTTTTGCCATCACTGTCAATCTCTGCACTGGCTCTAGCTTTCAAATTTAAAATGAGTTTTGACTGCATGCTATTTGATCACAAGGTAACGATCAATTCACTTAAACAACAATTTCTTAAAAAGCTGAGAAGAGAATACAAAATAGTACTGAATTCTAAATCATTTACTGCATTGTGTCAACAATGCATGACTTAAACTCAAGAAATAAAGTACAAAGATAAAATTGTTAAAAGGCATACAGTATAAGTATTACTTTTTCTGTTTTCAAACGTTTTTAAGCTTATTTACTTATTTTCATGAGTAAAAAAGAGAGGGAGGGAGACAGAGAGAGAGACAGTGGCCCCACAGGGTCCCAGCACTGTGACCACACTTGGCCTCGGCAGCCCCAGGTCACAGGTACACACGCCCATGCCTGATGTTCTCAGCAGTTCTCCAAACATTGGTCAGCACCTCAGAGCTTCGTACTTTATAGCAGCACCAGTATCCATCCTGTCAAATTTTGAAAACACTGTTTCTATGTCATTCATTGGCCAAATAAAAATTAAAATAATTTGATATGCACTACAAGGTCTGGCTGGGCTGTTTTAGCAAAGCAGCATGGTTCTAGTCTTAAAAGAACTGACCCTCCTATAGGGTAGACACTGACCTGAGACCTGAAGACATACAGGAACAGTGCAAGTGGGGACACGGAGATCCAGAAACTCTCAGAAAAACCCTGGTGTTCGGTGGAGACCAAGTTTCATAGCTAAGTCAACTGTATCTTAGCTAGTCTGATTTGGATATGCCACAATAACAGTTTGAAAGCCCAAGAATTAGGAATGATATGGACCTAAAGGAAGGTGAGCCAGGGAGGAGGTCAGCCTCATCACCAATTAGCTAATGGCATCCTTCCAGAGCTCTGTGTTGCAGAATTATATTCTGGCCAAAGGAAGCTGAGAAGGAAGACCTCTTTCTCTGACCCAGTCCTGAGCCACCCTAGGATGGGCAATCTGAGAAGACCAGGGGTTTCTACTCCTGCTTGTAGAGTGAGGTGTTAGAGAGAAGCAGGCCACCATCTGCCCATTCCCAGCTCCAAGAAGAGGCTCTAAATAATGAAAAGCAAGACAGAAAAACTGGCAACTCCACAGTACTGCCTAAGGTATTGTGTTACAGAAGACAAAGTAGTGATAAGCAATTAGCAAAACAATTAAATCCTAGCAGGAGGGGGGGGAAGTATACAAGTCATAAATTTAACAAAGAAATTAAAGCAAAGACAAAACCAAAAAAGCCCTCCTAAGGTGGCACTTAACCCTAGTAGTCTGGAAGGCTGCATGCAGATATCAGGCTGCACCTGCTCAAGGAACTAGAAAAGACACTAGCCAGCTGCCAAGTCCTGGCAAAAGGAACTTTGAAAGCATTCCTCAAACCAAACACAGATCACTGACTATGCCTCTGGGCTTCACAACCTTTGTCCAGTCACTTGCAGTTCCTAGAAAACCAAGCTTCAAAATGGTTACATCGCTGGACTCCCATGTAGTCAACCACAGTTCAAGCCCCGGACACGGGAGCTTAAAACTCACACCGGGTACACGGGCATGTAAGTCCAAAATCCTAAGAGGATAATGGAGGAGAAGGGATTGTGGCATGGCCCTCCCCCTGGGGGGCGATTTCTCACTTTCTGTTTCTACGTCCCTTTTTCTGGCAAGTGCACACACCGTATAGCAAAAATCTCTCTCTAGGGGCCAGCAGGTGGCGTAGTAATTAAGGATGCTGGACTCCTATATGGTCAACCACAGTTCAAATCCCGGACCTGGGGCCTTGCTTTCTCACTTTCCCTCCCTCTCTCTCTCTCACTCTGTCCCTCTCTGGCCAAATTTAAATAAACAAAATAAATAAAGTTAAATTTTTAAAAATTATTTTAAGAAACCTCTCTCTAAAAAAATCAAGACAAAGAGTGTGTGTGGTGGGAGGGCTTGCATGGGGTGGAAAAAGAATTTAAATCAAGGGTTAAACACCACTGCAGGAGAGATGGACTCCACAAAGGAAACCCAAAATTATATGTAATCCAAATAAACATAAAAATTAAAAAAAATACATAAGCAAGTGAGGGCTTAATCAGAGATCTAGAGATGCTAAAATATCTTAACTAAAATGTCCAGTTTACAACAAAAAAACCATGCACAAAAAATAACAAAAAGGCATGTACAGAAACAGGAAATTATGAACCATGCATAGGAAAAAAAGAAAACTGAAGACCAAAAAAGAAAATTGCCTTTGAGTATGTCTACATATTGACTTATCAGATTAAAAACTTCAAAGTAGTAATTACAAATATGTGCAAAGGATAAAGAAAGCCATGCTTGAAGAATTTCTTAAAAGTATTAAGACAATGACTCCTCACATAAAGAATATTCCTCACATAAAGAATATAGAAAACAAATGATAAAAACATCAACAAATGAAAATTATGTACTTTAAAACTGGTTTTCAAACTGGATATCCACCTGTGTAAAAATGAAAGAAGACCCCTATCTCACAATACTAACAAATAAATCAACTCACAATGGATCAAAGATTTAGATTTAAAACTTCATACTATAAAACTAGTGTTGGGAAACTCTTGAAAACATTGGAGTAGGCAAAGATTTCCTAAGACCCCTGAACCATAGGAAATTATCCCAAAAACAGACAAGTAGGGTTACATCAAGCTGAAAATTTTCTGCACAGCAAAGGAAACAACAATTGTAGTGAAGATACAACACTCAGAGTGGGAGAAAATATTTGCAAAATCCCTTCAGATAAGGGCTAGATAGCCAGACCATATAGAGAATTCAAGCAACTCACCCACAAAAAAAGTAAATAATCCTATTTTTTAAATGGGTAAAAGAGCTGAACAGATAACTCTCTGATACATATGAAACTCATAGACATTTGAAAACTCTCAAATACATATGAAAAAATGTTCAACATCTCTAATCATAAGGTAAATGCAAATTAAAACCACGAAGAGATGCCACTTAACCCCCAGTAAGAATGGGTAAGATCAAAAAAATAAGGAATGACAAGTGCTGACAAGGCTGTGTGAAAAGAACCCTTTTTTTTTTTTTTAAAGGTTTTTGCCATAAGGTACATGTGCTCACTGGAGAGAAACAGAGAGAGACAGTGAGAGGGAAAGTAAGAAATTCTCCCTGAGGATGGATGGTGACACAGCAATCCCTTCTTGTCTGTTTTTCTCCTGGGGCTTTGGGAGCGTGCACGCATACGCTACCAAGCTACCAAGTCTGGGACTTGAACCATGGTTGGCCATGTGGGAGTCCAATGCCTTAACTATTACACCACCCCTGCTGGCCCCAAAAGAAACATTTTTACACTACTAGAAAGAATGTAAATTAGTACAGCCACTGTGGAAAACAGTATGGAGGTTCCTCAAAAGTCCACAAATAGAACTACCATATGACCCAATGATCCCACTCCTTGATATTTACCCAAAGGATAGAAAAACCCTCAGTTGGAAAGACACAAACACATTCATGTTTACTGTAGTATTATTCACAATGGCTGAGACATGGATCAACATAAATGGCCAAAAATGGATGACTGACTGAATTGAAAAAATTTGGCATATACACACAGCCATGAGGAACAGAATACTACAGAATGATACTCAGCCATAAGGAACAATGAGATCCAGTCATTTGATTCAAAGTGGATGAACGCAGAAGATTTAATGCTAAGCAAAACAAGTTAGACAATGAAAGACAGTGTATGTCCCCTCTCAAGATAGAATCACTGTTTGCATTCTACGGCTGATATTGAAAGAGCCAAAGATGTAATAGTAGGGAGGACAAATATAAATACCAGAGACTGTGTGAGAAGATAGTGGATTATAGAGGGTGGGTGAGAGGTGCTCTGGAAAGAAACACTTAACAGACACAAGTAAATAAATTTCTTTGCTCAAATTTGTGTGCTATAGAAATATAAAATTGGATGTATCAACAAATAAATCATAAAATTTAAAAATTTCTAATTAAAAGCACCAAATGGATTTTTTTAAAAAGCCTGTGTATTTAGATATTTCCTATAACTACACTATTACACCAAAAGAGTACTAATAAAAGCCATCGCTCCTAAACTACTTAGAAAAGTAAATAAAATAACAAATTCAGAACATTCTATAATCCATCAATATCATTAGAGCTATAATGTCTTATGATTCTGAGCAGAGTAATAAGCAAAATTAATTGGAAAAGAAAAAAACTAGGTGATAATTTTTGCCCCTACTTAACTTTGCAAGGTTAGGGAA
>NW_006204918.1:1716693-1753789 GCF_000334495.1 Tupaia belangeri chinensis
GAAAGAGAATCTCAGAGAGTTAATGCATGTTTTCTAACTACACAATGTGAATAATAAAAATAGATACTTTACAGGAAAAACAAAACAAAACCTTGCTTTCTATCTCAACATTTCTAAGCAGTAGCAAACTGTGCTGACACGATTAAATAAAACAAAATATGATTCTGACTATTAACTCTAGGATCCTTTTTTTATTTTTTTTTCTTTGAGAGGTTTTCGTTATAGGGCGCGTGTGCTCACCAGACAGAGAGAGAGAGAGAGAGAGAGAGAGAGAGAGACAGAGAGAAAGCGAGAAATCACCCCCCAGGGGGATGGTCACACCACAATCCCTTCTCCTCCATTCTCCTCTCGGGATCTTGGGCACGCATGCACATGCGCCCGGCGTGAGTTTTAAGCCACCGGGGTCCAGGACGCGAACCGTGGTCGACTACGTGGGAGTCCAGCGACATAGCCATTACACTAACTGCTGGTTCCCTAGGATCCTTTTTCTAAGATATCTATACCAAAATAAACAATTTACCTTTGTCTTTACAATATAATACCTCAGCCTACCTGCATGAGATTCTCTTGGAACAGTCTTAATTTATTTCTTTTGCTACAAGGTAATTATTACTAACATTTCCTTTCATTCCACAATGTTTCAATTCCAATGATCATTACATGGTCTCTTAACTATACATACTTTTACATGTAATTTACAACATCTCAAATTTTTTTCTTTATACTGTTTTAACTGCCACTTAAAATGTTCAGAAGAATTTATAGGAACTTAAGACAGAGTTGTTGATATTCAAAGTGATTAAGATGTCCTCATTATAGCACAAAGGATATGTATCCTCAAACCATTTTCAAATAACAGTTTTTAAAAAGGTATTAAAAGGGATGGCTGGTAGCATAGTAGTTAAGACTACAGGATCTCACAAGGTGGACTGCATGTATTGGGGAAGAGGGACAGTGCTTGAAAAACAGGCCAAGTACATGTGTGCTCATACCTAAAATCCCAAGAGGAGAATGAAGAAGAGCCTGCTCCATGGCCATCCCCCCAGGAGATGCTTTTTCATTTTTTCTCTCCCTCCAGGGAGCACATATGTCTATCCCAAATTTAAAAAAAAAAGAAAAAAAAAAGTTTAAAAGGTATGGGAATCAAATAAGTAAATAAATTATAAAAACCAGACAGTTTAGGGGCCAGCACGTAGCATGGTGATTAAGGTGTTAGACATCCACATGGCTGATGTCAGTTTGAGTCCTAGATCTGGTGACTTGCTTTCTCTCTCACACTCTTTTCTCTCTTTGTCTCTCTGATGAATTAAAAAATAACAAAACAAATAAAATTAAATACCTTTTAAAAGCAATGCATTCCTAAGTACCCAGCTAAATGAAGTTGGCCCATAACTAGTTAACTCCTAATTCAGTCTTCTACAGCTAAGCAAACGAACGTTCTGCACATATTTAAAAATTTTGATTGCTACTTTAATAGAAAAGCTTTGTTAAGAAAAATAAAAATGCAACTAATAATAAGCAAACTTAAATTAATAAGCGAGTTTAATCACAACTCTTAAGACTGAAAAAGAGATTAGTCTCAAAAACTTAAATCAGTAATTTTACTCGGTTGCTGCTTTATCAATTTTCAACTAATACGTATTTTAATATATAAATCATATATATCTGATTCACTTTTACAGCCCTTTCCTCAATTTAGAATTCACTTTTCTTGTTTTTTGTTCTTTTTTTTTTTTTTTAAGAGAATTTTGCTGTAGGCGGTGTGTACTTGCTGGAGACAGAAAGCAAAAAATTACCACCACCCCCAAGGGAGACAGCCATGCCACGATCCCTTCTCCTCCATTCTCCTCTCAGGATTTTGGGCACCCATGCACATGCAACCAGTGTGCGTTTTAAGCCACCAGGTCCAGACTCGAAATGCAGTCGACTACATGGAGTCCCAGCAATGTAACCATTCCACCATCTGCTGGCCCCTAAAATTCATTTTTATCTTGGGCATAAATACATGTTTAAAATGTCTAAACATATAATTTCCACCAAAAGTGGCACAAACTATACACCTGCAAAAGGAGTATCTCTCAAAAAAATTAAATGTATCATTTTCTAATGAAATAATATACATACCCACATACATTAGATATTTAACTTCTTTAATATTTAAATTATTTGCCATGAAAGGATTCCATTTGACTTAAAAAAATAACCACTGGAGTAATCACTGGAGTAATCAAATAATCCTAATTTTGAAATTGTTTAATACAATGCTAGCTACTTTACAAGGCAACCTTGGTAATTTTCAAAAAATGCTAAGACTCAAACATACAAAATATTCTTTACAAAATTTCTGTTAATTCTAAATATAAAGTATGTTTATATGTAAAAAAGTATGTATTTATACAAAATATTCAATTGAGTGAATATACCTTATAAAATGAGCATTATAAATTACTAGTTTTTCTTTTTAAATGACTATATAGTTTTTTAAATGACTAATTGCTTTTATGAGTAAGCTTGCAATAAATACAAAATTTTTCTGAACAATAAAATCAAGAAAATTTTTAATAAAAATGAAGTATCCTGAAAAAAAAATGAACCATCTCAAAGTTGAACTATAATACTACTTCTCCTTCAAAATAACCTTAAAATATAATAATAGAATAGTTAGTTTCACAGCAGGAGATAGTCCCTATAATTAAAAGCATAAAGTTGAACATGTTTATTAGGTTCTAACTGACTAATTCCTCTAAATGTTTTCCAAGTGACTTACACTAGATAAAGCCCATTTGGCACAAAGTGTAGCATCTAGCTTAAAATACTGTTTGATTGATCTGTTTCTCTAAAGTAGTATAAACTCTCAAATTTAGGAATGAGACAATGCTAGCTACTAAATAGGAGCTAGCTCTCCTGGAAACTAGGGGTCACAGCCTTAAACTCTGTAACCCAGGTAGCTACCAGGGGAATTACCAACTTACAAATTACTCTCATTGGGCTAAAATGCAACTGACGATTTACTAAATCACATCGATTGTCCAGATCTGCTTTAACCTGCTAGCTAAACGTAGAAAATAATTTTCCAGTTATAAGAAAAGACGTGAGCAAGAGAGAATCTGATGAATTCTATTGTAGGTAATAAATGAGAGTGAGATGACAAAACACAGAAAGCAAGCAGTTGAGCACTAAATAACGCTTCAGCATTCCACAACCTGATGCAATTTTCCCAAACTCACCATATTTGTTTGTATCTGCAATTGTATACTCTTAGGAGCAGCAAAGAAGAATGCAGCAGGCTAAATCTTATCATAGAGGAGGAGAGTGCATGCAGAGGAGGGAGGGAAGAAGGGAGCTGGTGCAAATCAGTTTGGGCACTCACTCACTGTACAAAAAACTCAAAAAGATGAAATGCCAGTGAGCATCTCTTAAGGGAGAATGCTGAATTGCCCTTACTAAGTCTATCTAAACAAAGAATCCAAACAAAAATGCCTGGAAATACTTCCAGTAACAAAATACCACCAGAAAGAGTAGGGAAGTAAAATTACCCAAGACAAGACCTGGTTTAGCCAGCTTCTTCATCACCTGCCCCCTACTGTGCAGACACTGCATTTCCTGCTCCTATTGGAACTGTCAGGAAAGCTGCAAGATTGCATGCTCTGGGGAAACAACTCTCCCTATTTCTACTTGTCTGGTGACAGCTTTTCTTCCAAAATGTCTTTCTGATAACATTTGCATAACAGCTTCAGAAGCAGGCTTTCCCTCTGGATCAGAAGAAAGATTTGTTTCCTGACCAGAATAACAAAGCTGTATCTCCTGCAGGGCAAACAAAGGTTAGAGAGGTTGCTAAAGCCCCTTCAAAAGTCAGAGGGCTCCTAAACGCTGGGCTCCTTAATTATGACACAGGTTCAAGAAGAGCAGGTGAGGGGAAGAGCCCAGTGGGGGGCTACTGCTGCCTGCTATGCCTTGAATAATAAACTAAGTCCCTTGGGCTCCTTGTCTCTGGAGCAGCAGAATCTAGGGAAGTGTGGCAAGCCCACCTAAAAGCTCCCACCACTACGGGTGAGGACTGGTTAGGAACAGTTAACTGTGTGGCACCTGTAAGCCCTGGATGGCTGAAGCTTATCATTTTGTACATTCTACTGAAAGGCAGAGTAACTGACTCTGTTTCTCAAACAAAATAATCCGAGGCCTCCCTGGGGAGACTTCATAGTATGCTAAGAAAAAAATAACTTCAAAAACTTCGTGGAAAAATGAAATTAAAGTACAAACTTTACTTTGGTGCACAAATTTTGTGAAATGCATGTTTCGTTTTGAGATTTCTGCCAAAAGGCTTGTAAGCTTGCCAAAGAGACAAAGGGAAAGGAAAGTGAGTTATCACCTCCCAGTGGAGATAGCCACTCACAATCCCCTCTCCTCCATTCTTCTTTCAATATTTTGGGCATGCACACACATGAACTCAGTGTGAGTGTCAACCCATCGCGTCCAGGACTTGAAACAATGCTGCCTGGGAGTCCAGCACCTTAACTACCATTATTTTCATAATATGCATTTTCCATTAACTTTTTGTGGTTCCCACATATATCCAACTAAGAATACAAACAATAATTACATTTAAAAATAAAATAGATAATAGAATAAAAAGTGAAGTTTGCCAAATATTTTAATATCAACTATAAAATCACAAAGATATTCTGAACCATCAGGTGACTTCGTATTATCTTCTCCAGATCCCCAGAGAGAGTCATTCACTGTCTTCTACTTTCACTATGGGAAACACAGAGACGTTAATTCTGCAGAAGAGCTTTGTGGTCAACTTTGTATTTGAACATTTAGCACAACTGCTAGCTACAGAACTTGAGGCAAACTACCTTTACTTTATGAACGTCATTTATAAAAGAACATCATACTAAGATTATTATGGTGCTTAAATGAGATAGCAATACATATCAAACACTTAAGAGCATGGTACATAACAGGTATTTAATAAATGGTATGCTATTTCATTCATTCAACTATGTTGGAGCATATCAACAAAATGTAAATATCAATGCCTGCCTTAATTAAACATGAACAATTATATGTTTTAACAATCAATTCCAAACTTCTTCTTCCATGCCCTTTAGATTAACATAGGGGTGGGGAGGCTAGTTAAAAACAAATAATAAAAGTCCCTATTCAAATTTATGTAGTTTCATATTCTATGAAAAATCCAGCTACAGCCAATTTCAAACCAAAAATACAATCTTTCAACCAATTTCCATCAAAGATCACTAGGAAGATCAGTCAACGATCATGTATATGAGTTTCAGCACTGAATATGTGTGTGTGTGTTTATATATTACAAAATAGTAAGACTTTAATTCTAGAAAAAGACTAAAATATGTACTAAGACATTTTGTGAAATAAATTTCAGAGAAGACACATGATGTGTTAAATATAGTTTCACTACAGTGAGAAAATCACCAAGAATGCACAATGTTATGGACAAGATGTAAACTATATATGCATACTGATCATGTGAACACCTGTTTTGAATCCGTAGGCTTCTTTTAGCAAACTTTTCCACCAATCTTCAAATATAATCTAAAATTCATTATTCATAAGTACCTAGATACAAATAAATCTTTTGAATGAAAATGACTTGCTTCTTTTTTTTGTCCCCCCCCATCCCCCAAGACTTTTCCTCTAGGGCGGGTATATTCACTGGAGAGAGACAAAGAGACATAGAGTGGAAAATCACCACCACCATCCCCCCAGGAGAGATGGCCACGGTGCAATCCTTTTCTTCCATGCTCTTCTCAGGATCTTGGGCACTCATGGACATGCACCTGGTGTGAGTTTTAAGCCGCTAGGTCCGAGACTTGAACCACAGTCTTTGTGGTTCCCACATATATCCAACTAAGAATACAAACAATAATTACATTTAAAAATAAAATAGATAATAGAATAAAAAGTGAAGTTTGCCAAATATTTTAATATCAACTATAAAATCACAAAGATATTCTGAACCATCAGGTGACTTCGTATTATCTTCTCCAGATCCCCAGAGAGAGTCATTCACTGTCTTCTACTTTCACTATGGGAAACACAGAGACGTTAATTCTGCAGAAGAGCTTTGTGGTCAACTTTGTATTTGAACATTTAGCACAACTGCTAGCTACAGAACTTGAGGCAAACTACCTTTACTTTATGAACGTCATTTATAAAAGAACATCATACTAAGATTATTATGGTGCTTAAATGAGATAGCAATACATATCAAACACTTAAGAGCATGGTACATAACAGGTATTTAATAAATGGTATGCTATTTCATTCATTCAACTATGTTGGAGCATATCAACAAAATGTAAATATCAATGCCTGCCTTAATTAAACATGAACAATTATATGTTTTAACAATCAATTCCAAACTTCTTCTTCCATGCCCTTTAGATTAACATAGGGGTGGGGAGGCTAGTTAAAAACAAATAATAAAAGTCCCTATTCAAATTTATGTAGTTTCATATTCTATGAAAAATCCAGCTACAGCCAATTTCAAACCAAAAATACAATCTTTCAACCAATTTCCATCAAAGATCACTAGGAAGATCAGTCAACGATCATGTATATGAGTTTCAGCACTGAATATGTGTGTGTGTGTTTATATATTACAAAATAGTAAGACTTTAATTCTAGAAAAAGACTAAAATATGTACTAAGACATTTTGTGAAATAAATTTCAGAGAAGACACATGATGTGTTAAATATAGTTTCACTACAGTGAGAAAATCACCAAGAATGCACAATGTTATGGACAAGATGTAAACTATATATGCATACTGATCATGTGAACACCTGTTTTGAATCCGTAGGCTTCTTTTAGCAAACTTTTCCACCAATCTTCAAATATAATCTAAAATTCATTATTCATAAGTACCTAGATACAAATAAATCTTTTGAATGAAAATGACTTGCTTCTTTTTTTTGTCCCCCCCCATCCCCCAAGACTTTTCCTCTAGGGCGGGTATATTCACTGGAGAGAGACAAAGAGACATAGAGTGGAAAATCACCACCACCATCCCCCCAGGAGAGATGGCCACGGTGCAATCCTTTTCTTCCATGCTCTTCTCAGGATCTTGGGCACTCATGGACATGCACCTGGTGTGAGTTTTAAGCCGCTAGGTCCGAGACTTGAACCACAGTCCACTATGTGGGGGTCCAGCAACGCAACCATTACACTATCTGCTGGTCCCATGACTTGCCTCTTAATTGATGAAACAGTATGATCATTTTAAAGCTTAGTTTAAAAACCAGAAAAATAAGCACTAAAGCAACTGTAGCAACCTACTAAATCCTTAGTGCTAGGTGAATGATGAATCACACACGAAAGTGTAACACAGTGCTTGACTACAGGGAGACAGAGAACATTTTAATTGATATTCCCATAAAATTATCCTAATCAATCAACCAAAATGTACTAAACACTGTGTGACCATTTAAAAGCCCTTCTCCCCTACCTTTAGGGTAAGCAGATCTCTCAGTTAACCTAGTGACAGTCCCATTCTATTCCTGTTATTAATTATTCCAACTATTAATTGCACCTTCTTTCACAAATACGACAATAAATAATATGTTCACCCAACTTCTAAATACTAGGTTGTTGGAAAAGTCATGACACATTTTTGCACAGAAACACACACACACACACACACACACACACATATATATATATATATATATATGTTGTAGCTATTCCAACAACCAAATAGTTCGCTCCTTTTGACCATAAGCTGCTAGCTTTGCCCTGATCCAGATGTCTGGATAATTACAGAGAGATGCTGAAACAGGATAAGTAACTTTATGTGTATGTAAAATGTAGTTTCATTATCACTATGCTATAAATTTTTATCTCAATTCATATGGGAAGTATCTTCTGATTCTTACCAGAATTAGTCTAAATTTGAGGCGCATACATTTTCTATGAAAATAAATTGCACAAATGCTTTCCAGCAGATACCAGAAAAACTATATAAGTGGAAGTACAACAGTGCAGCAGATGAGTGACTAAAAGAATTGAGCTGCTTCTCTATCTTACAGTTCTTGCTATGGCTAACAGAGAAGTATCTGGAACAAAGCTGTACGAATAATTTAATTGTCAGAGGGCAAATAAACTTATTTCACATATTCTTAATCATACGTAATAGGAATAAAAGAAACTAAGTCACTGAATTTTTATAACTTCTCAAAATTGGCTCACTGAATACATAATTAATTACACAATAATGATTTACCAGACTCTCTAGTTGAAAGCAGGTCTACATGGTAATATTTATTAAAACGCTAGTTACAGTTTCCTGAATGACCAAAGGAAGTAGTTAACCAAAGCTGACCTACCAGAAAGCTATGACATTAATGCCTGGAATGGAATATCAGGATAAAGCAAAGGATAAGATAATCTCCATTTACCAAAAGCTGGAAAAGGGTAAAGATATATAACAAGGCTTTATCCAAATTTATCAATCGGCATGTATATAGTTTTAATTCTCAATTGTCTTCCTTATGAAAGCTGAGAGAAATTATGAATATCTTTCATATTTATTAAAATACCTGGAATTACAAATAGCATAAGCTTAATTCTATCTAATTTGGGCAAGAAAGGACTTTAAATTTCACAAGCCAATGAAGGATGGGGATAAATCTGGCTTCAGGAATGCTGACGTCTAAGAACTTGACTAGTACTGTCTGTGCGCCCTCGGCCACAGAAGCTGTGAGAGGGCAGTAACTTCTGCATGTTGTTTATTTCTGTACTGAAGGCACAGAGTTGACACTGGCACAGAGACTGGCGCGAGCTAGTACTTAAACATTCACTGACTCAACGAGTATCTCTTCCCTCTGCGTTCCTGCTTAGCTTCTGTATACCAGTGCTTCTATACGCCAAGTGACAGGCAACCTGAACACACTTTCAATTTCATAAACCAGTTGGGAAGCTAATCTTCCTGCTAGCTATATTCAGAACAATCCCAGGGAGTGGTTCTAATCATTGGAGTAGTATGTCCAGCCTAGCCTGGTTACATGCTAATAACCATTGAGGCTATAAAGAAGCAGATTGTTAAGATGAAAACAAAGTAGGAGAAGCCTATGAAGAACAAAAATAATAGGTACTGTACTTTATTTCAAGTGCCTTTTATTACTAACAACCTAAATGCAAACGTGTCATTCGCCTTAGCACTTTCTTAGCAGTTTTCAGTCCTATGCCACAGAAGGTTATCCTTCAGTATGTGCACACACACACACACAAAAAAAAAACCCCAAGAGTTGGCCCAACCATGGTAGTGAGTGCTGTTAACACAGGTGGAAGGAAACATGGAAAGCCCAGGTCTCCTTTGGCTGGACCCCAGAGGTAGCACAGAAGTATGTGCCTATAAACCCAACAACCGAGGGAGACTGAGGCAGGAGAACTTCGAGTTTCAAACAGGTGTATGTAACACAGCCAGACCCATCTAAAAGAACTGGGGGGTTGCTTGTATCTGTGTTCTCAGCTAATCAGGAGATGGGAGCACAAAGATCAGGGCATAGTGAGACCCTGTAATGAGTTTATTAATTAGTTAAGGAGCATTTCAAAGAGAGGCAGAAGCTATTTCTGTTACACAAGTCATGCAACCTCAAAAATCTGAAACTTAAAAAGCTTCAGAATTGGGGACCAGCAGTTGGCGTAATGGCTATGTCACTGGACCCCCATGTAGTCGACTGAGGTTTGAGTCCCGGACCCGGTGGCTTAAACTCACGCCGGGCACATGTGCGTGCGTGCCCAGGATCCTGAGAGGAGAACGGAGGAGAAGGGATTGCGGCGTGGCTAATCCCTGGGGGGGCGGGGTGATTTCTCTCTTTCTGTTTCTGTCTGTCTCTGTCTTTCTGGTGAGCACATGTGCCCTACAGTAAAAACCTCCCTGGCCCCCAAAAAATAAAAGCTTCAGAATTCAAAACTTTTTTTTTTTTTTTTTTGCCATAGGGCGGGCGCCACCACGCCCCAGAATTCAAAACTTTTTGAGTGCTAATGTGACATCACAAGTGAAAAAGTCTACACTTGTTCTTGTGTGATGGGTCACAATTAAGACACTGCAATACAAAAATACTAAATAAAGTTACCTTCAGGCTATGCATATGAGGTGTCTATGAAAGATAAATTTATTTCATGCTGAGACTTGGGTCCTATCCAGAGGATATCTCATTATGTATATGTAAATATCCCAAAATCCAAAATATTGGTACCAAGCATTCTGGATGAAAAGTTCCTCAGCTTGTATTGACTAATAAATCAATCACTTATAAAAGATATCCATTTGCTTTTCTTCCTACCATGTATCCCAGCCCACCAAGTGAATTTTTTTTTCATTCTCATACTTGCCTGCAACTTTATAAATGACAAAGGATTTCATCAAGTTGATTTTTAAAAACTGATACAAGAGAATTGCTTGAATTACATGCAAAGCCATTAACGAATGAGGACCTGTCAGAATTATAACAATTACCATATAAAAAGAAAAAAATCCAAAAGGATGATGCATTAGACACTTCAAAAAAGAATAATATGAATATCAAAGAACTGAAAGAAGCCCCTGAGAAGACTGGTAAAATGAAAAATATTTTTGCAGAAATGAGCTCTAGAGTTATGATACAAAAGCCAAACATTAACTATGGCCTATCAAGCCATCATGCCAATTTTATTGAGAAAAGTCACCAAAAAAATCAATACTCATTAATTCTTCATTCGTTTCAGCAATTCAAGTTTTATGTTAAGAATATGATCTGGGGGACCAGCAGTTAGCACAATGACTATGTCGCTGGACTCCCACGTAGTCGATCGCGGTTCGAGTCCCGGACCCAGTGACTTAAAACTCACGCCAGGCGCATGTGCGTGCGTGCCCAAGATCTCAAGAAGAGAATGAAGGAGAGGGGACTGCAGCATGGCCATCCCCCTTGGGTGGTGATTTCTCGCTTTCTGTCTGTCTGGCAAGCAAGTGCATGCACCCTATAGCAAAAACCTCCCCCCCCAAAAAAAAAGAAAAGAAAAAAGAAAAAAAAAGAATATGATCTGGTAGGTCGAATAGCCCAGTAGTTAAAGGAAGCCAATCCTATATGACTGACTGAGGTTCGAACCCAGCCCAGTAACTTGAAATCAACATGCCAGACATGTGTGTGTACCCCAAATGCCAAGGGATTACACTATGACCACCCCATACCCCATCAAAGGTGCTTTCTCCCTCTCTCTGGTGGGCACATGAGCTCTCTGGCAAAAAAAAAAAAAAAGGACCAATTAAACAAATTTTTATAATTTTTAAAAAGTTTATAGCAACAATTTCAAAGTTTTTGTCAGTACTATGAAATATAGTTCATCATTTTAACTAAGTTTATAAACTAACCTCTTTTCGAACACTTTTAAGAGAAATCGTGTTTACTTGAGAAATGTGTGCTACTACTTTAAATATTAAATGAATAAGTAGATACAAACTCTGGACAAGATAACAGGATAGGATCTATAGGACATTTAAAGATAAATAACATAAAGGACCTTATGCTAATATTTGCCAGAAGGAAAAAAAAAAAAGACTGCTACAGTAGCACCAAGAGAGTAATACATGGTAGCCAAGTAAAAACATAAATAAATAAAATATTAACAAGTTAGGAAGAATTTTTTTTAGAGAGAGAGATTACTGCTATAGGGTGTGTGCATTCTCTGGAGAGACAAAGAGAAACAGAGACAGAAAGTGAGAAATCACCCCCAAGGGGGCTGGCCACTCCATGATCCCTTCTCCTTTATCCTCCTCTTGGGATCTTGGGCACGCACGCATATATGCTTAGCATGAGTTTTAAGCCACAGGTCCAGGACTCAAACTGTGGCCAACTATATGGGAGTCCAACAACATAACCATCTCACCATCTGCTGCTCCTAGGGAGAACATTTTTAAAAATTTTTTTTTCTCTAATTGCTTACTGACAAAATTATTGTAACCCCAGAAGGACAAGGCTGTTTAACCAAGATCACAAAGAGCTAAAAGAATTATAACTAGGTGCCTTTCTTACAGATTCCCACTCATTTGCCACACAACTATCTTAGCCGAGAGCACATTTAATTAAAGCCTTTCCTGGTGGTCATTTCTAAACAAAGACCAATACAGAACACAGTATTAAAAAAAAAAAAAAGAAAGAAAGAAAGAAAGAAAGAAAGGAAGGAAGAAAACAGAAAGTAAGAGAGAGAGAGAGAGGAAAGAAGGGAGAGAAGGAAGGAAGAGATGGAAGGAAGAAAGAAAGATGATTCATGGTAGACCTTTCAAGAGTGTGTCTTCTGTGGAGCAAGGTAAACAAGTACATACGCCTAGTCTGAGGCATATATAATGAATAAAAGAAGGAAACTTAGAGCCGGCTGATCAATGTTTGAAGCCAGTTCTTTCCCTTACCAGCTGTGTTACTTGGGAAAAAAATCTTTGAACTTAAGGTTCCCTCATCTAAAAATGGTAAACATACCAATCTGTTCAAAATAATCTTTAGGAATAAATGAGATGATGCAATTATTTTAAAGCTGTGTTCCTCAAAACACTAGTCATTGAAAATTGCTTCTGAGAAACATTTTAAATCTAATGATGAAAATACACCGGCAATAAAATCATTGCATCCAGTGTAAGAAAGGTGCATACTATTAAAGAAAAGCTACTGAATTCTGTTTTCTTTTAAACATTGGGAAAAGTATTTATATGAGCAAACTGCTCTAAACATGCAAACTACCATAATTTCAGAAAACGTAATCCAGTGCAAACACTGAGAATGCACACAAATAAGTTAGTTCCAAGGCTGAAAGCGACTAAAAAACGATTGATGCAAATGTTAAGAGTCCATTTCCTTGTACAGTATATTCAGAGGCAAACACAAGGGAAACAAACTGCTCTAATGAGGTGTGTTTAACTATACAGAAAGAGATGAGATTTGTTTTAGAATTTAGTTTTTAATAAACCATCTCTATTATTCAAAATAAACTTGGCTGAAGGAAGTAACAGAGTACCTAACAGACCTCTAAATTTTAGTCTCTACCAACAACACAACTATCCAGACAAGAACTACGGGCAGCAGAGAGACTGCTCCACACGTTCTAGACACACTGATGGTAGCTGCTCTGTCATTTACAATGCACTTTTCCTCGTCCCTCTTTAGCTCACCAACCCCATTATACAGAAGGAACTCTATAAACACAAACCATTCCATGTGTTCCAAATATCCAGGCATTTAATATAGGGAATTAAATGTGACTTAAGAGTACTGTACAGAAGGATAGGAGAAACTGAGGCAAAAAGAACAATTACCAAAAATCTCAGCCTACAGCAAGAAAGAAGGTGATTCTCAAAAGCCCACCTGGAACTCCTTGAAGGCTTCCTCTAACTGTCTTGGTCTTTAACAGCCAAGTTGGGCAGAATAAATAATAGTCCCTCCAAAGATGACCACGTCCCCAATCACGGAAACTGCAGATGTAAATGATTACTAAAAAGCTTCACGTGGAAAAATTATCCTACATTAGCCAGATAGGCCCAAAGTAGTCAGAAGGATCTCTACACGGCGAAGGCAGACCCTAGTACTGTGAGGCTCCCTTGGATTCTCCTCTTACTGAACCACCTGCGAAAAAGGAGATACTGTTCTGAATAGAGGGCTCCTCCTGTGGACAGCACATTGCCAAACACAGCAGAAGAGAGACTTAGGCACACAGCTGACCACAGTAAAGAGGAAGCATACTCGTTCCAAGCCGAAGAAACATTCTCCAAAAAGGTACCCAAAAGTGAATACATCTCCCAATTGCTAGAAGTAGGAGACAAGCCTCAGGTCTGAATAAACCAGGAATATGTCTCCATCAAAAGAACACAATAATTCCCTTCCATCTCTCAAAAAAATAGAGGAAATTACCAAAACATCAGAGAAAGAATTTAGAACATTCATGGTGACAAAACTTTATGAGTTGGAACACAAAAGACATTGAATTACAAGAGATTAGGAAGTCTTTCCACGATATGAAAGAAGAAATGGAACTATTAGAAATTAAATCTGTAATAAGAAAATCAAAAACTCTCTAGACAGTATTAAAAATCGACTAAATCATGCTGAAGAGCTAATCTCCAACACAGACAATAAAAACTGACCTGGAAAAAAACACCCAAAAGATTAAAAAAAAATTAGGATAATATACATGAAATACTAGATTCCATTAAATGTCCAAACATCCAAATAATTGGTATCCTTAAAGGTGAAGAAACTGATAAGATCAGGAAAAATCTATCCAATGAAATCCTGGAAGAAAATTTCCCAAGTCTAGAGAAAGCACTCAAACATCCAGATACAAGAAACACAAAGAACCCCAAATAGAATCAATACAAGAAGATCTTCCCCAAAACACATCTTAGCCAGACGGGCCATGACCACAGATAAAGACATGATACTAAAATTGGTAAGAGAGAAAGGACAAGTAACCTACAAAGGTCATCCCATCAGGCTAACACCGGATCTTTCAACAGAAACAATGCAAGCAAGGAATGAAAGAGAAGACATATTGAAAGTGTAATATATAAGAAACAATTTCAACCAAGACTATTATATCCAGCAAGATTATCCTTCATATGAGAAAAAAAAAACATTAAAATCTTCTCAGACAAATGAAATCTGAAAGAATTTGCCAACAGCAGACCAGCTCTTCAAGAAACTCTGAAGAGAGTGCTGTTCCAGGAAAACTAAAGAATGAACAGCAAGGGATAAGTAACCAAGACAGTGGCCAACTTGAAGGTAAGGTCAAGTCTGGAAATACAGATAATAACATTAAATGTTAATGGATTAAATTCTCCAATCAAAAGAAACAGACTGGCTGAATGGATAGGAAAACAGAAACCCTCTATTTGTTGCCTACAAGAAACGCATCTCATGGATAAAAACATACACAGACTAAAAGTGAAGGGCCAGAAAAAGATATTCCATGCAAATGGAAACCAAAAAAGAGCTGGAGTCATCATACTAATGTTTGACAAAATAAGACTTTAAAATCAAAACTGTTCGAAGAGACAAGGCACTATATTGTAGTAAAAGGGTTAATCTATCAAGAAGATATAATGTTTATAAATATCTATGCACCTAACCCAGGAGCACCCAAATACATAAAGGAAAGACTGCTAGATCTAAAAGGAGAAAGAGACTGCAAATTCTCCAACCATGATGGAATTAAACTTGATGTTAATTTCAAGAGAAATCCTCAAAAACACACAAATACATGGAAACTAAATAATCTGCTCCTGAATGACTTCAAAACTACTGAAGAAATCAAGACTGAAATCAAAAGACTCACAGAAGTCAATGACAATGAGGACACGAGTCTCCATAATCTTCGGAACACTGCAAAAGCAGTCATAAGAGGGAAGTTCATAGCAATTAGTGCACATAAGAAGATGGAAAGAAGGCAAATGGATCACCTAACAACATGCTTCAGAGTATTGGAAACGCAACAGCAAAAAAAATCCAAAAAACTTTAGGAGAAAGGAAATAATAAAGATCCAAGCAGAAATAAATGAAATAGAAAATAAACAATCTATACAGAAAATAAATGAAGGTAAAAGCTGGTTCTTTGAAAAGATAAACAAAATTGATACACCACTAGAGAGATTTACTAAGAAAAAGAAAGGAACCAATTAAATCAAATTAGCAATGAAGCTGGAAATACGACAATACACATAACAGAAATACAAAACATCATTAGAGGGTACTATGAATAACTATATGCCAACAAACAAGAAAAGCTGGATTAGACGAACAAATTCCTGGACACATACAATCTACCAAGATTGAGCCAGAGGATATAGAAAATCTGAATAGGCCCATAACAAGGCAGATTTAATCAGTAATAAATAACTGTCCAACAAATAAAAGCCCTGGTCCTGATGGCTTCACCTCTGAATTCTACAAAACTTTTAAAGAAAAGTTAACCCCCATTCTGCTCAAGTTATTTCTAAAGATCCAAAAGGGTGACTATCTCCCTAATTCATTCTATGAAGCCTCCAACACCTTTATACTTAAAACAGATAAGGACAGGACAAGGAAGGAAAACTACAGACCAATATCTCTGACGAATAAAGACACAAAGATTCTCAACAAGATACTAGCAAATCATATCCAACAACATATAAAAAGAGATTATACATCACAACCAGGTAGGCATTATTCCCAGGATGCAAGGTTGGTTCAATATACGCAAAACCATAAATGTAATACACCATTTTAACAGAAAGAAAGATAAAAACCATATGATCATATCTATTGATGCAAAAACACCATTTGATAAGATAGAACATCCCTTCATGAGCAAGACTCTCAACAAAATCAGCATAGAAGGGTCATTTCTCAACAAAATAAAAGCTATCTATGAAAAACACATAGCTAAGATTGTCCTGAATGGAGAAAAGTGAAAGCTTTTCCACTAAAAACTTGTAGAAGACAATGATGTCCACTTTATCCACTCTTTGTAAATATAGTATTGGAAGTCCTCGTCAATGCAATCAGAAAAGAGAATAAAATAAAAGACATTCAAATAAGAAAAGATGAGGTGAAACTCTATTTGCAGATGATATCATTGCATACATAGAAAACCAATGGTATCCCATGAAAAAATTCCTGGAAGTAATGCGTGAATACAGTAAAGCTGCTGGATACAAAATCAACATACAGAAATCTATAGCATTTCTATATACAAACAGCAGGTAGACTAGTTTGAACTGAAAAAAGTAATTCCATTTACCATAGCCACAAAAAGTATAAGATACCTAGAAATAAATCTAACCAAAGAAGTTAAAGACCTCCACAAGGAAAACTATGAAAAGCTTAAAAAAAAAAAAAAATTGAGAATGACGTAAAAAAGTGGAAAGACATTCCATGTTCCTGGATTGGAAGAATTAATATAATCAAAATGGCAATCCTACCCAAACTAATTTACATATTTAATGGAATCCCAATCAAAGTACCAGACACATTCTTCACAGATCTAGAAAAAACAATCATACAATTCTTCTGAAATCATAAAAGACGTCATATTGCCAAATCTATCCTGCGCAAAAAGAGTGGAGTGGACAGCATCTCACTCCCTAACCCAAAAATAAACTACAAACCTGTGGTAATCAAAACAGCATGGTATAGGCACAGAAACAGACAGGTGGACCAATGGAACAGAATAGAGTCCCCAGAAATAAACTCCCAAACATACAGCCAACTGCTTTTTGACAAAAAGTACCAGTCAATCCATTGGGAAAAGAAAAACCTCTTTAGCAAATGATGCTGGAAAAACTGGATATCCACCTGCAGAAAGATGAATCTGAACCCCTACCTCTCATCACTGACAGAAATCAACTCAAGGTGGATAAAAGATCTAAACCTAAGAGTCCAAACTATAAAACTGCTGCTGGAAAACACTGGGAAAACTCTGGGAGACATTGGGGTAGGCAAAGACTTCTTAAGTAAGATCCCCAGAGCACAGTTAATAATCCCCAAAACAGACAAATGGGATTACATCAGATTAAGAAGTTTCTGCATGGCAAAAGACTCAGTAATTAGTGTGAACTGATAGCCCTCAGAATGGGAAAATATTTTTGTAAACTATGCATCAGAAAAGGGACTGATAACCACAATACACAGGGAACTCAAGCAGCTTTCCTGACCAAAGATGATCAGCCCAATTAAAAGATGGGAGAATGAGTTGTAGAAAAAAAAATTCTCTAAGGAAGACATACAAATGACCAAAAAGCATATGAAAAAACGCACAACATCCCTCATTATAAGGGAGATGCAGATCAAAACCTCAATGAGATAACATCAAACCCCAGTCAGAATGACTAAGATTAAAAAGACAAAAAATGGTAAGTGCTGGTGGGGGTGTAGTGAAAGGGGAACTCTCTTACATTGCTGGTGGGAATGTAAAGTGGTCCAGCCACTGTGGAGAACATGGAGATTCCTCAAAGATCTACAAATAGAACTACCGCATGATCCAAAAATCCCACTCCTTGGTATCTACCCAAAGGACAGAAGAATCCTTAGTCAGAAAAGCGTTTGCACATCGATGTTTATTGTGGCATTATTCACAATTGCTAAGACATGGAACCAACCCAAATGCCCATGAACAGATGAATGGATTGAAAAACTGTGGCACATATACTCTCTGTGAAATATTCAGTCAGAAAAACACTTGCACCCTCATGTTTATTGCAGCATTAATAAAACAAAAGAAAAAAACCTGGCTTTTGACAGAAAGTGGAGGAATATGAAAGATTTACTGCTGAGTGAAGCAAGCCAGGCTATGAAAGTGAGACACTCAATTGTCCCCCACTCTATGGCCCAAACTGAATGACTAAAGGATATAGAAACATAGTAAATAGTTGTGAATACCAGATACAGCGTGGGAAGAGTGAGGGTGAAGGAGGAGAGTCTGAGGAAGGACACTAAAGAGAAAAACTGACAGGCAAGGCATTTATGGGACAAAGAAATGGGTTATTACATGTTGAGGAATAACCTTACAGTATTGTCACCTGGACTGGTGCAAAATGAACACACTGGAATTTTCACTTTGCAAGCTAAGTAATGTGATTGAATATATTAAAGAAATTGAAATAATAATAATTTTTTTTTAATTTTAAAGGCCACGGAGAAACCAGCAGATAGCATAGTGGTTACATTGCTGACTCCCACATGGCCAACCACAGTTCAAGTCCCAGACCCGCTGGCTTAAAACTCACACTAGGACACATGCGTGTGTGCCCAAGATTCCAGGAGAATGGAGAAGAAAGGACTGCGGAGGTAGCCATCCCCCCTGGAGGTTGATTACTCATTTTCCCCCTCACTATCTCTGTCTCTCTCTCTGGTGAGCACACACACCCTATGTCAAAAATCTCTTCAAAAATACAAGTTTACTGTGGTGCAAAAGATTTTTTAAATCTCTACATAGTCTTTTCACAATGTATTTTTCATGAACTTTTTAAAGACCTCATATGTATGTCAGGAGAGACACAAGAGGTTGAGGTGTCGGGGAAGGAATCAAGAGGAACACAGGCAGCCCTAGAAGCGGAAAAGGATTTTTAAAATGGATTCTTACATCAGGACTCCCAAACACCTTGACTTTAGCTCTCTGAGGTATTTTAGACATCTCACCTCCAGAAGTCTAAAATAATAAATTAGTGTTGTTTTAAGCCACTAAATTTGTGATGATTGTTTACAGTCACAGGAAACTAACGGATCAATTGTCCTGGATTTCTTGAACAATTCAGCAAATCTTGTACCTGCCCATGAATCTGCTTCAACTATTTGGGAAGAATAGTGGCGTCTTGCCTTCCCTTCTACCTTGCGAGTCTCGGTGGCACAGGAACACTAAACCTCACCAGAAAGCCAGATGATCCAAGCAGGCAAGTGCCAAGAAGGGTGGTTTTAGACAATCCAATGCAAGCACCTGAGAAATGGAAATCTTCAGTGGCCAGGCTGGCAATGACACAGGTAACTCCTGTTCATACCTCCTATGCCTAGAACTCTGCCACACCACCTGTCTAAACAGGGAAGCACTAAGAAACATCAACCAGCCTGTGTCTAAGAAGACGTAAAAACTAATATGGCAAATAGCTCTGGCACACCATCAAAGAATCTAGGAAAATATAAAATCTGATAGAAGTATAAAAGCCACTACAGGAAAATAACATGAGAAGCAGCTCCCTAAAGCTATGCACAAACCTGTTCAAGTAGTCACTGTATATGCATAAACCAAAGTGGCTATTAAAAAGATGTACGGAGGTAAGCAAGACAGCTGGATCCCACAGGGCTGACTGCGCGGTTGGAGTCCTGGACCCAGTGGCTTGAGAAACACGCCAGCCACACGTGTGTGCCTGCCCTAAATTCCAAGAGAAGAATGGAAGAAAATAAACTACAATATGGCCATCCCCTTTGGGGGGGTAATTTCTCTCCTTCCCTCTCCCTTTCTCTCTCTCTCTCTCTCTCTGTCTATAGCAAGCACATGTACCCTACGACAAATGAGAAAACAGAAAAAGTATGTATTTTAAATACAGTAGATGATATCATATAAACTACCAATTTTATTAAAATATCATCTTTAAATTCTACATTATTCAGAATGGGTAATAAAAATGCTAACAATTGCAGCCGACAGGTGACGTGGGGCTAAAGGAGCTGGACATTTCCACATGGCTGACCACAGTTCGAGTCCCGGACCTGGTGGCTTGCTTTCTCACTTTCCCTCTCTCTCCCTTTGTGTCTCTTTCTGGTCAAATTAAAATAAATGAATGAATAAATAAAATTAAATAAATATTTTTTAATTTAATAATGGATCCCATAAATCACTATTTTTCTTTTTAAAAAATTATTTGATTTTATTATTATTACTATTTAAATTGCTATTGGGCACATGTGTTCAACAGAGAGAGAGGAAAATTGAGTAAGTCAGCCACCCAGTCTGGAACTTAAACCATGGTTGGCCATGTGGGAGTCCAACACCTTACCCCCACGCCACCTGCTGGCCTTGTAATTCTTTTTTTTTTTTTTTGGAGAGATTTTCACTGTAGGGCACGTGCGCTCGCCAGACAGAGAGAGACATAGAGACAGAAAGCGAGAAATCACCCCCCAGGGGGGATGGTCACGCCGCAATCCCTTCTCCTCCATTCTCCTCTCGGGATCCTGGGTACACACGCACACGCGCCCGGCGTGAGTTTTAAGCCACCAGGTCCGGGACACGAACCGCGGTCGACTACGTGGGAGTCCAGCGACATAGCCATTACGCTAACTGCTGGTTCCCCCGTCATTTTTGATAATACCAGTCTATTGGTAAGATGCCTGTATGAATATTTCAAATCAGGCAAAAAAAAATCCATTTTCATTTTTACTTTTTATTTTAGCAGAAAGAGAAAAGTTAAATTACAAACAATTTAGCTACCTCGAACTAAGTCATCATTCCAATATTCTCAACAATATTGATAACCTCAATCTGCAAGTGCAGCATACATTGCTGTAAGGCTTCTAAAGGTATATAAAGTTTCAGCCATAAAAGTGAGAAAAAGGGGAACAGCAGTTGGCATAATGGCTATGTCACTAGATTTCCATGTAGTCGACCATGGTTCGAGTCCTTGACCCGGTGGCTTAAACTCACACTGGGCACGTGTGCGTGCATGCCCAAGATCCCAAGAGGAGAATGGAGAAGAAGGGATTGCAGTGTGGCCATCCCCCCGGGGGGAGAGTAATTTCTCACTTTCTGTCTCTCTGTCTCTGTCTTTCTGGCGAGCACATGTGCCCTATAGCAAAAACCTCTCCAAAAACAAAAATGATAAAAAGTTTAAACTTAGTAATCAAAATAAGTAACTTAATATTGAAATAAGTACTTTTTTCTATTTTAAAACTTAAATATCCGAAAGAATAATAATGGTTTATCCACTAATGAAGGGGAAAGCAAAGGGGAAAGCAAACACTTCTATAGTGCTCTTAATGTATGAAAACATGTATTTTAAAAGTATGTTCAAGCCAGCAAGTGGCATGAAGGCTGGGTCACTAGATTCCCACACAGCCAACCACAGTTCAGTTCAAGTCCTAGACCCAGTGGCTTGAGAATCACACCAGGGGCATGTGTATGCATGCATGTCCAAAACCCTGAGAGGAGAATGGAGGAGAAGGGACTGTACCAGGGCTATCCAGAGGGGTTAGTTCTCACTTTTCCACTGTCTCTCTTTATCTCTCTCCAGTGAGCACACACACCTTATGGGGGGGGGGAGTTCCACCAAACAATTGTTTGAGACACACTAAAAATTTCCTAATTTTAATTGCTCATTTCCACTGTGAAAAAGAAAATGTCAATTAGTCTTCCAAACTTCTGGAACAGTTTAGTGGGTACTTTTTTTTTTTTTTTTTTTTAAAGATGTTTTTAAAGATGTTTTTGAAAGAGAGAGACAAAGAAACAGTGAGAGGGAAAGTGAGAAGTCTCCCCCACAGGGGGGATGGCCACACTGCAAACCCTTCTCCATTCTCCTCTGGGGATCCTGGACATGCATGCACATGCACCCAGCCTGATTTTCAAGTCACCACCAGGTTGAAGACTCAAACTGCGGTCATGTGGCAGTCCAGCAATGTAATTGCTATGCCATCTGTTGGTCCCAGTTTAATGGGTATTTTGAGCTTCTTAAAATAATTCTTATCATTTACAACTAATTTTTGTGAATAACAATATTCTCAGTACGAAGCAATTCCAACTATGAGCTGTACAACCACTCTAAGGATGGCTTGTTCTTGTTCTCACCTCCCAGTCATCTCCCTTCCCAAGTTCCTGCCCTTGCACCATAAGCTCCAGCATCGACACGCAAGCAGTAGCCTTTCAGAAATTAGTTACCTAGTTCTCACCACCGCATGAGGTCAAATTCCCCTGTAACAAATCCAGATGGACAGAGATATAAGCATTCATTTTCAGCTTCTCTGAGTGAACCACGCCTGATACATGTTATTTATTACCACTTTAATGTTGCAGTCATTGCTAACAATCTTGTATTAAGTAATACTATCCTATACACTCTTATACCTATTGATGTTGATTTTATAAGCCACAACTTAAAAGTACATACAAATATAAAAGTGCAATCTTGCTTACTTTGGTAGACAGATTTTTTTTAATCATTCATTTCATTTTATTAATTTTCATTTCTATTCAATTTGACCAGAGAGAGAAAGAGAAAGCATGCCATCAGGCCCCGGACTCAAAACAGTCGACAATGTGGGAGTCCAGGGCCTTAACCACCACACCACCTGCCAGCCCTGGTAGACAGGATTCTAAAATAATCCTCGGCGACTCACAGTCTTATTAAATTCCCTCCTATTAGATGTGATAACATCTGTGACATGATAGAACAGTACTCCCCATAATTATATTATCTTATGTGGCAAATATTGGCAGGTGTAAAGCCCCCAATCACTGAACTTTGAGTTACTCAAAAGGGAAATGATCTTGGTGGTACTAGCTTACTCAAGTGAACATTTTAAGAGAAAGTGCAGTGTCAGAGAGAGCAGCCATGTTGTAAAGGGCCTACAGAGAGTGTCCTAAAACTAAAAACTGAGAGTAGCTCTAAGAACTTAAGAGCAGCATAGTCAAAAAAAAAAAAAAAAAAAAATGAAGATGAAGAAGAACTCAGTCCTACAACCACAAGGAACTGAACCCTGCCAACAACTCAAAGGAGCTGGGAAGTGAACAGAATTTAGCTATACCATGTCCAGACTTCCAACATTAAAACCATGAGAGAAGAAAAAGTGTTACTTCAAGCCAATAAGATTGGGCAATTTGTTACGCATCAATGTAAAACTAATATACCAACAAACCATTCTGTATTTTTATCCTATTTCTTAATGCTCATAGTAGGTTATTCATCTATAGAAGAGAGAATACAGATAGAAAGGTAAATTCCAAAGCAGTTTTATTAGCTACATCACACTTTCTAAGAGAGCAAGTTATTTCAGAATAGGACATTTATATAAAATCCACAAACAGTTTCATATCTAAAGAAAGCTCTAAGACAAGACTCTTTAGTAAATCCCTATAATAATTAGCCTCATACAGTATTTTCTAGTGATCTTTCATTTATAAGAAATGCTAGGAAGAACATTCAATGTCCAAAATCTCTGAAACCAGAGATTCCTATATAGTGTTGTTTTTGCTACGGTTTTTCTATTCCTCTTAGTTATGAAGGCTTACTTAAAAACTGACTATTTGTTAATGGTTTTAGTAATTTATATCCCAAATCATACATTACTGACATATATTTATCAGAGAACTAGAAATTATTATGAATTCATATTGGTTTGTATCTCATAAAATGTCCCAGAGTTGAAAGATCTATAAGAAATTTAGCTATAGTTGAAATTTGCTTAGAATAAATTATCAAATGTTGCTAAATTTCTACAAGATTATTTAAAGAGAAGCAATATTCCACATGGCTATAAAGTATTGCAAACATGAAAAGGTTTACCTGATTCATAAAAATGTTGTACCATTGGAAAATTGGTTTGAGACCTTGGAAGTAAGATAAGAGAGAACTGAGGGTCACCGTGAACTGCCTCACAATTTCTCATTTCAAGACTGCAATATTATCATCTAATAGAGAGAAAATCTTATGCGAATTTTTTAAGATCACAACTAATTCCTTACATTGTCCATATCTATAATATGTGTTCCCTTAAACTCTTTCCTAAATTGCAAAACTTAAATGATCCTTCACATAAATTAACAATGTTAAATGAATCATTGTTTCAAAGTTAAATGATCTATTCTCACAGTGGATATTTAAAATCATAATAATGGGCCAGCAGGTGGAACAATGGTTAAGGTGCTTTATCCCACATGGCTCACTGCTCAATTTGAGTCCCAGGAACTAGCAAGCTTGAAAAACACACTAGGCACATCTGTTTGCCTGTCCAAAATTCCAAGAGGAGAATGGAGAAGGAATAATGGTGTGGCTATTTCCCCAGTAGGTTATTTCCCTCCCCCTCCCTCCCTGCCTCCCTCCCTCTCTCTCTCTCTCTCTCTCTCTCTCGCTTTCCAGCAAGCACATGTTCCCTAGGGCAAAAATTTTTTAAAAGTAAATGATTTATTAAAAGTGTAATACGCAATTGGCATAATGGCTATGTCACTGGACTCCCATGTAGTCAACCGAGGTTCGAGTCCTGGACCCAGTGGTTTAAACTCACACCGAGTACATATGCCTGCATGCCCAAGATCCCGAGAGGAGAATGGAGGAGAAGGGATTGTGGTGTGGCCATCCCCCCTAGGGGGTGAATTCTCTCTTCCTCTCTGTCTCTGTCTTTCTGGTGACCGCACGCGCCCTATAGCAAAATCCTCCCCCCCCCCAAAAAAAGTGCAATAAAATATAACAGAGGTCAGTAACCCTTGAAACTATTCAAATAGATTAGATTACAGTGTAGTAACAGCAGCAAACCTCTATATTTAAAAATAAATTAATAAATAAATGTGTCTTTCTCTACCATGTGTTCCCAGGAAGATCCGCTCACCCTCGTCACTCTAGGACCCAGGCTGATAGAGCACCCACCAGGTCAGACCATTCCCAATGTGACAGAGAAAATAAGAACATGGCAAAGTACGCAATGGCACTTCAAGCTTCTACCTAAAGTGACACACAACCTATCTGCTCCCATTTCACTGGCCGGCCAGTCATGTGGCCATGCCAAGTTCAAAAGGATGGGAAAGCACAATCCTACCTGCCATAGTACGATGTCTGCATACCTCTCCCCCCAGATCCATTACTGAAATGTAAACGCCACGTGATGGTTACCACGAAGTGGGACTTTGGAGAGGCGATGAAGTCAAGGGAACCGAGTTTGCATGAGATTAGCACACTTAGAAAATAGTTGCAAACTCATTCATCCCTCTCACCACATGATGAGAATGTGACATCTATGAGAAAATGGGCCTCAGTACACACTGAATCTGATAGCACCTTGATCACAGACTTCCCAGCTCCAAGAATGTGAGAAATAAGAGTTCTGTTGTTTATGGGCTTCTCAGTTTATATATTTTGGTACTGCAGTCTGAATAAACTCAAATACTACCATATACATGGAAGAAAACTAAGTATCTGTGAATGTCTCGGAGCACTACCAGGGTCCAATATAAGGCTAATTCCACCAGCTGTTCTGTAATCCCCATTCCTTCCTCTTCCTTGTCTGCCATCTGGATCTGTCAGTCATTTTCTCTTTCACATTTCAACCTCTTCTTCTGCTACCAGCTTAACTCTCCTGCCATCCACAGCTAAACTGCTTGATAGAAAGTGTTGCTGTCTCTATTTCCTCACAACCTAGTCTTACTATATCCTGGTTTCCACCCTAACATCTACTGAAACTGTTCTTGCTAAATACAAAGAACTATGCAGTTTTTACTAGACCTCTCAGCAGTCAGGGCTTATCACTGCTGACCTCCCCTTGAGACTTCCTGTTCTTGTGACATTGAAAATATGATTGATTCCCACAGTCTTGGCATTTTTCAAGCTTGCTTCCCTTAGAACATAGAAATGTTGGTATCCTCAAGTTTTGCATTTAGCTCCTTTCTTTTCACTGAATATACTCTGGCTGGGTGATTTTTAATCTAGGACCATGAATTCAATTCCTGTTTATGCTAATGATTTCCAAATCCATTTTATCTTTAGCCCAGATCAAAGCTTCATATCCATACATTCTACTGCCTCCCAAACACCTCAATTTACATTTCACACAGACATCTCGCACATTCTCAAAAATGAACATGTTATCCTCCTTCCAAAGAGCTCTTCCTTCTCCCATTTCTCATTTCAGTAAATAGAATTTCCTTTTTACCAGGAAAAAATGTATTCTCATTTTTATCTCCCTTTCTTTCATCCCACAATCAATTACCAAGTACAGTGTAGTCTGGCTCCTAAGTAGCTCTGAAATCCAGCTATTTTTCTTCATTCTCACTGCCACAACCAATTTCAGGTCATCATTACCTACAACCCCCAATTTCTGCAGTAATCTCTTGAATAGATGGTTGCCCTTCCTTTCTTGCAGTCCCAAATAACCCACTTTCCACATATAGCCAGACCTATCCTTCTGAATATAAACCTTATCTTGTCATCTCCACACAAAAAAAAATTCTTCCCACTAATTTCAGAATTCAGTTGACTCTTTAACACAGCTTAAAAGGTTTTTTAAGATTTGACCCTGGATTCCATTCCAGCCTCGATCTCATAGTCCCTACCCTGTGCATTTCGAGCTATGTCATATTCAACTTTTTTGAGTTCTCTGAATTTTCTGTGCTTTATTATACTTCTGGACATCCACCTGTGGTATTGAGATGGGAGACAGAACCCTAAAAAACAGGTAGTCAGAAGATAAGGCCCAAAGAAGGAAGCACGAGACTCAGGCTTGCACCAGGCACTGCTTGTTCACAAGAAATGGCTTGCAGCTGTGGCTCAAGGACTAACCTAGGCAGCAGCACCTTAAAGCAAATATAGCAATTATGGCTTTTTCCAGGTCCCACCACATTCCAAGAACAAGATGGTGGTCTCGATGGCCCAAAGCTTTTAGACAAAGAGAGGCTCATGACCTATTTGCCCATCCAAAAAGTAGGAGAATAGTCTGATCCAGCTAGCAGATGACCCCCACCATGAGGGAAACCAAGCATGCATTCCTCCTGGCTGCAATAAAAACTCCTGACAACAGTCCCAAATCGCTAACCCATTGTTCAGGACCCCTCCCTGTCCAAGAGCTCTAGTCTCTTTCAATAAACTTCACTTTGCTATCCCCTTTGTCCATCAGCATTTAATTCTTCATGAGCGTGAGAAAAAAAAGAAAAATCAGGTTCACTGCTCTTCCTGCATTGGCATTGGGCCTGATCACCCCAATATGCTGTCAGTATTCTCCTCCGCCTAGAGCACGCTACCCCTTCACTGGTTACTTCTTACAGGTATCTCTTCAGTTTGTAGCTTACCTCAGTATGCTACCATAGTACAAAACAGTTCTCAGGTTGTGCATTTCTTATACTATGTTACCACTGCCTCCTCTCCGTCAGCATCTCCCACTGGGCCAAGAGCTATAGGATATACAGTGGCTGTCTTACCCCCCTACTCCAAAGTCCAGCACAATGCCTACTACGTAGTCTTCACCAAGAAACATTAACTGAAAACAGGAATCTCAGAACGGGGAGACTCCATAAAAATACTTATCTCTATCACCCTCCCTCTCTCTTCAAAACACACACAAAAAAGTTTAGATTTTAGTAACGAACCAGTTAAACACAGGACAGAATGATTCCTGGGATCATGTACTTGCTATGTCACAACAGAACCCTGTAAAATGCAAAAACAGAAAGACAATTATCTGTGTATCAAAGGGCTACCTGGCTAACCCAGCTACATAATACTAACTTCACAAGAAAAAGGGATAGAGAGAAAAGGAAATATACCTATCATCCCTCCCCAGTTGCTTTTCAGATTATGAAACAGCTTGTTTCTGTTATAAAATGTACTATAACACAAAAGACTACACTTAGACAAACTACAACTTCTCTAAGTTTTCTTTTCTATGTGAGTTACTGCAATTATAACACCTGTAAAGTACTGTGAAAACTAGAACAATGTACGAAAATGGATTATTGTTTTAATTTGTAGTTTTGTAGATTAGATATTTGAAGCAGGCAAAGATAAGGAGAGTGTAAATTTAATTGCTATTTGATAATCAAATAAAAGAACTTAAATAGCTCAGCCACAATTAGTTCTAGTTATTCCCTACAGATCATATAACTCGAATAAGTTGTTGAAAATTAATGTTATTTAGATTTCTTTAAGATAAGGAAGTTAAAAATCACATCAAAGCAGATCTGTTAATATGACTCAACTTCTAAGACCCAAAATCAGCTTTGATACATTAACTGCCACATATCATTCTATTTTATATTATCTTTTTCTAAAGGTCTATTCCTTTATTCCTTCCCTAAGAAAGAGAGAGAAACCGGAATCAGGCACCCCAACTGGGTCTTCACGTCACAATCTAGCCCACCCTTCAGGCAGCCCAGGTCATGGGCACACAGTTGTGTGCCCAGCATGCACAAGGAAGGGCCAGGAAGTGAACCCAGTAAGGACACAGTTTTGTTACTGCTGCATCATCACCTCGCCCACATTTCATATAAACTTAAAATCTAGAAAGGATCTCAGCAAATGTCTACTTTAGTTGTTCTTTTTTTAAAAAAAAAATCTATTTCTTCAAAGGGGGCCGGGTATCCCCAATAGGTCTTCACACTACAGTCTCCTCCCAGCTTCAGACAGAAGGATCTCAGGTACATATGTGCACACTACATGTACAGGGAGACCTCAGGATGCAAAACTGGGACCTTCACATGTGACTTTGGCACCACAGAGCAATGCTTTTGTACTGCACCATTGTGGCTGGAATTTCTAAGGACTTTTGAACCCTTTCAGAATCTAACAGAAATAATCAGGAGAGGCCCAGCAGGTGGCATGGAGGTTAAGTAAGGCACTAGATCCCACATGGCCAACTCCACAGTTTGAGCCCCAGACACACCCAGTGGCATGAAAACCACACCAGGTGTAGTATGCGTATGCCCATAACCCCAAGAGGAGAATAGAGAAGGGATTATGGCATGCTATCCCCAGTTGGGGGTGATTTCCTACTTTCCCTCTCTCAATCTCTGTATCTCTGGCAAGCACATACATCCTATGACCAAAAAAAAAAAAAAAAATGGAGAAGAAAAGAAAGAATGAATTCTGAGGCCAACCCCACAGTATGAAAGTTAAGTCTTGTACATAGGGAGCCAGATCCCACATGGTCAAGCACAATTTGAATCCTGGCCCAGTAGGCTTGTAAAACACACACCAGGCACATGTTCACGTGTATCCAAAGTCCTGATGGGAAAAAAAGTTGGCATGGCCACGCCCACTGTACGAGTACACATGGGGGGATGCTTTTTCTTTCTTTCTCCGTCAAATATATGTGCCCTTTGGCAATTAAAAGACTACAGATATTCATAATAGAAAAATGCATTTCTGCTATAAATAAAAATAAATATATAATTTCTGAGAACCAATGATAAACTTTCCCTGTTTTCCTTAGGTTCAGAAACCCTGATCTTGTTCAACCCTCTCATTTTACATTCGAGGAAAACTGAAGCTCCAAAAGAGTAAATGACTTCCCAAAAATACAGTATTTATATCAATGAGACAAAACCCACATGTCACTTTCTACAACTAATTTTTATAAAACGTCTAACACTTCATAACTTAGCATTTATTTCCTCCTCAACCAACCATGTGCAAGAATTATCTTTAGTTTATAAGAGAGAAACTGCAGTCTAAACTAATAATTTGCCAAGAAAAACAATAGGGCTAGACTTCACATCATCTGCTTTTTTTCTAGCTCCATTCCGTAACACTACCACATCATAAAATTTTAAAAGGAGAATAAGAAAGTAAATGACAGAGACAGGGAGGATGAACAACCCAAATTATAAGGATGTCATAGGCCACACTTGGGGACCAAAGAAAAGTGACAATTGATACCAAACAAAAGAGGAAACGGTGGTATTCTATGTCAATCTGTTATCTACTGCTCTGATACAAAGCCAAGGAAGAGTCATTTCATAAAACAAGTGGGGAGGTTTCAAAAAGGAGAGCGTAGCCAGCAATGCCCAATGCTCGCTGAGAAGTCAATGAGGAAAAGTGCCCATTCAACCTGGCAATGAGGAAATCAACGGCGATATTCTCAGGAGTCAATTCAGCACCAGAACTGACCAAATAGGAAAATTAAGTATGAAAAACTCTACAAACCTATACAGTATTTTTTTAATCTTCGTTAGTAATGCCAAATAAAATTGTGCTACTAAAAAAAAATCACTTAAAAAAAAAAAAAAAAGACTAACAATCCGTATCACGTGCCAAGAAGTCGCTCAGCAGTACCAGCCAGCACCAAAGCTAACACTGCCTCAGCCATTCCGTGTCCCAGGCACTGTGCTGAGTACATTACACAACGATCTCCCTGAACCTCAATTCTCCAGTGGGGACCAGCCGACCATCTCTAACTTATAGACGAGGGTATCGAGGCTTTGAGAGATTACGTAACTTGACCACAAAGAAGCGTTTACCAAATACAGGACACTATACTTAAATATGAAAACACACATAAGGAGAAAAACACTATCCTCAAAGGGTTTATACAAGGGCTGTTCAAAAAGCTCACGGAAATGTTCATTATGGAAAAAATTAAAAACTATTTCAAAAGCTTTTAGTATTTCAAAAGTTTTCCACACTGGGAACCAGCAGTTAGCATAATGGCTATGTCGTTGGACTCCCATTTAGTCAACCGCGGTTCGCGTCCTGGACCCGGTGGCTTAAAACTCACGCTGGCCGCGTGTGCGTGCGTGCCCAAGATCCCGAGAGGAGAATGGAGGAGAAGGGACTGTGGCGTGACCATCCCCCCTGGGGAGTGATTTCTCACTTTCTGTCTCTCTGTCTCTGTCTGTCTGGCGAGCACATGCATGCGCCCTATAGCGAAAACCTCTCAAAAAAAAAAAAAAAAAAAAAAATTCCCACCACAAAAAAAAACTTTTTTTTTGAGTTTAAGCCACCAGGTCTGGGATTCAAACTGCAGTCTACTACATGGGAGTCCAGCGACATACCCATTATGCTAACTGCTGGTGCCAATAAACTTACATTTTAATTTCATTTTTTTAATGAATTTTGTGAAGTTCTGCTGCACCCCAGTCATGAAATTCCCAAAAAACCACCAAGGAGCCGATTTCGATGTAAACGCACAAGGGTTGCTTTTATTTGGCCTTGAGCCAGGGCTCTTAACTGTCACCAACACAGCTGATCAGAGTTGAGAGCCCGCATGTTACTTGGGCTGGGTTTTTATCTGGCTGTTGGGCAGGGAGGTCCAGGGGTGCTGAGGAATGCACTCAGGTGGCTACACAAAAGCTGTAGATTACAGGGAGTGTAGCTGTCTCTGGTTGATTGATTATTAAGCCATTAAATTGGGCAAAAAAGTTACTTTAGGTTTCTGGTATCTCCTTTGTTTCTCTCATTGGTCAGTCCCAGTGGGGTGATGATCTTATTTTTTTCTACATGACCGGCTAGCCTCTTCGAAATGGCACCAATTCTCAGCAAGGTGGGTTTAACAAAATGGAGTGGCCCGGAAAGAAATGGAGTCACTCTGGCCCTCTATTACCCTCACAGAATAAAAGGAAAGCCAATGGACCACACTGCACAAAGGTGCTACAAAGAAATACACAGAGATGTGCCAATGCAAGTTCCAAGGGAAAGCAACTCATGAGATCAGGAAGGAGGAGTAACTTGCTGAACTGGAGGGAGACATGGAAGAATGGGGAGGCAGAACACAGGAAAGGCAAAGGCTCACTGGGATAGAGCACTAAAGAGCAGGCAAAGTTCGGCCCTTGCCTTACGGCACAGGACTTTTCAACAGCACTTCTCGAAGAAGCAGCATTCTTCAGTCCCTCAGGGGTTAGTTTTGGCCGGGGTACGGGGTACGTGGCAGAAGTGATGAAAAATGTTACAAGTGGGTTAAAAATGTGAAACTGAGTAAAATACGCCCAGATCTTTGCCCTTGATAAACAGATCTTTAGAATATTTTACTTAGTGATAGAGAAGATAAGAGGAAAAATCTCAGAGAGGTGGACAGAATGTTACCCCCATAATCCATGGAGGTAGTATGATTTGAATACTACGGGTAACCTAGCTTACTTTAGCCTAATTATTTTTATTTAAACAGCTTCATAAAGAAATAGATGGCCTAATTTTATAAATTATATTCTCAAAGCTGTCAAGTCTAAGCAGTATTAAATAGGCTTGTTCTATATCTGCCGAATCTTTACTCATTTTCAGGTTTATAAAACAAGTACCCTTGAAGAGAAAGTTCCATAATGGGTCAGTTGTGAAAAGACAGATCAAAAAATAGTGACACTACTGAAATAGTATGAAAGTGGGAGTGGGCAAAAAATCTCTGGCAGCATAAATTCTCAGTAATTGGGCATGAAAACATGAAAATGTAAACTGGTCCTAGCTTTGTACTTAGCCTGAAATCTGACTGTTTTCTATTCTAACATTCTATAACACAGTATTTTTGAAAAACATATTCTACAGTTACGATTTGCACTATCCTCCACCATCAAAGTATGTGACAAAAAGCTGTCCATGGAAAGATACACTGAATTAGTGTACCATTATGGGAATGTCAGACCGTGAGCCTGCCACCCTTCTTCCCCATAGAGGCTTCCAGAGGGAAAATGCGCAGGATTCCTAGCCAGACACAGCGCAGTCATTCTAGTTTCATGAGGATGAGAAACTCCCTGTGTTCCCCTTATAAACCCTACTCTAAACACATGGACCAATCAGCATTCCTTCCTCCTTAGGAGAGGTCCCAATTTTTCTTCTGCTTAATCCTAACTTAAACATAAGCTAAAAGAGCATTATTAAAATATGACCTTGGGAACCAGCAGTTAGCGTAATGGCCATGTCGCTGGATTCCCACATAGTCGACCGCGGTTCGTGTCCCGGACCCGGTGGCTTAAAACTCACGCCGGGCGCGTGTGCGTGCGTGCCCAAGATCCCGAGAGGAGAATGGAGGAGAAGGGATTGCGGCGTGACCATCCCCCCTGGGGGGTGATTTCTCGTTTTCTGTCTCTATGTCTCTGTCTGTCTGGCGAGTGCACGAGCCCTACAGTGAAAATCTCTCCAAAAAAAAAAAAAAATGACCTTTTAAAAATAAAAATGAAGAGTCTTCTGTATTTTACTTGGTATCTTTAAAATGACACCATCTACCAATCTATCATAAATGCACAAAAAAAGTATGTTTTAAAGCATTCACATCGAAACCACATTGTATTCAGCAAATATACCTAAGGCATAAATTATTCTTCCACTTTTTTCTTGGATTCACAGCTTTTAAGGCATATATTAAGTCTGCTTCTAGTAGGGTCAACAGGTGGTGTGATGGTTGGGGAACTGGACTCTCAATGTGGCTGATGTGGTTCAAGTCCCAGACCTGGCAGCTTGCTTTTTCACTCTCCCTCTCTCTATGTGTCTCTCTGATTAAATTGAAAAATAATAATAATAAATAAAATTGAATAAATATTTTTTAAAAATCTATTTCTAGTATTTCTCTTATAATCTTTTGTTTCACAAAATACTTAAAGAGAGAACTTCCAACTCATACAACAAAAACAAAGTTATTTTCATAAAAAGAATATGTGGAAAATTCACTTCCCAATATACCTGAACAAACACAGATCACTTCTAATACTGACCACTGAGATTCAAAGATCAGGGAGAGCCTTATGTATACTTAAATAACCCCTACTAATGTTTAATACTAAATTCACAAATAGGGTATGGATCAAGTTATTAAAATACTGAGAAGGAAGAATTTGTAGTAAGACATACAAATGGTACAACCATGAGCAAAATCTTAATCCAACAAGACCTAACTTGTTAGAATGTTGTAAATTCAAAAATAAATAAATAAAATCAGAAATCCAATTCCAAACGTCCTAAACAATAAAGAATATTAACTCACATAAAAAGGAGTCCAGTGACACAACTTAGTCCAATCACAAGACTAAGTCGTGTCCCCAAATACCTAGGTTCCCCTTTTTCTACTCTGGTTTTGCTCTCAGCCTTGTACTTTCATGGCCTCGGCATCTTAGCCATCACATGTCCACACAGATAAAGAAAAATTTCCTTGTGGAGGAAGGAAATTTTTCTTTTTCTCTTTTGTATCATATTTTCAGTCCTAAAACAATCACAAGATGCTGGAATAATAATAGTAATCTTTGACTAACAAAAATTATTGTGCATTACTGCACAGATGGCTTAATGGTTACGTTGCTGGATTCCCATGTAGTGGACCATGGTTCAAGTCCCAGACCTGGAGACTTAAAAGTCACACCAGATGCATGTGCGTGCATGCCCAAATCACAAGAGGAAAATGGAGAAGGGACTGCGCCATGGCTATCTCACTCTCTCTCTCTGGTGAGTATTCCCGTCCTATAGCTAAAATCTCTCAAAAAAAAGAAAATTATTGTGCAGGGCTTATAGTGGTCCCAAATTCTATTATAGCAAAAACCTTACAGAAACAAAACTCTGCTACATTAAGCAAGCAAACTCATTGAAAAGATTATATGTAATTGCCTTTGTCTGAGAGGCTGCAACAAATTACTACGGACAGGGGAGCTAAAAACAAACCTACTTCTCCTAGTTCCGGAGGCAGGAAGCCCACAGTAAGGGTACCAGCATGGCTGGACTATGTGGGCGGTTCTCTTCCAGTCTGCAGATTGCCGTCTTGTCACTACATACTCGAAACCTAGTGGAAAAGGTCTGTGGGATCCCTTTTATAGGGGTACCATTATATTTCATAAGGAACTAATCAATCACATTCAGGAAGGTGCTACAGCCTCTCAGACTCCACCCTGATACTATCACACTGGGGGGTTAGAAGTTGAATCTCTCTGTTTTGGGGGGACACGATCCCTCACTCAGTTTCAATAATGTAAGTGGAGTGTCAAGCATTCTGTTTGCTCTCCTGTTGCTTGTTTTATTTTTCTTTTCCTGATATAATTTAAGCCTCATTTCCAACACCCAAGTTTGTCAAATTTAGTAAGTTATACTAAGGTATTTCAATCAATTTAATATTTAATGTGGACAATAAAGAAATCCTACAATTTATAAATAATTTTGTACCTGAAATTTTACAGAACTCCTGTGAACTAGTTTGCCAATGGTTTTCTGTTTCCAAGCAAAGACTCTGCACCAAAATATTTCCAAAAGTCTAACTGAATCATATTAACAATATTAAGTCATCCCTAGAAAATATACTTCTAAAATAAACAAACAGTTCCATTAAATAAAATCAATACCACAATTTATTTAACCTGTTCCAACCTTCCCCTTTCCATTAAAGTTGTTTGCGTTCTCATGGGAGCATGAAAGGGAAAGAAAATTTCTTTTACACTTTGAAATGTCAAATTGAATGGATATCGTTATGTGACCAACCAAAACTTTAATAACAATAAATATGCTAGTAGACTTCCTTCCATTCTTTGTTTAGTTCTTTAACACCTTCAGAATTTATTCTAAGACATTCTTCATAGATTCCGAACACACTATATATAAGCTCACTGAGGACTTTTCTCCTTCCAAAGTTAAAAAGTAATAGGGACAAGACCAGCAGTTAGCATAATGGCTACGTCGCTGGACTCCCACGTAGTTGACCACGGTTCGCATCCCGGACCCGGTGGCTTAAAACTCACGCTGGGCGCCTACAGGAGCATGCCCAAGATCCGGAGAGGAGAATGGAGGAGGAGGGATTACAGCGTGGCCATTCCCCCGGGGGGGGGATTTCTCACTTTCTGTCTCTCTGTCTGGCGAGCGCACGCGCCCTATGACAAAAACCTCTCCAAAAAAAAAAAAAGTAATAGGGACAAGACCAGCAGTTAGCCTAATGGCTACGTCGCTGGACTCCCACGTAGTTGGCCACGGTTCGCATCCCGGACCCGGGGGCTTAAAACTCACGCTGGGCGCCTACAGGAGCATGCCCAAGATCCGGAGAGGAGAATGGAGGATAAGGGATTGCAGCGTGGCCATCCCCCTGGGAGATGATTCCTCATTTTCTGTCTCTTTGTCTCTCTCTTGTCTTTCTCCGAGAGCACGCACCCTATAGCAAAAACACCCCCCCTCAAAAAAAAGTAAAAAAAGTAATAGGGACAGGCATGTAAGCAGATAGATATTGATTTCCATTAAAAAAAATACACTATTCTTTTGAGCAACACTTTAAAAGCTTTAATAAGTAAAATATCTAAAAGTGTTTTATATATCTGAGTATTATAGAAATAATATTTTCGTGAGATACTTCTTAAATCCACACAAGCTTCCCAGGAAATTACGTGAAGTCAGTCTCTTTGTATACGATCTACAAAATATGGAGAAGAACTAATAAGACATGCAGACAAGTGATTAAATAAGAAATGAAGTTCCCGAACAATAGAATTTGTTTCCCATAAAATAGCACCATTAACAACAACGAGGAAATAGATGGCCCGTACGGACAGAGGGAAAGATAACAAGTTCCCGTTTAGATATGTTCAGTTTGAGAAGCTGCAGAATCTTGGCCCATAGAAATGAAAACTGGATAGAGACCAGCAGAAACATTTTCTGATGCACACGTATACATGCATGCACATGCACACAGGTGCACACGCAGTTATCTAATGAATACCTGTTTTCTAGCAATGGAACATATTGCTCCTACATTTAGAAAAAGGTAAATTTCTGTCTTGGTGGAATTTTCATGATGCTCCAGAAGAGATTCTTATGGAAATAATCAATGAGAGACAGTGATAGTCAAATGAAACCTGGTCATGGAAGACAACATCGGTCACAGGCACAGAGTATCCACATCCCAAATCACTGCCTATTTAGGGCTAAAGAGAGCAAGAATAAAAAGTGAATGTGGGAAAGTTAACAGTGGCTAGGTTACCGTTTGGCTCTTT
>NW_006204918.1:1753799-1759081 GCF_000334495.1 Tupaia belangeri chinensis
CTTACATGTAAAGCAGAACACACATGGGACTAAACATGATGGTGTATGCATGTGGAAGAAAATATCCTAACAATTTCAACAAAGTTCTTCTCTTTCTTAGGGAGACAAATCTTCATGGGTGTCCACCCAATTTCTGAACATGACCATCTGTTCAGAATGTTTATATAGCATGTGGCCATGGAAAAAGAGTCCTCTTCCAGCAAAACTGGCAAGACTATTTATTGGAACATTTGATAAAGGTAATGTCTCCCTGTAGGGTAAAGGTCAAATAAGCTTACTGCTGATTTTTTTTAAGAGAGAGATTTTTCCTATAGGGCGTGTGTGCTCTCCAGACAGACAGAATCAGAGAAACAGCAAGAAATCACTCATGGGGGTGAGGGGGAGGAGGTCATGCCGCTATCCCTTCTCCTCCTGGGATTCTGGGGATGCATGAGTTTTAAGCCACCAGGTTGGGACTCGAACTGCAGTCGACTACATGGGAATCTAGCAACATGACCATTATGCCATCCGCCGGTCCAGCTTATCTCTGACTTTAAAGACCCGAGGTTTCTAAGCTCAAGGTTCCTCTCCTGCATGCAACCAACTACCTGTATGGGCTTCATGTAGCCCACTTTACGTTCCTCTATGTAAACTCAAGCTTAAAAAACCAGCACAGATATAGTGTGTGTGAAAGAGGAGGGTCTGGGGAAGGACATTTGGGGGAGCGACAGGGAGGCAAAGCATGAATGGCACAAAGAGGTGTGGTATTATCTGTTGAAGATACTTCGTAGTTTTATCAACAGTACTAGGGAGAAATGTTCACCTGTCGAAATATCCATTTTGTAAGACAAATAATAATGTGATCAAATGTATGGAAGAAAATGAAATGAAAAAAATAAATAAAAGGAAAAAAAAAGAAAACCAGCGCAAATGCTGATACTCTGGTAGCTCTACTGCTGTGAGTAACAAATACCCTTCACCTGTGACACAAGAATCCCCTATTTCTATCCTCATCCATGAAGCTATGGCATTCCTTTTCTTTTTTCTTTTTTAATTTTGCTATTGGGTGGGTGAGACCGAAAGAGAAGAGAAATGGTGGTGGGGGGCTGTGAAAAAGCATCTCCCAAGGGAAACAGTCAATATGCAATCCCTTCTCCTCCATCTCTCCCACCTGTAGAGATTCTGAGCACATACAAACACACTCGTCTGACATACTTTCCATGCTGCCAGGTCAGCCATGTTGGATCCAGCTGCCTTAACCACCACACTATAGGCCGGCCTGAAAATGAGATTCCGGGCAGACCACTTTGGCCTTTTAGATAGGATCTGCCATTTCCAATTTCTTTTTAAGGGGTTATCATTCACATAATCTAACCAAATGGAACGACTAACTCACATTAGCATTACCCATGTACTATGTATTCATGTTAATGTAGAATAATCATGGGGCAAGCAGGTTGCATGGTAGTTAATGTGCTGGGCTCCCACATTGCCAATCACGGTTCAAGTCCCAGACCTGGCACCTTTGTCTCTGTCTCTGTCTCTGTCTCTCTCTCTCCCCCTCTCCGTCTCCATCTCCCTCTCCCTCTCCCTCTCTCTCTCTCTCTGGTGAGCACATGTGCCCTAAATAAACAATTCTTTTTAAAAAAAAAAAAGAATATTTTAAAATGTATTACTACTATGCATTTCTGGGAAGTGCTATCTTTCCAAACTTTTTCTCCCACTAAATTTTTGCTTAAATATAACATCCATCGCTCCCCTCCAACTTTTCCATGTTATCATTTGCAATGATAATAAAGTCTCTGTTTCACACTGTGCCACTAAAAAAAAATACATTTCAATATAAAATATGCTTAAAAACATTAATGACATATGAAAATTATGTCAAAAGCAACTGAAATGTTTCATCTAGGAAAACATTTTACTTCTCCCTTGGAAAATATTTATGAGCTGCTCGAATTTTCATTTTGTATATTCACCGTTATCTACATATCACAGCCTATTAGCTAGTCATGTTCTTTGCAAATAAGATAAATTATTTTAACAACTGCTTTTGATGATAACAAAGTTAATAAGTACACTGGAAATCATTACAGAATTTTAGCTCTTTTTATAGTATTAGAAGAGGTCATTATAAACTAAAAGAATTCTAAATGAAGCTGAATAGCTGATAAGTGTTCATGAAAAAAGAAAAAGAGAAACTGTGAAAATAAAACAAATCCAAAACTCACAAGGTATGCAAATAATATGCTACTAAGAAGGCAAAGCCTCCCATTCATTTAGCATAAGGATTCAAAAATTAATTTTAATGACTATATCCAATGTAATTAAGGAAAGTGACTATTAAAGTTTCCAATCATCTTTGACTATTCATTTAACTATTTCTCTTGATTACTAAATAAAACTATTTTTAATGAAAGAGAATGTCTTCATGAGGAAGTGTGCATATGAACATAATACACACTTACACACGCACATACATAAACACGCAAATCCATGCCATACCTCTACTTCCTTTATGATGCAAGATCTTGGCAGGTTCTCAAACAACAAAATATAGGCGAGTTTGGAATTCTTAGTGTTTCAAAATTAATAACAGATCATTTATTTCAGAGACCATACAATTGACAATTATAATAAATTCAATTTCTTTAGTAAAAATTACCAACTTCAAAAAAATCTCATCACATTTTACAATCTCATCATACTAAAGCTTTCATTTACATGAGGAGCACACAGTGTCAGCCAGCACTTACTGACCATTTTTTCCCATGATCAAAGCGTGTGTGCACATACAAGACAAATGGGGAAGAATTATCCTCAACAGGGTCTCATCACACAAAAATCCCATTTTCCCAGTGTTCCAGGACCGCAGGATCCCGGACACGTGAACACACACACTGGGCAGGTTTACAAACCAACCCAGGGATCTCAACCCACAGTAGGCCATTTGGCCTCCAGCCTTGCAGGGGGAAAAACTGCATTACTACTAAAACACAGCCACTCGATGGATGGCTATGTTCTAACACTGCACTAATCACTTTATATACATACATTTGTTTGATCCCAATAACAACTCTGAGATGTATTATATCTACAAATTAAAACGAGGAAATAAAATTCAAATAGGTGAAGTGGTTTGCCTGTTGCCAATTAGGTAAGGGTTGAGTTGTAACAGGACCACCTGGCTCACTCAAAAATCCTCGTGATAATTATTACTGTCATAATCATTACTTCCTCAAAAGCAACTAAGGTCCATACAATTTTAAACCTCATTTCACTTCCTCAGAAGGAAGGAAAGCATTGTTCAAGTCAACTCCTCTGGTGTAAATGTGAGTAATACTTATTGTGCTATATTAAGCTTCAACAACAAGAGTTTATGTCAATGGGGGGACCAGCAGTTAGCGCAATGGCTATGTCGCTGGACTCCCACATAGTCGACCGCGGTGGCTTAAAACTCACACCGGGGCATGTGTGTGCATGCCCAAGATCCCGAGAGGAGAATGGAGGAGAAGGGACTGTGGTGTGGCTATCCCCCCCTCGGGGGGGGATTTCTCGCTTTCTGTCTCTGTCTGTCTGGTGAGCGCACATGCCCTATAGCAAAAGCCTCTCAAAATAAAAGGAAAAAAAAACTTTTAATGGAAACAATGTAATATTGTAATTTATATTTAATTATACTAAATTAAGCATTTTCATATACTAATAGTCTTATACATATACATATACTAATAGTCTTACAATTGGAGATCCTATGATGCTAAAACATGTACACTTTTATTTTCATCTACAACTGAAAGTTAGTGTGGTCATAGTGAATTCTGAAATAAAACACCAGAATTTCTGTGGAGTACTTCATCACTTTTTACTGGCCCACAAAGAATCTACTTTAAAATCTTCCACCTTTTTCATGAACTATGTAATCTAAAACTATTACACCTTAGTATATAAAAACCAAGTGCTAGCAAATATAAAAACCAAGTACTTCACAAAAAAGTTCATTAAAAAATTAAATTGTACTGTATTTTGGTGCAAATTCAAAATCCATGTACCTTCTTCATAAGCATTGTCCATGAAATGTTTGATGACCTCGATGTGTACCTTTAACTTGTGTGTTAATACAACTTTAACAATGGTTCTTCTTTAAATTCCTTATCAGGGGACCAGCAGTTAGCATAATGGCTATGTCGCTGGACTCCCACATAGCCGACTGCGGTTCAAGTCACGGACCGGTGGCCTAAACTCACGCAGGGTGCATGTGCATGCATGCCCAAGATCCCGAGAGGAGAATGGAGAAGGGATTGCTGTGTGGCCATTCCCCCTGGGGGGGTGATTTCTCGCTTTCTGTCTTTCTGTCTCTCTGTTTGGCGAGCGCACGCACCCTATAGCAAAAAACCCTCCAAAAAAAAGAAAAAGAAAAAAAAAATCCTTATCAGAACACCAAGAATTTTGTCTGGCCTACTTTCATGTTAAAATTTAAAAAGCTAAAGATAAATCGTTAATAAAGAACTCTTATTTCAGGCAAAAAGTAAAAAAGAATCAGAACTACTTTGCATTGTGGCTATTATTTTTTACTCTCTCTACCCAACTACTCAAAAATTTTTGTTAATAATCTCTTAAACGCAATTCTTATTTTCAGCCATGTGCATGTATAACTTTACCAGGAAAAACCATCGTCCACTATTACAAACCTTTGTCACATTTCTAAAATACAATTTCTTCTGAAACGGCAGGATCCTCTCTCCATGGTAATGAAGAATAACTGACAAATCACTACTACTATTAGAGGGTTAGCCCTTCAAATTTCTCCCTTACCGAAGTTAATGGTGGGCTAAGATTGAAATGAGATCATCTGAACTTTACTAAATCTGCGTAACAGAAAGGTGGGTTTTTTCACAATTACAGATTGAGCTCAACATCAAGAAAAACACACACACAGTTCTGAGATGTGTAATTAAGAATATAGGAAAATTTAAATTACTCTCTCAAAACGCTCCATTGTCTCCGGAAATGGAGGCAGAAAGAAGCAGCAGAGCAAGCACACGCTACTACAGCTCCCGCAGGCCGTGGAAGCCTCCAGGATTATTTCCACGTCGCACACGTCCCTACCGCGACTCGGGGCCCCGAGCGCGGCTTCGGGCGGAGGAGAAAGCGCGAGGACCCGAAGGCGGCCGGAGCGCAGGTGCGGAGCGCGGAACGGAGCCCCGTCCCACCTGAGCTCCCGCCCAGCCCCGGCCCGGGGTCGCCGGCCGAAAGCCCCGCCCACGCCCGCGCCCCGCCCCGCACCGCCACCCCCGGACGCCTCA
>NW_006204918.1:1759703-1808343 GCF_000334495.1 Tupaia belangeri chinensis
CTCGCCGCACCGCTCTCTTCGACGCCCCGCGCCCGCCCGCACTGCTCTCCTCGCCGCTCCACGCACTGCGCGCCCGCCCGCACCGCGCTCCCCGCCGGCCTCGCCACGCCGCACCGCGGGCTCCTCCAGTCCCAGTCCGAGGCGGTGTCGCTACTGAACCTGGGGCCCAGGAGCAGGAGAGGCACCATCAGCCCACACGTTACCTGGAGCCCCGGCAGACCTCACTCACTGCCTTCTTAAATGATGCCGAAGGCTTTCAGGACGGACCTGGGTCCCTCTGGCCACGGGCTGTTGCCATTCCTGTCGGGATTTCGGGACCACCTGGGTGTCAGGTCGCCTGCCCAACCCTCTGAAGCCCGCTGCAGGCTCCAGGGTCGCCCTGGGCACAGAAGCCGCCCCAGGGTTTCACAGCTGCTGTGCCCAGTTCAGCTCTGGGGCTTGGATCAGCAGGACTGAGGGCCGGAGTGCCAGGCTGCTGCTGTGAATGCGAGTATCGCTGGGGCTTAGTTCAGTTCCTGTCCCGTATTTTAGGAACAGTAGCACAGTACTGCTTATTAAACCTTTGCCACGGGCTGGATGCAGGTGTTTTATGGGCCAGCGGGCAGCATGGTGCAGACGGTGGCTGGATCCTGCACGGCCAAGAGTGCAGTTTGAGTCCCAGGCCCGGCAGCTAGAAAAACATGCCAGTTGTGTGCACGTAGGTATCCAAAATCCCCACATGAGAGAGGAGGATTTGCAACGTGGCGCCACTCAGGGGGTTCCCTATCTCTCTCTCTCTCTCTGTCTCTGTCTCTCTCTCAAGTGTACATACCCTGGAGCAATTTTTTTTTTTAATTTACAAATTTCTCAGTCCCAGGCTTTTGATTTCCCACCTTTGCTTGAGTAAGTTGCCTACGGTGGTTATCACTTCTGTTAAATGAAAAACTTTAAACAAATTAAATTTTACAGATTTGAGCAAAGAATAGTTAGAAATCTGGCAGCAGTATGAAAGCAAAGGAAAGAAAGCACCTGCCCGGCTGCAAGCTTGGTGACGCATTACTTGGGCCTGATGCGGCCATTGAGGTGTTTGACTGTGGTCTAATGGGGACGCCCTGGTGGCACCATCAAGCAAAGGGTTGGCTGTTATTGACAGGGTCTTGTTGCCTTTTGAATCCAGTAAAAGAAATGTTCCCAAGTTAGGTCCCACGTATTAGATCGTTGGAAAAGTCATGGTGCCTTTTATGCATGGAAAAACATTTTTAAAAAAATTATGACTTTTTTGACAACCCACTATCCATATAAGTGCTCCGGGTACAGAAACAACCCCAGAATAATGGTCCCCTACTCAGTTTGCTTTCACTCTCTGGAAGGAATAAGGTCCTTGCAATCCTTCTTCTTCTACCATCCAGGACTCCTTAATTCTGCCTTCCTGCATTCTGTTCTTGGTACAACAGCTCCAGCAATCCTTTTATTGCGGAAGTCAGTGCATAGTATCTTCTCTGTCCTCACCAGAAACAGCAGCACTCCCATGCCCTCAGAAGCTGCGGTTGGCCTTGCTTCTGGCTATCTTTCCAACTTCCTTTCCTGTTTTCCTATATTTCAGGGCAGGCATGTTAACTGTCTTGTCTCCACCCTTTGCTTGTTCTGACCTTCTATCTCTCAAGCTTCCTTCTCCCCAAGGCAAGCCCTAGAAACAAATTCCTCTCGGGAAGTTGAGCCATAGCAAGCAGAACCACTGTCAGCCAAAGCCGATTGTAAAACTCAGAAGTATTGCTCTAACTTTCCCCTTTCTGTGCAGGAACTGGCCATAAAGAAGTTCTCCGACGTATGTTGTCTGATGTTAGGTAACATTCCTCAGTCCAGAGAGGTCCTGCCCCATCCCTGTAAGAAAAGAATGCTTGTACAAAAAGGCCCAGGAACATTGAAACAGACATGTCTTGCTAGGCTTCCCCATTCGATGTATTTCTTTTAGCTCCTGTTCTGTTTGTCCAATGATATTCCACTCTGATGTCCTTGCTTTGTGGAACCTAAACATTAAATCAGATAATGTCACTTGTATCTCTGGATCTTCAATATGAAGGCTTCTGGGTACATGTATAAAGAAGTTATACATTAAATCATCTGTATGCTTTTTATTAATCTGCATATTATCAGTGATTTTTAGCAAACCTCAGAGGGCAAAATGTTTCCTCCAACATCTTTATACAATGCCAAGTATGCTACTGTATGTATTTGCTTCTAGTCTCCCCTTTAGGCTGTAAACTCCATGGGACAGACTAGACAGGGAATGAGAGATGGGGATGAAAACTGGGCCAACTCCAAGAACGATGCTGGACAGAAAAGCAATTGAGAGAAGAGATTGCTGGAAATACAGGAAACAGGCCAACTCCGGTGACAGACCTTGACCAGAAAAGGGACCATAACTTCCATCATGATGTACAGGAGTTTTATGGTCACACGTGCTCACTAGCCCCCACAAATGACTGTATTCACCTTTACTCCATTCACAGGCTAGGAAAAAACAACCCTGAGTGCTCTTAGACGCTAGTGCTATGTGTTCAAGCTCATTCAACTAGAGACCACGTGTACAAAATGAGCACCCTTTCAGGAATCCAAAGACCACTCCTAACCCCCCAACTCAACCCCTTTTACGGGTACGAATATGGAGAGTCCCCATAAAGGGAGACTCCCAGAGGCCCTCAGGGCTGTCTCCTCTGCAGTGTCCATTCGGCCTGTGGAGTCTGTTCTCACCTCTCCTTAATGAGCGTTCTTTGCTTCACTATCTGACTCACACTCGAATTCTCTCCTACAGTAAAGTCAAGACCTTGAGAGACCCTCACCCCTTCGACACAGAGCTTTTATTATTTTTACGCTCATCACTAACTGACCTTATGCTCATATATTTCTTTGTCTTTCTCCACTAGAATGTAAACTCTAGAAAGGCGGGGATTTCGTTTTCTTCAATGAATGGATGAATCCAGCCTCTCTCTGCTTATTCCCAAAGGCACAACAGTAATCCCATCATTCTCTGTTCCAAAGATTTTCAGTGCCACCCCCACCCCAGGTTCAAAAGGAGGTCCAAACCATTGAAAATGATTTACAGGTCACTCAAACCCTTCCCCCTGCGCTAACAAATAACCCTTCAGACTAGAAGGCGCAAAGATGTGTTAAGAACTACATAGGAGCAAATGCTTTCAAGAGAATTAATTTCCAGAGTCTAAATTACCATGGACACTTTCCTAAAATTAATGGGCCTAAAAAACTGCCTGAGGTGAAGTTTGACTCTTGACTGGTTTTTTCTTTGCAATTGTCTTCTCTTCCCTTGTGAAAGCAAGGAGTACCTTTGCTGTCCTGAGCGCTGTGCTAAGGGTGCAGGATGCCTCCACAGAGTTTAAGTAGGTTCACTGCACCAAACGAAAGGATAGTTCTGAGCATTTGTGTAGGTATTGAAAATGAGGAACACAAATTGGGTACAAAAGGCTTTTGCTAATCAAGGGCTTCCAATTTTTTGCTTTCAACACAATTGAAGGAGTATATCATCCAGTTGTCAGCTACAGATCACTTAAAATAGTTTGGAAGATGGATTGGTATGTAATTTTGTGCAAAATATTTCAAAGAAGTTCAAAAAATTGAGTGATATTATGGTAACAAACTCCTATTCCTGTCTATTTATTGTGAACACAATTTGTTAGCACTTAACACAAATAAAAAACTTTTTAATAAGAATAAAGTAGTTATAAATATATATTATCTCACTCCAGCAATGAATAACATTTATTCACAAATACTTATGCTAATGGGAGAAAAAAACTTAATTATCCCTAGAAGTGATCCTTTTCCAAAGTTCCTTCACTTTTGTGAAGAGAAAAACCTAAGTCACACACACACAAAAAATATTTTAATGGTTTATTTGAGTAAGAAGCAATTGAGGATTAAAGAACAACAGACCAAAAGAAGTCTAAGCATTCCAATAACAAGATATCAGAAGCAAGTATTAGAAAAATATGAAAACAAAAAATCATTTGATTTGTTGACAATTACAATTCCCTTTCTTTTTTAGATACGTGTTTGGAAGTCTCTGTGTGTGTGTGTGTGTCTAACATAACTTGGTGAACACTCCTTCCCCACTGTAACCGCAAACTGTGACTGTATAACCTCTGTAACTTTCCAAGTCAGGCCCAGACTTTGGAGCCTGCACTGTGCCGGCATAATAAACCAAGTTCTCCTACTCGCTGAGTGGCACTTGGTGGCTGTCTAACATAAATAAGAGGCTCAAGTTAACCTGACCCATGTTAATTTTGCAACTTACGTAAGATTAAGGATGTTTTGAAGGCCTTTGGTTTTATTTGCTCAGGGAATTCTTCAGCCTAGTCTCTATTATTTTAATTTTGTTGTAACAGTTGTTTTTTGTTTTGTTTTGTTTTGTTTTTTAAGATATTGAGTTGTTTTTGTTTTGTTTTTTGGTGGTTTTTGTTTTGTTTTCCCATAGGGCATGTATGTTCTCTGGAGATAGAGAGAGATGGAGAGAGGGAAAATTAGAAATGACCTCCCAGAGTAGATGGCCAGGCTGCAGTCTCTTCTCCTCCATTCTCCTCCTGGGATTCGGAGGAGAGCCAGTGTGATTTTCAAATCATGTTTGGCGATGTGGGAGTCCAGTGCCTTAACCACTACACCACCTGGCCCCACTGTAACACTTTTTCTATTTAATAATATTTTTTAAATTTATAATATATGTTATTTTAGTTCATTAAATACTACTAATCACTGTAATGATAATGCCATCTAAAAGATAACATTAAAATATCTACCAGAGGGCACATGCACACACTGAGAGAGACACAGAGAGAGAGAGAGAGAGAGAATGTGAGAAAGCAGCCCCATAGGGCAACCCCCCCACACTGCAGTCTCTTCTCCTCTCCCTCCTTTCAGAATTTTGGGCACACACTGACACATGCCTAAAGCAGCTGAGTCTGAGACTCTAACTACGTAGTCAGCCCTGTGGGATGCAGTCACTTTAACCGTTGCAGAAACAGACTCCCGAGAAACCAAGCGCCACTCAGCGAGTAGGAGAACTCGGTTTATTATGCCGGCACAGTGCAGGCTCCAAAGTCTGGGCCCGACAACAGAGGTTGTACAGTCACAGTTTGCAGTTACAGTGGGGAAGGAGTGTTCACCAAGTTATGCTGGAGATACCGATGTTTACTTACCAGATGCATTGAAGCCTTCCAGTTCTCAGAATGCCCCGAGGTTCTCATACCTAGTTCTGTCATCAGCTTGCTCTTTGCAGCATGCCACACCTCGCTCCGTTGAAGCACACTGCAGCTTCTGTTCGCAGCAACTGCTGACAACTGTTCTTGATATACTAGTGCACTTCCGAAAGCACGTTAGAGGTCATTAACAATAGGACCCATATCATAACCACTGTACTATCAGCGAGCCTGAGCAATTTTAATATGCTGCTATAATCACAAGACGTTCATTTAAATTAAATATCAATTTATTCAACATTCCGTTGCAGAAAAAAAGGATTTGTTTATCAGTATATGACTTTCAAGTATGAAATAATATTAGGATAAAATTCCACTGGATTATACTGCTGGTTGACATATAAATTAGTTCAACCATGTTGAAAATTTGACAATATCTACTGTGGATTATGAGTGCTCGTGGATTCGCCCAATCAAGAAACCTGACCAGACTTTAATGTGGCTTTCGCTTCTACCAGATGGTGTCCTCAAGGTGACTCCAGTATCCATGCTAAGTTTTCAATTAAGAAAAAAAAAAAAACAAAAAAACCACAATGCTGCAAAGCAGCAAATGTTTATTGCCCCCACCCACATTGGCAAGCCATTGTCAGTAATTTTGTACTTACCTCCTTTAATTTTCCATTTATTCGATGTTTCCCTAGCCCCTTCTTTGTCCACCTCTCACTTTCCCATAGTCCCCTCTTTTCCCTCTCTGTTTTCTTTTAAAAGCCTTTATTTTACTTGGAATTGAACTCCTATTGGAATGTCTCTTCTACTGCAGCTGTCTGCATAAAATCTGTCTCACCATCTAATGCTGTTTTTCATTGAAAATGAAAGCTAAATATACCTACCTATGACCACACAGTTCCATGGGGATATATATTCACCAAATGACAGGAAGAAATGTATATAATGAACAGCATAGTTCATAAGAGCCCAAACCTAGAAAGCCCAAACCAAACATCTACCCACAAAAGAACAGATAATCAATTTGAAATATAGTCATACTCTATATCCATCAATAATGCCCTAAGTACATCTATACATAACAACTTAATAAACCTTATAACATCAGGATCCAGACCTAAAACTAGTGTATGAGGTTAGAAGTCGGGAAAGTTCTTACCCTTGGGCCCAGAGAACAGCAACTTGAAGGACCAAGAGATGGCTTTTGACTTTTGGGATAGTCTTGATCTAGTTTCTGATTCCTTACAAAAATTGATCAAGTCACAAACTTATGAGATTTATATGTGTGTGTGTGTGTGTGTGTATTATTTTTCAACAAAAATGTCTACTTTTTAATGAAAGAACCCTGGCCCAGCTGCTGTTTCCAGACCGATGTAAACAGTCCATGCGTACACCCGTAATCCTAGCTAACTGGGAGGATATCAAAAATTCTTTTCCTGTCTCTCTTCTTCCTCTTCCTCCTCCTTGCTCTTATTCTCTCTTTTTCTCTGTCTGAAAGGAAAGAAGGAAGGGAGGGAGAGGAGAATGAATTTCACTAAGAAGTATCTTTTGAAAATTATATGGATGCAGGGGTCAGCAGGTGACAGGCTGGTTAAAGTGTTGGATGCACACATGGCCCACCACAGTTCAAGTCTACAGTCTGGAGCCCCAGTCTTGAAAATCACACCAGGCACATACATGTGCATGCCCAAAATCTTAAGAGGAGGATGGAGGAGAAGAGATTGTGGTAAGGCCATACGCTCCTGGGGGAGGGGCAATTTCTTACTTTTCCTCTCCCTCTCTTTCTCAGACGAGCATATGCACCCTATGACCAAACAAACGAAAACCTTCAAAATAAATCCCATACATGCAACATGTTCAGGGGAATGAAGAGGTAACATTGAAAAGTCAACTGATGAAAAAGAGTTCCTTCTTGTTTATTAGAGGGATTTTTTATTTTTGTTTGCTTTTTAGTCTTATTTTGGCCATAGAGTATGTGTGCTTTGCTGAGTGAGATGAAGAGAATGAGAAAAAGACTGAGTGAGAGAGAGAAAGTACCCTATGGTGGGGTGTGGCCATGCCTCAACCCCTTCTTCATTTCTACACTCCGTGGGTGTTTAGGGCAAGTACACACACACACCCAGCATGTTTCTCAAGTCGTCAAGGCCAGGATTCAAACAGCAGTCAGCCATGTGGGATCCAGCGACCTTAATCACTAGGCCATGTGGCTGGCCCTGTTCTGGTTCTTTTTTTGTTTTTAAATTGATAATGATGGCTATCATTTTCTTTCCTTTGGAATAATGAAAAGAACACCATAATAGTTTTATTTTTAAAATATCAATATTTATAACTACCTCAAAATTTACTCTTTGTTACTATTTAAAATTATAGTTAAAATTTTTAGATGTTTGTTTTAGAGTGTACAAAGTAGGGGCCATTAGGTCATGTGGTGTGGTTAAGGTGGCTGGACTTATATGTGGCCGACAGCAGTTTGAGTCCTGGACCCAGTGACTTGAAACTCACACCAGGCACATGTGCATGCATGCCCAAAATCCCAGAAGGAGAACGGAGAACAAGGGATCGAGGCATGGTCAACCTCCTGGGGAGGGATTTCTCATTTTCATTCTTTCTGTCTCTCTCCAGCAAGTGCACACACCCTGAAATAAAAAATAATAATAATAAAAGTAAAACAAAAAACCTCTCTCTCTCTCTCCCCCCTGAGTGCTCTTGTTCTCTCTCATTATATTTAAAAAAAAAAGTTTATAAAAAATTCACAAAGGAATATAGAGTTCCCCATATTCTTTTAGAGGGACACGATTGAAGAATTTTGAAGACCACTGCTTAACCACAGGCTGCACATTCCTGGATCCATCACTGCTGCATTATTCTGAAATGACCTTGTCTGTGTTCCCTGTCCAGCAAAATCCTGCCCATCGTTCAGTGCCCAACTCAGGATCACCTCTGCTCTGATTTCTCATTCCCAGCTACCAGCGGCCAAGTCTCCTCCTTGCATCTTCTTATTTGTTTGTCATTTGTTTAATTAAAAACACACATTTAATGTTTGCAATATTTGTCAGAGAATTCAAAATATAAGACAGAAAATTTTTATGAGTAATTTTGTGGAAACATATAACAATAAACAATTACAATAAGGACTTTTAAAAATAAGTTGTCTTTCCAGAAATAACTTGAGAGGATATAAAACTATTTTGTGGGACTAGCAGATGACGTGGTGGCTAAGGCACTGAATTTCCGTATGGCTGACCTCAGTTCAATTCCCAGACCCATTCTTTCCTTCCTCACACTGTTTCCGATGACGTCCAACGTTAGCCTGATGAGATAACTTTCGTAAGTAACCTGATGTTTCTCTCTTGCCAGTTTTAGTATCTTGTCTTTGTGGATTTGGCCAGTCTGGCTATGATGTGCCTTGGTGAAGATCTTCTTGGGTTGATTCTATTAGGCATCCTTCACATTTCTTGGGTCTGGATATTTGAGTGCCTCTCTAGGTTTGGAAAGTTTCCATCCAGGATTTCATAGAATAGATTAGGAATATCCTTATTAGTTTCTTCACCTTCTGGGATACCAATTATCCAGATATTTGAGCACTTAATGATATCAAGTATTTCTCATAGATTATGCACATGCTTTTGAGTTATTTTCTCAGTCTTTTTATGATTTTCTTCTAGGTCAGAGGGTTTGTCTTTTACATCCAAGACTCAGTCTTCTGCATGGTCTAATCTGCTTTTAATACTTTTGAGGGAGGTTTTGATTTCCTGTATTATATTTTGATTTCCTTCATCTCTAATAACTCCGTTTGATTCTTTTTTTTTTCTTTTTTTCTTTTTCAAACACGTGCACTTTATTGAATCCCACTGTAGACAGACATGTGAGCACAAAGTTGTGGAAGTACAAGGCTGCTGGGGTTGGCCCACAGCCTGCAGCTAGGGGCCATGGGTGAAACGCTCTGCAGAGGGCCAGTCCCGCGGGGCTGACCTCGGTCTGAACCCCAACCCCAATGGCTTGAAAAGCAGTCTGGGTGCAGCTCTGTTAGGGTCCCAAATCTTTTTTTTTTTTTTTTTTTTTTTTTGGAGAGATTTTCACTGTAGGGCGCGTGCGCTCACCAGACAGACTGAGAGAGACATAGAGACAGAAAGCAAGAAATCACCCCCCAGGGGGGATGGTCACGCCGCAATCCCTTCTCCTCCATTCTCCTCTCGGGATCTTGGGCACGCACGCACACGCGCCCGGCGTGAGTTTTAAGCCACCGGGTCCAGGACACGAACCGCGGTCGACTACGTGGGAGTCCAGCGACATACCCGTTACGCTAACTGCTGGTTCCCAGGGTCCCAAATCTTAAGGGGATGCATAAATGGAGGAAAAGGACTACGCATGACTATAGCCACCCGGGGCACGCGCTCTCTCTAGATAGAGTACACACTTTCTGGAAATTAAGGGGGGGGGAACACTTAAAAAATAGTAAAACGCTAGGGCAAGAGGAGAGTGCCAACAGTCCAGGGAACTGGGGCAGAGACGGCGGGGCGTGGGCAACAACCGGTGGGCTTCAGGTACTTCGTCATCTGAGACCCTCGGGCGTCATGCCTAGACGGCAGCACTGATGACAACAGTGAAGGCCACAACGACCATGAGGATGCCAAGGACCAGGGTGCAGACGTTCAGGCACTTGGCGGTGGAGGTGGTGGAGGCGTAGGCCTGGGCCCCGAGCCTGTCGCCCACCATCTTCCTGTCCCTAGACTTCACGGAGTAGGCGGAGGCGATGAAGCCCAGGCAGCAGAAGTTCATGAAGACCGTGTTGAACAGGGACCAGACCACGTGGTCGGGCACCGAGGTCTCCTGCGGATGTTGATCACAGTGGGCGCCATTGGGGCCGCGGGCGGGGGCGCCCCGGGACGCGCACCTCATGCTCTTCCCTGAGCATCTCACAGTTTGGGGGAGAGCCGCGATGGCGCGAGTGAAGAAGGTTTGGGAAGTGTGGTTCATGGCGCACACGCACCAGTGGCGGGGTCCGAGGTTGGGTCGGTGCCGGGGGCCGCTGTTCTAAAAGTTATTTCCGTTTCTTTTTTATGGTGTGTATTTCTTCTTTCAAATCATGAAAGAACTTCCACACCTCCTGGAACTTGCCTCTTTTCTCTTGTACCTTCTAGAGTTTATTTTTTGTCATGTCTTACATCTCATTTAGTCTTGTCACTTTGAATATTCTGAATTCTTTATCGGACATTTCCACAAGTTCCATTGTAGTGTCTGTGGATGTCCTCGGGAGAGAGATATTTTCTTGCTTTCTCATATTTCTTTTGCCTCTGCTGTGCTTTCTGGTCATCTGATGGATTATACGTTTCTTCCTAATTTCTTGGAGTAAATTCTAAGTGTTCAAAAGTGTGGGGGAGAAGATGATCTGCAGTCTCTCTGCAGTTCCATTTCTCTGATGCTTACCAAGCAACCTGCACTTTTGATCTTGTAACTGGACATTACAGAGACCTCACAGTTTCTATGGAACAGGTGCACTGGACTGAGCTTCGGGTTTCAACTGAGAATTCAGAGGCATGTGGGGGAAGATGAGTTGTGCTCTCTGCAACTCCATACTTTTCCCTGCTGCTCACTCCGCAGTCTCTCTTCTCTGAATTTATATCATTGGGTGGTGTATTCACTTTTGGCTAGTTGCTTAGAGAAGGCTTCTGCAACTGTAAGATCATCTGCTATTTTTTACTGTAAGGTACTTCTGAGATAATTTCTTCCCTCTACTGTGTTTTGCAATGTGGTATCCACAGAAAAAGATTTTCGCTGTAGGGCGCGCTCACCAGACAGAGGGAGACAGAGAGACAGAAAGCGAGAAATCACCCCCCAGGGGGATGGCCACGCTGCAATCCCTTCTCCTCCATTCTCCTCTCGGGATCTTGGACACGCACGCACACGCGCCCGGCGTGAGTTATAAGCCACCCGGTCCGGGACATAAACTGCGGTCGATTACGTGGGAGTCCTCCGACATAGCCATTATGGTAACTGCTGGTCCCTCCACAGAAAGAGATTTTGAGTTCAGATTTATAATGAAGAGTTTCTTCCTTCAGGCAGCAGGTTCAGTAAGGATTGAGGATTTCTATGACTTTGAGCTTTTTTATTGTCTGGAAGATGGGATTTAGAGCAGAGATTCAGTTCTGTGTTTTTAGTTTTTAAGCAGTTGTTAATACTTGCATTATGTAGTGCTAGAGTATACTTATACAATGGAATCATTTTTTTCTGATCTGTTATTCTTTAAAATTTTTCCAAGCACCATAAAAAAGAGAGAGAGAAGGACAAAAACAGAAAGAAAAAAAAATAAAGGTAGGTAGGAAGGAAACCAAGTTCAGACAAATGTTAAATTATCACTTTAAAGAGCTGATTATCTCTTATCTGCAAAGATAGAAAAGAAAGTTTAGATGCATTTAGACATATATGCACAAAAAAAGAGAGTGGGTCTTTGACAATTTTATCAAGCCATATAATATAAAAGCCAGGATTTTTTTTTTTAATTTTAAAATGACATTGAGGTAGTTACCTCTACATAAAATGAAATATATTTTACAGATAAACAAGACAATGTCCTCATGAGTGTTTCTTTTTATTCAAAGTCACTATCAAATGAACATTGTACTGCTTCTTCCAAAAGTCAATACAGTTGCAAATTGTCTCTGGGAAAGGAAATTTCACCAGTTGGAGGTAGGTAGATAATATAGTCAGAACACATATGTGTTCAGCCAGAAAAGTGTAGTTTTAGATTGAGAACTTTAGTGGTGTATAAAGTTCGTGCTTGTATAACCTTGTGTCTCAAGCACTTGGCCAAAGGCTCACTGATACTGATCAGGAGCTGACAAATTGCCCTTAGTGTAGGTAAATGAAACTAGACAAATCATTTCTCACAAGACCGAGAGAGAAGCCCGTATAGGGTTTTAAATAGATGATCCTGGGCAATTTTACCCAAAGAACACCAATCTAAAGATACTTTTTTAACTCCTCCCTCAGCACTGGCTGAAAAACCGGCTTACCAGGTCTGTTTCCATTCCCTTGATCAGGAGTCCCATACCCCCTGGTCATGGACCACACAGTGGGGGCAGGGCGGTGAGCAAATGAGCAAGGCAGTGTTTGCAGCCACTCCCCATTGCTCACATTGCTGCCTCAGTTCTGTCTCCTGTTGGATCAGCAGCAATATTGGATTCTGATGGGAACACAAACCCTATTGTGGTGTTACTGTTTCATTCTATATTGCAATCAATGTGGAAGTGGTGGAAATGGAGTATATGGCGGGTGTGGTATGCTTGGGTCATCCCAGGACAAACAGATTGTCTTCCATGAGGCTGGTCCCTGGTGCCAGGAGGCGGGGACCACTGCTCTCTGTCATCAGTGATACTTTAAGTCCAGAAAAAAAATTTCACCATCAAAAAGTATAAATCTGATCAGGTTATCAAAAAGTACTGGGAAAATATACACCAAAGTAAATAAACAAAAGAAAATAAAGCCAGTACTAAGAGACACAATGAAATAATTAATTAGAGCTCCATTCAAAGTTAAATTTACATCCCATCCATGGCCTGTTGAAACATTTGAACAAATAGAGATTCCAAAGGACTTCCCATGTACACATTATTTCCTAAGTTTAGCATCCTGCTCCAACAGCAGGGGTCTCTGCTGATTATGGGTGGAACCCATTTCTGTTAATATCTTCAGCTGAAGACCACCAGGGACACACCTGAAGTCAATCCAACTTGGATTTATTGGCTCATTTCAGCAAGGAGCATAGCACATTGTGAGGAACTATGGAGAGTCTCAGTAAAGGGAGTTAGGTGAGGCTACAGGCCCGACCCTACCGAAACTCCACGCATCCCCACCGTTCTTCCTCCTTGGACCCCAGGTTGGTTGCCTGGGACTTTAAGGCGAAGCCCCCACCCCTCCCCACCCGAAACCCGGATCGAGCCGGCCAGCAGTTCCGGACACCAGGCGGACTGAGGCTGCAGGCCCTACCAACCTGGTACTGTCATTCATTGTCTGATTCCTTTCCTCTAGCCTTTGGACTGTTTGAATTTTGGTGATTTGAGTAGCGCGTGGCGCGCAACGCGTGCAACGCGCACCGCGCGATTTTCTTTTTCCATTTTGTTTTTCTTTGCTCTTGGGGTGTTGCTTATTTGGTCAGTTGAAGGCTCACCACTCCTTAGATACAGCGAGGACTTTGGGCCTTCCAGGGCTAGTGGCAATAGTTAATGGTAATTGTGAGTAACAGGTAGGCCAACCATAAGATAAATCATCAATCTTCTAAGCCTGTACAACTTTTAAGAATCAGAGATACCTTAAATAAGTTAGCAAGAAACATATAGATTACCTGATGACTAAGAACAATCGCAAAGGCTCAAGAAATATGAGCAACCAACAAAAGGCCTCTCCGTCAAGGGAAATCATCAAGCCTACATCACCCACAGTCAATACAATGGACGTCGTGGACATGTCTGATAAGGAATTCAGAATATTTGTAGTGACCAAACTAACTGAGATGGAAGAGAAAAGAGACAAGGAGCTCCAGGAGATGAGGAAGTCCTTTAATGACTTGAAAGAAGAAATGGATACCCTAAACAAGAACCAGATGGAACTTCTAGGTTTGAAGAATGTGATAGAGGAAATCAAAACCTCCCTTGAAAGCATTAAATGTAGGTTAGACCAGGCAGAAGACCGAATCTCTAACGTAGAAGACAAAACATCTGACCTAGATAAAAGTATCAAGAAGATTGAGAAAACAACCATGAAAAATGAGGATAATATACGAGGAATACTGGACACCATCAAGCGCCCCAACATTCGGATAATTGGTATTCCGGAGGAGGAAGAAAATAATAAGGGCCTGGAAAATTTATTCCATGAGATCCTGGAAGAAAACTTTCCAAATCTAGAAAGGCATTCAAATATCCAGACCCAAGAAATACAGAGGACCCCAAGTAGAATCAACCCAAGAAGATCATCTCCAAGGCACATCATAGCCAGACTGGCAAAAACAACAGACAAAGACAAGATACTAAAGTTGGCAAGAGGGAAACGCCAGGTTACTTACAAAGGTCACCCCATCAGGCTAACATCGGATCTCTCAGCAGAAACAATGCAGGAAAGGAAAGAATGGGGAAGCATAGTCAAAGTGTTGAGTGAAAAACAATTTCAACCAAGAATACTATACCCGGCAAAATTATCTTTTATATGGGAAAAAAAGATAAAAACATTCTCAAATAAACAAAATTTGAAGGAATTTACCAACACCAGACCAGCTCTTCAAGAGGTTTTGAAGGGAGTACTATACCAGGAAAACTAAAAAATCAGAGACAGTTATACGAGAACAAAAAACAACTAAGAAAATGGCTCACTTAATGATAGGATCAGGTATGGAAATATCGATAATTACATTGAATGTCAATGGATTAAATTCCCCAGTTAAGAGACATAGACTAGCTGAATGGATAAGAAAACAGAAACCCTCTATCTGTTGCCTACAAGAAACTCACTTTATGGATAAAGATATACATAGACTAAAAGTCAAGGGCTGGAAAAAGATATTCCATGCAAATGGAAATCAGAAAAAGGCTGGAGTAGCGATATTGATCTCAGACAAAATAGATTTTAAAACAAAGACTGTAAGAAGAGACAAAGAAGGGCATTATATAATAGTAGATGGGGTAATCCAGCAAGAAGATATAACCCTTATAAATATCTACGCACCCAACTCAGGTGCGCCTAAATATGTGAAGGAAAGACTGCTGGAGCTAAAAGGAGACATAGGGAAAAATACTATAATTGTTGGAGATCTCAACACCCCGTTATCTCCTATAGACAGATCTTCTAGACAGAAAATAAATAGAGAGATACAGGACTTAAATGATACTATAAATGGAATGGGCTTGACAGATATCTATAGAACTTTCCACCCTACATCCACAACATATACATTTTTCTCACCCCGACATGGAACCTTTTCAAAGATAGATCATATATTAGGACACAAATCAAGCCTTTACAGATTCAAAGGCATAGAAACTGTACCCAGCATCTTCTCTGACCATGATGGAATTAAACTCAAGATTAATTTCAAGAAACAACCCCGAAAACACACGAACACATGGAAACTGAACAACCTACTTCTGAATGACTTCTTCACTACTGAAGAAATTAAGGCTGAAATAAACAAATTTATGGAAACAAATGATAATGAGGACACAAGTGTCCAGAACCTATGGGACACAGCAAAAGCAGTCATAAGAGGGAAATTCATAGCAATTAGTGCACATAAGAAAAGGATGGAAAGATGGCAAGTAGATAACTTATCATCATGCCTCAGAGAACTGGAAAAACAACAACAAACGAACCCCCAAAATGCCAGGCGAAAAGAAATAATAAAGGTTCGAGCAGAAATAAATGAAATAGAAAATAAACGAACCATACAGAAAATAAATGAAAGCAAAAGCTGGTTCTTTGAAAAGATCAACAAGATCGATACTCCATTGGCTAGACTGATCAAGAAGAAGAAAGAAAGAAACCAGATTAATCAAATATGTGATGAAACAGGCAATATTACCACGGACATAGCAGAAATACATAATATCATTAGAGGATACTATGAGCGACTTTACGCCAACAAACAAGATAACCTGGAGGAGATGGACAAATTCCTGGATGCATATAAACTACCAAGATTGGATCAGGAAGACATAGAGAATCTGAATAGACCTATAACAAGCCAGGAGATTGAATCAGTAATTAATAATCTCCCAACAAAGAAAAGCCCAGGCCCAGATGGCTTCACTTGTGAATTCTACAAAACTTTCAAGGAAGAATTAACCCCTATCTTACTAAAATTATTTCTAAAGATTCAAAAGGAAGGAAACCTTCCAAATTCATTTTATGAAGCCTCCATCATCCTCATCCCCAAAACAGATAAGGATATGACAAAAAAGGAAAACTACAGACCAATATCATTGATGAATATAGATGCGAAAATTCTCAACAAGATACTCGCAAATCGTATCCAACAACATATAACAAAGATCATTCATCACGACCAGGTAGGCTTTATACCAGGGATGCAAGGGTGGTTCAATATACGCAAGACCATAAATGTAATACACCACATTAACAGAAAGAAAGATAAAAACCATATGATCATCTCAATTGATGCGGAGAAAGCGTTTGATAAAATACAACATCCTTTTATGATTAAGACTCTCAGTAAGATTGGTATAGAAGGGTCATTTCTGAACACAATAAAAGCAATCTATGAAAAACCTACAGCTAATATTATACTGAATGGGGAAAAGCTGAAAGCTTTTCCTCTGAAAACAGGTACTAGGCAAGGCTGCCCACTTTCTCCACTGCTCTTTAATATAGTACTGGAAGTCTTAGCTATTGCAATCAGAGAAGAGAACAGTATTAAAGGCATTCGAATAGGCAAAGAAGAGTTGAAAATATCTTTATTTGCAGATGACATGATGGTATACTTAGAAGACCCAAAGGTATCCATGAAAAAACTGCTTGAAGTAATAAGTGAATACAGTAAGGTGGCAGGATACAAAATCAATATCCAAAAATCTATAGCATTTCTATTTATGAACAACAAGTTGAATGAAGCAGAGCTGAAGAAAGGAATCCCTTTCACCATAGCCACAAGATGTATAAGATATCTAGGGATAAACCTAACTAAGAAAGTCAAAGACCTTTATAAAGAAAACTACGAGAATCTTAAAAAAGACATTGAAAGTGACATAAAAAAGTGGAAGGACATCCCATGCTCCTGGATTGGTAGAATTAACATAATCAAAATGGCAATTCTACCCAAATTAATCTACATGTTTAATGCAATTCCAATCAAAATACCAGAGATATTCTTCAGAGATCTAGAAAAGACAATTATAGAATTTGTCTGGAACCATAAAAGACCTCGTATTGCAAAAGCAATCCTGCGTAAGAAGAATGGAGTAGGAGGCATATCACTCCCTGATCCCAAGATATACTATAAAGCTGTGGTCATCAAAACAGCATGGTATTGGCATAAAAACAGACATGTGGACCAATGGAAGAGAATAGAGACCCCAGAAATAACTCCCAAAGCTTATAGCCAACTGATCTTTGACAAAGGATATCAGTCAATCCATTGGGAAAAGGAAAACCTCTTTAGTAAATGGTGCTGGAAAAACTGGGTATCCACCTGCAGAAAGATGAAACTGAACCCCCATCTTTCACCATTAACAACAGTCAACTCAAAATGGATCAAAGATCTGAACCTAAGACCTCAGACAATAAAACTACTTGTGGAAAATGCTGGGGAAACTCTGGGAGACATTGGAGTAGGCAAAGACTTCTTAAATAAGACTCCCAAAGCACAGGCAATAATCCCTAAAATAGACAAGTGGGACTATATTAGACTAAGAAGTTTCTGCACAGCAAAGGACACAGTAACAAGTGTGAACCGACAACCCTCAGAATGGGAAAATATTTTTGTTAAATATGCCTCAGACAAGGGACTGATAACGAGAATACATAGGGAACTCAAGTGCCTTATGCGAAAAAAAATGATTAACCCGATTAAAAGATGGGAAAGTGAGCTGAACAAAAGTCTCTCTAAGGAAGACATACGAACAGCCAAAAAGCATATGAGGAAATGCTCGACATCCCTCATCATAAGGGAAATGCAGATAAAAACCACAATGAGATACCACCTAACCCCTGTCAGAATGGCAAAGATTAAGAATATAAAAAGTGATAAGTGTTGGCGGGGATGTGGTGAAAAGGGAACCCTCCTACACTGTTGGTGGGAATGTAAACTAGTTCAACCACTGTGGAGAACAATATGGAGGTTCCTCAAAGATCTACAAATAGAACTACCATTTGATCCAGCAATCCCACTTCTGGGTATTTACCCAAAAGACAGGAGAACGCTCAGTCAGAAAAGTGCTTGCACATCCATGTTTATTGCAGCATTATTCACAATTGCCAAGACATGGAACCAACCTAAATGTCCACAAACTGATGAATGGATTGGAAAAGTGTGGTATATATACTCTGTGGAATACTACTCAGCCATAAAAAATAACAAGACCCTGGCATTTGATAGAAAGTGGTCAGATATGGAGGATCTATTGCTGAGTGAAGTAAGCCAGGCTATGAAAGAAAGATATTGTATGTATCCACTCAATATATACCGACTATCCGCACTCTATAATAGAGAGCAAAAATTCGGAGGACATAAACACAGTGAAGGTACTTAATGAGAATAGGACAGTGTGGAATGGGGTAAGTGAAGAGAAGAGGATAGAGAAAGATAGCAAGTGAACAATAGAGAGACAGGACGTTAGTGAGAAACAGATAGGGGTTATTAACTGTTGATGATGACATGTATAGTATTCTCAACTGGATTGGTCTGAGAAGTATTTCATGATGGGCAAAGTATTTTTACAAGCAAAATGAGAAATAGCAATTGACTGTTTTAAAAAATAATTAGAATAATAAAAATATTGACTGGGGAAAACATAGAAAAGATATTGAATGTTGAAGTGGGGAGATTAATGTCTCTGTACTGACGGACATGCATGGCATTCCTTTTGAAAAAACAATGTAATACACTGTAAAGTTATATGTAATCCAATGTAATATAAAGAAGATTATGATGATGATAATAAAAAAATTAAAAAAATTAAAGGGAGTTAGAAGGTGCTTATTAAATGATTTAGGCTTCTTTTATATGTTTTTGGAAGGCTTCAAGATGTAATTTTGCAGAATTTGTCAGAAATGGAGGATTCTATGGGACCAGCAATTAGCATAATGGCTATGTCGCTGGACTCCAGACTCCCGTGTAGTCAACTACAGTTCAAGTCCCAGACCCGGTGGCTTAAACTCAGGCTGGGAGCATGTGCCTGCATGCCCAAGATCCCTAGAGGAGAATGGAGAAGGGATTGCGGTGTGGCCATCCCCGCTGGGAGGTGATTTCTCACTTTCTGTCTCTCTGTCTCTCACTGTCTTCCTGGTGAGCACACACGCCCTATAGCAAAAAAAAAAAAAAAAAAAAAAAAAAGGAGATTTCTATGATAAAGCATCTTAATTTCTGTGAAGGTGGTTAAGAACAAAGTGAAACTAAAGCTGAACTTATTTCGAAAGTGTATTTTTCTATGCTTCAACAAGTTCATGTTGGGTACTCATTTTCACCTTACTCTTTAGAGGTCACAGAGTGGCCTTGTCTGGTGTTCTGACATTCAATGTGATTTTTTAATATTCAACATTTCACTATTGTGTTCTATTTGTAAGAGACCTATTGTTAGAGCCAGACCAGTTTCAAGCTGGCATAAGTCAGGGGCTGATTTTTTTTTTTGTCACATTGGGCACAATTATCTGCATTCCCTAATTTTTAAAAATCATAGGATCCTTGTGAGATTAAATTAAACAGTACATGTAAAACAGTCATTACAAAGCTCAGAATAGATACATAATAAATATTTGCTAGAATTACTATTAACATTTACCATCACATTGAAATTATGTATGTTTCCCTCCTACTGAATAATAAACACTTCGAAGCCAGGGGTTCCGTTTTATTTATCACTGTACTCCCTACACCAATCATAGCTGAGCATTTGAGAGAATAGGCTTCAGAGCTGAATTCTTTATTCTGTCTCTTACTAGTTGTGTGACTCTAGGCAGATTACTCCATGTCTCTGTGCCTCAGTTTCTTTATTTGTAAAATGAAGACAATAATGGTACTGTGAAGACAAAATAGCAAACATATACAAACTATATACTAACTTTTATTATGATGGTAGGTACTCAATAAATTTAACTGAAATCCATACATGAACTCCTCCACTGTGGCAGACACTAAAGTAAATACAGAAGTAGGGGTAAGAAAGAAATGACAGGTAAAGTCCTCATCTGAGGAACATGAACAGATATTCAGCACGTTTCCAGTAGAGGCATGAGCAGATCTGTGACATGTCAGTGCCCGTTTAGCTGCTATGTGGTGGAGCAGGGATGTGAGCAGACTTCTCTTTTACATTCCTGCTACTGTATACTACTGTATATGACGTAATACAGGAGCTTAAATACTGTTTACTCTAGAATTATTATACAGATGCCAACATGTATTTATTTATTTATTCATTCATTCATTCATTTATTGCCACAAAGTCTTGTGCTCTCCAGAGAGGGAGCAAGAGGAAAAAAACTCCCCAGAGTTGGTGTGGTTGCACTGCAATCCCTTCTCCTCCATCTCTTTATCCTGTTGGGTTTTGAGCATGCATGCACATGTACCTGCTGAGTTTTCAAACTGCTGAGGCCAAGGCATGAACTACAGTCAGCCATGTGGGATACAGCTCCCTTAACCACAAGACCATGGTGCCAGCCTGCCAATATGTATTATACATATAAATTGTAAGGCAAAAATGCCAAAAAAAATTTTAAAAAGTTGAGAAACCAATGATTGGGAATGACAGAAGAGGTAGAAGATAACAAGTGCTGCCCTACATGTGCTGATGCCATTCTGTTCCTCACCCATCCAAGAGCAACAGGGAGGCTTTGCTAGACCTCATCAAGGACCCATGTCCAAACTGTTGTACTGGAAGAGGGTCTACTCTGTCCTTGCTCTGGCCTCCAAGAACCAACACCTGGCTCCTGCAATCCTAGATACAGAAGAGATAGAAGGAAGGAGCTGCTGCCCCACATGTGCTGACACCATTCTGCCCTTCATCCACCCAGGAGCAACAGGGAAGCAAGCCACTCTGCTTGAGCTCATCGAGAGCCCTCACTCAGTCTGCTGTGGGAAAGGAGGGGCTACTCTGGTCCACGCAGCACAGAGCATCATGCAAAGTAGTCTACCACCTTACATTCTATCTATCTAGCTCAACCTCCATCCACACTGGGAACAGGAAAGTTTGAATATACCAAAATCAAACACCTGAAGACAGGAGAGTCTGGAGAAATTCTCTCCCATAACTCTTCTGGCAGTAAAAGGAGAGAAACTCCCTCTGAAAACCTGAACCCAAAGCTCCTATTGTGGGATTTCACCCTCCCACCCACTATAGAGGAGGGGAACTGGCAGAGAGCTAATGCACACCCTTGAGAAAGGCATGCTACCAGAGCTACAGAATCATACTCCACAGAAGTAGGAAAGTTTTGGTACATTACCAGATGACTAAAAGTCAAAGAAAAGCCTTAAGAAATAGGTAAAAGCCAGGGGAACCAGCAGTTAGCGTCATGGCTGTGTCGCTGGACTCCCACGTAGTCGACTGCGGTTCGCGTCTCGGACCCGGTGGCTTAAATCTCACGCCGGGCGCGTGTGCGTGCGTGCCCAAGATCCCGAGAGGAGAATGGAGGAGAAGGGATTGCGGCGTGACCATCCCCCCTGGGGGGTGATTTCTCGCTTTCTGTCTCTATGTCTCTGTCTGTCTGGCGAGCGCACGCGCCCTATAGCGAAAGCCTCTCAAAACAAACAAACAAACAAACAAACAAAAAACAAAAAAAAAGAAATAGGTAAAAACCAGAAAATACTTCCCTCATGAGGAAGCATGATAACTCCTCACTAACAGTAAAACACAGGAGATCATAGAAATGACAGAAGAATTCACAGTATTCAATGTAACAAAACTCAATGAGATGCTAAAACAGGCAACCAATTACAGAAGATGAGAAAATTTTTCTATTACTTGAATCAGGGATTCCATAAAGAGAGAGACACACTGAATAAGAGTCAAACAGAACTTCAAGATAAATATGCAGGAAATCAAAACCTCCCTTGAAAGTATCAGCATCCAATTAGACCACACAGAAAAGAGAATGTCTGACCTCGAAGAAAAAAAAACTCTGATTTAGTCCAAACAGCTGAAAAGAATAGTAGACTAATCATTAAAAATCAGGACAACATATGGGAAATCCTAGACATCATTAAATGGCCTAATATCTTCATAATAGTCATGAAGGCAAAGAGGCAAATTTGCAGAGACATGTGGACATCCTAACCCAGCAAATACAAAGGATATCAAAGAAATTTAAGAAGGTCATCTCCAAGGCGTATTATAGCCAAACAGCTAAAAATCAAAGACAATATTCTAAAAATGGTGAGAGGGAAATGCCATGTTCCTTACAAAGGTTATCTCATTAGATTAACATCAGACCTCTCAACTGAAACAATGAAGGCAGGGAAAGAATAGAAATATTTATGTAAAATGCTGACACACAAATAATTTCTGCCAAGAATACTATACCCAGCAATAATATCCTTCAAATAGGGAGGATAAATAAAATAACTCCTAGATAAACTAATGCTGAAAGAATTCTGCCAAACTAAGCTAGCTTTTCAGGAAATACTACACCAGGAAAATTAAAGGGAAATAAATAAAAGCAAAGGAACACAAAATAACTATTAAAAAAAAGCCCACACATATCGATGACATTGAAGTCAGGATGAAATTTACCTACTAAAAATGCATATTAAACTATTTTACACACAAGCAGTTTTAAGTACAAAATCAACAATTATTTGATAGTTGTCTCCACAGGTTTCAATTTATATATTTATTAGAGCCATTAATTATTGTGTAAAACTAGATAACAGAGGAAAAGCCCAAAATGTTATAAGTAGCTGAGTATCTCTTTAGAATGAATTTTAAAAAGGCTAAAACCAAGAATGCTGTAAAGCCTGTACATCACCAAATCAGTGATTTACCATGTCTTCACTTTTAAACATCTCTCTCTAATTTTGTTTTGCTTTTACTTTTTTGAGGATTTATTTCTTTATGCAAAGTACAGTACTATGGTCTTATAAGACCTCACAATGAGGGAGTAAACATTTTATTTTTCTATCTCTTCCAAATGAACTATTGTTATGTGCAATTTTTCCTATCTCTTCTCTTTTAATAATTTTTTTAGGAATTCTTTATTTTATTTAATTGCATTTGTTGTTGTTATTATTATTGTTTTTAATTTGCCCAGACAGAGACACACAGAGAGAGAGGGAAAGGGAAAACAAGAAAGCAAGCCACCAGGTCCAGCCATGTGGGAGTCCAGTGCCTTTAACCAACATGCCACCAGCCAGCCCAATTTTACCTATCTCTAATGGACTAATGATACCACAGATCTTTTCAGATTATAATATCCTATCTTCCACAGTCCTCTGCATAGAAATCCCAAGTTCCTTTTTCATTGTCTGTGTTAAGATTGTCTTTGTTAATTTATGAGACTTTATTGTATGATTTTTAATTGATTGTTTTCCTTTAAAATTGCATTTTACAGTAAAGACTGTCATAGATAATTTAGTACATACTTGCAGAATAACTAGTGCAGTAGGTTCTGAATGTTCATAACATCATATAACGTTAAATGCTGAACATGGTAAATATTTTAATATCCTTGACTTGTTTATTATACACCAAATACATGTTTTTAAATACCATTCTGTACCTTACAAACATGTGTAATGATTATATGTAAAGACAATTCTGAATCCTACAAAGATGTGTAATGATTATATATAAAGACCATTTTGTACCCAACAAAGATGTGTAATGATTATATGTAAATAATAAATTACAATAAAACATATAAAAACCAATGGTTGGAAATATTAGACATTAATATTTAATCCTAGCTGCCTTTTATCATTTCTCTACACATATTGATATGTTAGGATATCTAAATAATATTGGTATTTTTCAAATAGTTGGTTATTTAACATTATGAGTGTTTCTAGAAATATTCTAAAGTAAATGTAATTTGCATATATTATCATAATTTTATTCAATTATTTTTTAAACTGTATCTTAATAAAAACAAGTCTTGAAGTGCATAGCTGTGTAATGAACAGGAATTTATTGTAAACATTGACTTAATGCCACTTCTCATATTATTAAATCTAAAATTCCATTTTTTTATATGACTTAGTCACATTTATAAAAAGGCTTGCCTTTTTTTTTGGAGAGATTTTTGCTATAGGGCACGTGCACTCACAAGAAAGACAGAGAGACAGAAAGTGAGGAACCACTCCCCACGGGGGATGGCCGTGCCCAATCCCTTCTCCTCTCGGGATTTTGGGCACGCACGCACATGTGCTCAGCATGAGTTTAAGCCACCGGGTCTGGGACTCAAACTACGGTTGACTACATGGGAGTCCAGCAACATAACCATTATACCAACTGCTGGTCCCTAAAAGGGCTTTCTATGTTATCTTTTCATTATTGTTTGATTTCTGCCCTAGAATTCCTATCAAAGCCCATGTAAGTTCACATTTGAAACACAGGAATAGTGAAATGAAAGATTTACCAAATAGAATGACAGTACTGAAGAACGTGCACCTGTGCAGCTGCCTTTCAGACCCTGCCTTTGGGATGTTATCAGAAACAACCTCAGCACATGATTGGGTTATGCTGAGCATTCGCTTATCTCAAATAAACAGTATTTTGCTTATTTGTTCAGCATGTGCCGTGTATCTGGATTGGCCAGTGGAACAGATGTTAGGACTAAGAATATAATTTAAAAAAACTGCTCATCAGCTATTCAAAGGGGAAAGGGAGTAATAAGTTTTTTTTGTTTTGTTTTAATTCTGATTCTGGTGTATTAGAAGTTTTGAAGTCAAAGTCCCAAAAAGTCTGGCTGCTTTTTGTCAGAATGCATCCAGAGTATTTCTAAACTCACTAAGAAAATTCCATTTATCTTAATGAAATTATATAGAGAGAAAGTAGAGACATGGAAAATGATTCAATTTATTTAATTCAAGTAATCTGAAGCAATTTTTTAAAAAATGAAAAGAATCCAAGAGATTCACAGAGTGTATAGAGAGTATCTATCTCTGAGATTCTGGAAATAATTGAGTAAGTGTTCCACAGAGCCAGGAAAACATTGGAAAGGAATCTGTGAAGCCAGGTGAGCAGAAGAGATAATTCTGCTATTCTTATTATGCCAAACCAAATGCCTGGATTTGGACAGATGTGAGTATGCTACAGAATCCTTAACAATATATTTTGATTTATGGTTCTCCTGATTTTAAAATGCTGTAATTTATTATGGTGCAGGTGATCAACTTGTTCTTAACTTCCTTTCAACTATGCATTCTTTCAAATTTTATATGAGGGAGGGTATTTTTAAATGGTGGAAAATGGAGTGAAAGTTTGAGTTTGTTTTATTTCAAAAAATATTTGAAATCCATGAATAATTTTTCATAGTACATATTTCCATGATCTTTTTGAAGACCTTTTGTATAAAAGTTTGAAATGAATTTTTAAGTTAATGAGTAAATTATATACTAAATCTCCATGTACATAGTGTTCTAATTTATTTCCCAAACTTGTCAAATGAGGAGGTAATTCACTTGCCAATAATTGTATTTCATTCAATAAGTGTTCATTTTAACCTTGTCATTTCCAAGGAGAAAAAGATGAATAGATTAAAAAAAAAAACACCAAGGCTGAGTAAGTATGATTTTTTCATATTAACAGAATTAAGTATGTAATAGAAATTATATCACTCATTATGTTTTATTGGTGGAATATTATGACAAACCCAGCTGGTTTCCTCTAACAGTCCATCATCTGTTGCTGGACTAAATTTGTTATTAGGAAATATATCAAAGGATATTTCTCTGATCTAAAACTAGGACTTACCAAGAATCTCTAATTTTAAGTGTACTAATTTATTAATGGGATTTAATCTTTATCGACTTTATTACTAAAAAGATTACTTTGCTCATTAAGAAATATGTATTTAAAAATACAGGGGTAGGAAGAGGTGAATGTTTATGGAATTTAAAGAGTGACAGGAAAAACTTTTTTTTTAGATTTTTGTCATAGGCCATGGGCACTCATGGGTGAGAGAGAGAGAGAAACTGAGAAACCACCCCCAAGCAGAGACAGCCACACCACAATCCTTTCTTATCAGGACTCTGGGCTCGCAGGTACACAGGACTGGTGTGTTTTGTTGTTTTTAAGGTTTTTTTTGTTGTTGCTGTGGTTTTGTTTTTTTTTTTTTTGCCATAGGGTGTGTATGCTTGCCAGAGACAGAGACAGAGAGACAAAGACAGAAGAAAGTGAGAAATCCCTTCTCTATTCTCCTCTTGGGGTTTGGGGCACACACACAGGTGTCCAACGTGATTTTCTAACCACAGGGCCCAGGACTTGAAAGTGATTTGCCATGTGGGATCCAGCCTTAACCATCATGCCACCTGCTGGCTCCACAGGAAAAGGCATTTTAAGCTGGGACTTAATTTTGTCTGTTTCTCAGCAGTAGTACTAAGTTACTGTATGTAATACCCTTCTAATCGAGAATAAAGTAAGCTGTAGAAGCATTCAAACTTTACAAAGATTTTAATAATGTGTGAAGTAATTTTTAAAAATCAATTATTTTTTTAAATTCATTTAACTTTATTTATTATTATTATTTTCCAGTTTGTTCAGTGAGATACAGAGGAAGAGAGAGGGAAATTGAGAAAGCAAGCCACCAGGTCTGAGACTTGAACCACTGTCAGCCATGTGGGAGTCTAGCACCTTTAAGGAGCACACCACCTGCTGGCTCCGTGAAGTAATCATTTTAAATCAACAAGCACTATACTGTGTTTATCATAAGTGACAGTGCAGTAGCATGTGTCAATGTCAAAGGTACAATAAACTTTTAGTTACCTGACATAGTTGGAAATGAAGAATTCTAATTAATCAGTTATTCAAATTAGTTTTTAAATATTTCATATACTTTGCTATGAATCCCATAATTAACCATTATAATATGATAAAATAGACTTAATATTTAAACAATAAGAAATATAATTTTTGATCCAGAAACCATCAAAAGATGATTTATCATCATTATTCTCTCACAGGTGCATAATGGAGTTTTGCAGAAACCATATGATGTGTGGTTTCACAACAGATTAAATATAGAAACAGATAGGAGAATTTAACTGTGGATATTTTATCTTTTCTTCTGATCCCCACTGAGTGCTCTGTTTGCTAATTCTCCCCTATCATCCTGGCTTGGTCCTTACCATTTTATACATGAACTCCTATGGTAAAATTCCTACTAGTTTCTCTTCATATAGAATGTAATCTACTACCGGGGTCAGCAGGTGGTGTAGAGGCCGAGGTATTGGACTTCCATATCACAGACCACAATTCAAATCCCAGACCCAGCAGCTTGAAAATCACACAGGCTCTGTGTGTGCATGCCCAGGAGGAGGAAGAAGGGATTGTGGCCCATGCCTCCAGGGAGTGATTTCTCACTTGCCCTCTCACTGTCTCTCCGGCAGCGAGCACATGCACTCTATGGCAAAAACCTTAAACAAAACAAAACAAAACAAAACAAAACAAATCTACCGTCAAGACAAATCCCCTCCCCGAGCACGATTACATTTATGTCACCCCACCACCTACTTGAAAACCTTGACTGGCTCCCTGCAGCCAATGTAATTAAACTTAACCCTCCAGACCTGTGTTCTAGCTTTTGTCTTTCCAATCTGTTTCTTGTTATTTATCTTCATATTCTGCTACCGTCTTTCTCATTACAGTCAAACCAATCCAGTCTGCCCACCCCTGCATCCCGTTTCACACCACTGTCATTCCTCCTGCTGGTTTCTGGACTTAAACTTTACATCCTACAATGTTTAACTGCTCATAATCACTTAAGACCCGGTACAAGTTTCTGTTTCTCCAAAACTCTTCCAGAATCTTCCAACCACCGGATTCTCTTCCTGAATTCTTTGTCTCGTCCTATGGTTGTGTAGTTAGTGTTGCATTGTAGCAGCTCTCAAACTTTTGCCCTCAGGATCTCTTTACACTCTTCAAAATTATTAAAGACCCTGAGAGCTGTTGCTTATGGGAGCTACAGCAATCAGTATTAGACATACTATAAATTAAAATTAAGAAAAAATTTAAATTAACGTAACATTTTTATTAAAAAAATCATAAGGTTATTATTGGCTGGACCAATTTACATTCCCACCAACAATGTAGGAGAGTACCCCTTTCACCACATCCCCGCCAGCACTTACCATTTTTTGTTTTTTTTTAATCTCAGTCATTCTGACTGGGGTTAGATGTTATCTCATTGAGGTTTTGATCTGCAACTCCCTTATAATGAGGGATGTTGCATGCTTTTTCATATGCTTTTTGGCCATTTGTATGTCTTCCTTAGAGAGCTTTTTTTTTTTTTTCTACAACTCATTCTCCCATCTTTTAATTGGGTTCATCATCTTTGGTCAGGAAAACTGCTTGAGTTCCCTGTGTATTGTGGTTATCGGTCCCTTATCTGATGCATAGTTTACCAAAATATTTTCCCATTCTGAGGGCTATCAGTTCACACTAGTTACTGAGTCTTTTGCCATGCAGAAACTTCTTAATCTGATGTAATCCTACTTGTCTATTTTGGGGATTATTGACTGTGCTTTAAGATCTTATTTAAGAAGTCTGCCTAACCCAGTGTCTTTCAGAGTTTCCCCAGTATTTTCCAGTAGCAGTTTTATAGTTTGAGGTCTTAGGTTCAGATCTTTGATCCACTTTGAGTTCATTTTTGTCAATGGTGAGAGATAGGGGTGCAGATTCATCTTTCTGCAGGTGGATATCCAGTTTTTCTAGCACCATTTGCTAAAAAGGTTTTCCTTTTCCCACTGGATTGACTGGTACTCTTTGTCAAAAATCAGTTGGCTACGAGACCAGAAAATGACTTAATAAATACATCGCTGAACTCCCATGTAGTCCACTGTGGTTCCAATCCTGGACATGGTGGCTTAAACTCACACTGGGCACATATGCGTGCATCCCCAAGAATCCAGGAGGACAATGGAGAAGAACGGATTGCAGCATGGCCATCTCCCCATGGGAGTGGGGGGATGATATCTCATTTTCTGTCTGTCTTTCTCTTTCCAGGAAGTGAATGCGCCCTATAGCAAACACCTCTCTGGGAGTTTATTTCTTGGGTCTCTATTCTGTTCCATTGGTCCACCTGCCTGATTCTGTGCCAATACCATGTCATTTTGATTATCACAGCTTTATAGTATATTTTCGGGTCAGGGAGTGAGATACCGCCCACTCCACTTTTCTTCCGCATGATTGCTTTGGCAATACGAGGTTTTTCTATGATTCCAGACAAGATGTATGATTGTCTTTTCTAGATCTGTGAAAAAAATGTCTCTGGCACTTTGAGATTGTGTTAAATATGTAGATTAATTTGGATAGAATTGCCATTTTTATTTTATTAATTCTTCCAATCCAGGAACATGGGCTATCCTTCCACTTTTTTGTGTAATTTTCAATTTATTTTTTTAGCTTCTCATGGTTTTCCTCATGGAGGTCTTTAACTTCTTTGGCTAGATTTATTCCTAGGTATCTTATAACTGTGGCTATGGTAAATGGAATCACTTTCTTCAGTTATATCTCAGTCTGCCTGCTGTTTGTATATAGAAATGCTATAGATTTCTGTATGTTGATTTTGTATCCTTCAATTTTACGTATTTTTATTACTTCCAGGAATTTTTCCATGGATATCATTGGGTCTTCTGTGTGTCATACAATCATGTCATCTGCAAATAGAGATTATTTCACTCTTCTTTTAATATTTGAATGCCTTTGATTTGATTCTCTTTCCTGATTGCATTGGCAAGGACTTTCAGTACTATATTGAAAAGGAGTGAAGAAATGGGCATCCTTGTCTTATACGAGTTTTTAGTAGAGAAAAAGCTTTTCTCCATTCAAGATGATGTTAGCTATGGGTTTTTCAGAGATAGCTTTTATTGTGGTGAGAAATGACCCTTGTATGTATGCCGATTTTACTGAGAGTCGTAATCATGAAAGGATGTTGTATCTTATTGAATGCTTCTTTTTGCATCAACTGATATAATGTGGTTTTTTATCTTTCTTTCTGTTAATATGGTGTATTACATTTATGGTTTTACATATGTTGAACCAACCTTGCATTCCTGGAATAAAGCCTACCAGATCATGATGTATAATCTTTTTTATATGTCATTGGATATGATTTGCTAGTATCTTGTTGAGAATTTTTGCATCTCTATTCATCAGCGATATTGGTCTATAGTTTTCCTTCCTTGTCCTGTCCTTGTCCGTTTAAAGGATAAGGGTGGTGGAGGCTTTGTTGAATGAACTTGGGAGAGTTCCACTTTTTCGGATCTTTAGAAATAACTTGAGTAGAATGGGGGTTAACTCTTCTTTAAAAGTTTTGTAGAATTCAGAGGTGAAGCCATCAGGACCAGGGCTTTTGTTTGTTGGGAGGTTGTTTATTACTGATTCAATCTTCTGGCTTGTTATGGGCCTGTTCAGACTTTCTACTTCCTCCTGACTCAATCTTGGTAGATTATATGTGTCCAGGAATTTGTTCATCTCATCCAGATTTTCTTGTTTGATGGTGTATAGTTGTTCATAGTATCCTCTAATGATGGTTTGTATTTCTATTATGTCTGTTATATTGCCTGCTCCATTGTGAATTTGATTTACCTGGTTCTTTTCTCTCTTCTTAATTATTCTAGCTAGTGGTGTATCGATTTTGTTTATCTTTTCAAAGAAAACAGCTTTTACTTTTATTTACTTTTTGTATAGTACATTTATTAAATATTTATATGAAATAGAAATATTTCTATTTCATTTATTTCTGCTCGGATCTTTATTATTTTTTTTCTCCTGGAGCTTTTTGGATTTTTTTGCTGTTGTTTTTCCAGTTCTCTGAGGCATACTGTTAGGTGATTCATTTGCCTTCTTCCCATCTTCTTCCCATGCGCACTAATTGCTATAAACTTCCCTCTTATGACTACTTTTGCATTGTCCCAAAGATTATGGAAACTTGTGTATTCATTGTCATTGGCTTCCATGAATCTTTATATTTCAGTCTTAATTTCTTCAGTAGTTGGGAAGTCATTTGGGAGTAGGTTATTTAGTTCCCATTTATTTGTGTATTTTTGTGAATTTTTCTTGAAATTAATATCAAGTTTAATTCCATCATGGTCAGAGAAGATGATGGATATAATCTCTGTACCTTTGAATCTGTAGAGGTTTACTTTGTGCCCTATCATGTGGTCAATCTTTGAAAAGGTTCCTTGTAGGGATGAGAAACAAGTATATCTTGTGGTTTTGGGGTGGAAGGTTCTATAAATGTCTGTTAAGTCCATTTGATTTAATGTTATCATTTAGGTCCTTTCTCTCTTTACATACTTATTTTTTGTCTGGATAACCTATCCAGAGACGATAGTAGGGTGTTGAGGTCCCCCACATTTAGTGTGTTGCAGTCTCTCTCTCCTTTTAAATCTAACAGTATTTCCTTCACATATTTGGGTGTTCCTGAGTTAGGTGCATAGATATTTATAAGCATTATATCTTCTTGATGGATTAGCCTTTTTACTATTCTATAGTGCCCTTCTTTGTCTCTTCATACAGATTTTGTTTTAAAGCCTATTTTGTCAGAAATTAGTATTGTAACTCCAGCTCTTTTTTGGTTCCCATTTGCATGGAATATCTTTTTCAGCCCTTCAGTTTTAGAGAGAATTTAATCCATTAACATGCAATGTTATTATCAATATTTCTGGTCTTGTGCCTATCTTTAAATTGGCTGTTGTTTTGGTTGTCTTTTATTCCCTTATTTCTGTCTGTTCATTCTTTAGTTTTCCTGGAATAGGACTCTCTTCAGAGTTTCTTGAAGAGCTGGTCTGGTGTTGTTACATTCTTTCAGGTTTTGTCTGAGAAGATTTTAATCTATTTTTACCCATATGAAGGATAATCTTGCAGGATATAATAATCTTGGTTGAAATTGCTTCTCTCTTAACACTTTCAATATGTCCCATGCGTGCCGTTTTTCCATTGTTTCCATCAAAAGATCCAGTGTTAGCCTGATGGAATGACCTTTGTAAGTCACTTGACATTTCTCTCTTGCCAATTTTAGTATCTTGTCTTTGTCTGTGGTTTTGGCCAGTGTGGCTCAGATGTGCCTTGGAGAAGATCTTCTTGGGTCGATTCTATTTGGAGTCCTTTGTATTTCCTGGGTCTGGATGTTTGAGTGCATCTCTAGACTCAGGAAGTTTTCTTCCAGGATTTCATGGAATATATTTTCCATGATCTTATCAATTTCTTCACCTGGGATATCAATTATTTGGATGTTTGAGCATTTAATGGAATCTAGTATTTCTTATAAATTAATCTCCTTTTTGTTATTTTTCTCTAGGTCAGAGGTTTTATCTAGGTGTTTTTTTCTAGGTCAGAGGTTTTATCTTCTACATCTGAGTTTTGCTCTTCAGCATGTTCTAGTAGGCTTTTAATACTTTTGAGAAATTTTTTGATTTCCTGTATTACAGATTTTATTTCTAATAGGCCCATCTGATTCTTTCTTATAATGTCCATTTCTTCTTTCAAATTGTGGAAGGACTTCCTCATCTCCTGGAGTTCATTGTCTCTTTCCTGTTCCAACTCATAGAGTTTGTCACTATGAATATTCTGAATTCTTTCTCTGACACTTCAGTAACTTCTGTTTTTTCAAGAGATGGAGGGAAGTTATTGTGTTCTTTTAATGGAGACATATTTCCTGATTTCTTAACACTTGTAGCTCTTCTAGGACTTCCAGTCTTGGGTGATATATTCAGTTTGGGATTCCTTTTTGGAGAATGTTCCTGCCACTATGAATGGGTTTGCTTCCCTTTTGGTGTGGATTGATGTGTGCAGAAGTCTCTCTTCTCCTGTGTTTAGCAACGTGGTCCCCAGAGGAGGAATCTTATATTCAGGTATCTGAAGAGCAGTTTCCCGTTTTGCACAGGTGGTTCAGTAAGAGGGAGGATCCCAGGAAGCCTGACAGTATGAGGGTATTTGAAAGCAATGATTCTAGACTTGTCTAGTCCCTCTAGGTGGGTGGAGGATGAGGAGGCTGCAGATAGAACCAGGCTCTACTGGAGAGCTGGGGGCTGCCCTATGGGGTCAGAAGTGGTAAAAAATTAGTAAAAGAAAGAAGAAGAAAGCAGTAAGCCTACATTTCTGGCAGGGGGATTATCCGAGGTTGGGAGAGCTGGTTTGGGCCTGGAGCTGGAGCTGGGTCCAGGGCCAGTGAAAGGCCGTGCCTCAGTTTCCCTCTCCATTAGCTATTAAGAATTAAGTCTATTAATGATCTCAAACAGTTAACTATTATGGCTGTATTATTATAGGTTTATTGCAGGATTTTGTTTTTCAATTGCCAGAAGGCTTGGGCACTTGTCAGAGAGTTAAGGGGCGTGGGGGAGAGAAAGCCTTCTCGCATGGAGCATGGTCACTTTTTTCTTCCATTTTCCCTTCCCACCAGAATTTTGGGCACACACTTACACATTCCCAGTGTGTTTTTCAAGTCCCCAGAGCCAGGATTTAAACCATGGTTGGCCATGTGGGACCTACTTTCCTTAACCACTGTGCTACAGGGCTGGCCCCACTAAAGGATATCATTTAGAGTAAATAGGCTTTGCTACTTGTAAAAAGTGACAGTTAACTCCTTTGTTATATTTCTACTCTCAAGAATACAACATTAATTAGGTAGTATGATCACAGCAGATAACACATGCAAAGAAAAAGGGGACTTCATTAAAGCATTAGGATTCTGGACTCATTTACAACAAAAAAGATATGCAGCTATTATAAATAAAATGTCAAACAAACAAACTTTGATCCTTATTTTTATTTTCCAAATTATCTCCTTTGTAGAAAAATCTTTTTAAGTTTTTTAAGTCAATTATTTAGGATGTCAAATATTGCAGAAATTAGTAATACACTTTTACCTAATCTGTGATTATTTGAGATGCTATTAGGAAACAAAGCACATTGACAGATGACCTTAGGATTTAAAATAAATAAAATAAATAGTCTTCAAAGAGCTTACTTTTTTTTGGAAGACAAAACAAGCACTATGAAAGCTGCCAATACATAAAAGGAAAGTAATAATACCAAGGATACTGTAGAAGGCATATCATACAGTGGTAAATGGTAAATATAAACGCATACCTCCATGACAGCACTCTTACACCTCAGAATATCACTCCAAATCTCCCCTACCCTTGCCTTTATTTAGCCACACTTTTGGTAATGACTTTCCATAGGCTTTCCACAGGTGCGTTGAGCAATCCTGAACTATCTCACCTATCTCTCACTTCCCGCTTCAGAGTTTGTTATGTGCAAGGTGATTAATGCCATGGAGCAACCCCTGATCACAGGAAATGAGAGCACTGGATAGGTGATTCTGCTGTCATCACACTGAGTCTCTCAAAAAATCACTTCTAAGGTTTCATATTGTCAAGTACTAATCTCCTTGATCTTAGCTTACTTGATGGCGCACCTCATATTTGTTTTCAGCCTTTTTGTTTTTCATTCCTACTGCCCCTCTTCCCTACCACATGAAATTACTTTCCCTATAAATAATTGGACTTAAGCACTGAAATAGGACATTTTGGTGGACAAGCTTGGGCATCTTAAACCATAGGAATCCTGGAGATTAGCAGGAGTAAATCCTTCTTGGAAAATTTGCCTAGAGACTTTGAAAAGACTGCTGGAGGCCAGAGCTTCACAGATTTCCCTCCCCCCCTCCCCCCACTGTTTCTAGTCCTGTATCCTGAACGAAGTCTCTGTATAGCTGGACTAGGAAATAGCCCCTCCTTTAAGAGGCAATAGCTTACCCACCTAAAGTATTCGCCATCTGGCCCGTGGATAGGCAGGAATCTGTGGAATGAGTGGGAGTGGATCTTAAATGTTAGCTCAGGATGACTAGGAGAAAAGGCTGAATAGTCGAGTACTTACTGACTTAGAAGAACTTATTCATGACTTGAGGGGTAATGTCCTGATAACATCACAGGAAGACAGTACTGAAACTGATAAGATAGTTCCCTAATTGATACCAATTAATTAGCAATAGCTAGCAATGGCCAACAATTTTTTAGAGCTGTACCAAACACTAGACTAAGTACTTTGCATACATTGGCTTATTTACAAGCATTTGGGCACTACAATGATCTACAGTGAATGACTGAAGATTCCAGACATATCTTGGCATAGTATTAGTAAAGGGATCAGAAGCTAGCAAGGTTGGGACATTAGAACATACTTCTCATTTCCTTGAGTTGCCTGCATAATTAGCTATGCCCTCAGCCATGAACAACCTAAAAGTGCTAGTGGGTTGAAGCCCTGGGTCAACCCCTGGCCAACGAAGAAGGGGACCAATGATAAATGAGAGTCAATGACATCAGTTCTGAGACACATTTTATAAAGTACCTCAGCAGGTCCAGTAGGGTGATGTGCTAGTTTCTAGTAGTTGGAGCCAATGGCATAATACATTCTTGCGAAGGACTTTCTTCTTCCTTGTTTTATTCCTACTATCCCTCATTCCTTCCCTGTGATTACCTCCCAAGTAAACTACCTGCACATAGCCTTAGTTTCAGGTTCTGTGTTCCCTATTATTTTTGATATTTAATTGTAAATTTTGATTTACTTTATTCCCCCAAAAGACTTATAAGAACATGAATTTTTGATTATTCATTTCTATATCTTCTAGACCTAGTATACAGAAAAACCTTACTGTATTTTTGTCGAATAAACAATTCCATTTCTGAGAAATTTCTTATGGGTAGGGACAGTAACAGCCTGTAGGTTGGACCTGGATGGGTCTAGAGAAACATGAATGGTGAGGCAATTAATGGAAGGGTTAAATACATTAATTGCCTCTGTCATTTAATTATGTATACATTCCCAGGTAAAAGGATTAAAAAATTTTCATCATATAATGCAGAGATTTCATACAGTACAGGAGAAGAGGTATCTCAAGGCATCCTATGGGACTCTGATTTTGAAGAAATATAGTTGATTGTCAGAAAAGTCCTGATGTATTTTTTTCTGTGTTTTTCCATAGAAAAATGTGCCATGATTTTTCTGACAACCCAATAGGTTGATTAATTAATTAACAATAGCTAACAATGGCCAACCATTTTTTAGAACTGTACCAAACACTAGACCGAGTAGTTTCCAAACATTAACTAATTTACAGGCAAGGAGATGAAGACTTAAAGGTTTGCAATCTTACTCAGGGTCACAATAAGTTTAAGTGATACAGCTGGAAGGAAAATCAGTTGTACCATAGTATTAATCTGTCTTCATGGTGTTAAAGATTTTTAAATAATATACTTACAAAATCAGGAATTCCTATTGATAATGTCCCTGTCTCATTCTCTTTTTTTTCTCTTTCTCAGTGTTTCTATAATACCTTACAAAAACGTGGTGCTGGGAACCAGCAGTTAGCGTAATGGCTATGTCGCTGGACTCCCACGTAGTCGACCACGGTTCGTGTCCCAGACCCGGTGGCTTAAAACTCACACCGGGCGCGTGTGCATGCGTGCCCAGGATCCCGAGAGGAGAGTGGAGGGGAAGGGATTGCGGCGTGACCATCCCCCCTGGGGGGTGATTTCTCACTTTCTGTCTCTATGTCTCTGTCTGTCTGACAAGTGCACGTGCCCTATAGCAAAAAACCTCTCAAAAAAAAACCAAACAAACAAACAAACAAAAAACGTGGTGCTTATTCTATTTTAATTGATCTGAGACATGATTCACAAAGAAACTGTGTAGCTAAGAAAGCATTAGGTGGACAGGACAGCTGGATCTCACATGACTGACAACACAATTGGGCTCCCAGACTTGGCAGCTTGGAAAACATGCTGGGTGTGTACATGTGTGCCCAAAATCTTGAAAGAAGAATGTAGAATGGGTTGTGGTGTGGCCATCTTCTCTGGGGGATGATTGATATCTCACTTTCTCTCTCTGTCTCTTGCCAACAAATGCGCATGCCTTCTAGCAGGAAAAAAACAAGAACAGGCATCCAGTTGCTTTGATGGTACATCTAAAGCTTTCTACAACTATATTCTCATTTAGCTTATCAAGGTTGTATAATTTATGAATAACAACCTAATAGAATGACTACATAGCTATGACACAGGAAGAACTATGAGGATTGCTGATTATAGGAAACATAATTCTGGGATTGATATTAGAAACATTAACGTCTTTACAATCTTTAATACATTTCAATTAGGATTTTATCACCAAAAAAGTTTGAAAACTTTCTAAAATCATCCAAAAAGAGAATAAAATGCAATCATTATTCTTGCAATCATGCCGCCTCCATCATGCTTCAACAATTTAATTAAAAGATGGGTGATAAATCTTATGTCAGCAGATGTGTATATCAGAGTGAGCAGGGAGCCAAATCAATGAGCCAAAATACAAGACCACACAACACTGTTGTAATAATGTTTTTGTTGTATAAACAAATGGTGCTTTGTAACTTATTTGCATACAGAGATTTCATTTATTGATTCAGTTTTGAGTTAGACTTCTAGTATCATGGACATAGTTCAATAAACATTTTCAAATAATGGAGAGAGAATGGTATAATTTAGATTAATTTCGTTTTTATTTTTGTTATGAAATTATATCTTCATATTTAGATACAAATTTGAGCATACAATTTATATTTTTTATAAAAAGGTAAGAGATGATTATATTGCTAACTTTAAATATTCCTTATGTACATACTAAATGCACTCTTACATAAATCTTTAATGACATAAAACTGCTTTAACTCTATGTTTTTCTCTCAAATTTCAGATTTGCTGCCAAGACTGGTAACCATTCCTACAAATGCATACCTTATTTAATGTCTCTTTATAATTCTTTGAAAAAAAAAGAGAAACATAAATATTGTGTAAACTGGATATATTTTTTCATAAGAAGAACCAACTTGATAATACCCTAATCCAATTTGATAATACTCTAATCCAATCTAAATGAATATATATATATATATATATGTGTGTGTGTGTGTGTGTGTGTGTGTGTATGTATGTGTGTGTGTGGTATGTGCGTGCATTATTCTATTTTTGGATAAGTTTAGAAAGTTTTCAAACTTTTTTGGTGATAAAATCCTAATTGAAATGTATTAAAGATTGTAAAGACGTTAATGTTTTTAATATCAATCCCAGAATTATGTTTCCTATAATCAGCAATCCTCATAGTTCTTCCTGTGTCATAGCTATGTAGTCATTCTATTAGGTTGTTATTCATAAATTATACAACCATATATATACATATATATATATATATATATATATATATATATATGTATAGGAGTCCAAAATTGTTTAAATGTTTATGGAAAATGCATAGTATGAAAAAACTCTTACCTGAATTCAGAAATTTTTTGCACCTTTCTTTTTTGGCCATGTCTACTGAGAGGATGAAGACCATTCTCTACAATCAGACTGTCAACATTCCAGAGAATGTTGACATCACTCTGAAGGAATACACAGTTACTGTGAAGGGCTCCAGAGGAACCCTGCGGAGAGACGTCAGTAACATCAATGTGGAGCTCAGTCTTCTTGTAAAGAAAAAGAAGAGCTATGGGTTGTAAAATGGTGGGGGAACAGAAGGGACCTGGCTACAGTGTGCACTATCCGTAGCCAAGTCCAGAACATGATCAAGGGTGTCACACTGGGCTTCTGCTACAAGATGAGGTCTGGGTATACTCGTTTCTCCATCAATGTCGTTATTCAGGAGAATGGGTCTCTTGTTGAAATGCAAAGTTTCTTGGCTGAAAATTATATCCAGAGGATTTGAATGTGGCCAGGTGTTGCTTGTTCAGTATCTCAAGCCCAGAAAGATGAATTCATCCTTGGGGACCAGCAGTTAGCGAAATGGCTATGTTGCTGGACTCCCATGTAGTTGACCATGGTTCGAGTCCTGGACCCGGTGGCTTAAACTTATGCTGGGCGCGTGTGCGTGCGTGCCCAAGATCCAGAGAGGAGAATGGAGGAGAAGGGATTGTGGCGTGGCCATCCCCTCTCGGGGGTGATTTCTCACTTTCTATCTCTCTGTCTCTCTGTCTTTCTGGCAAGCTCACGCGCCCAGTAATAAAAAAATAAAAAAAAAAGATGAGTTGTTCCTTGAAGGTAATGATATTAAACTTGTTTCAAATTTAGCTGCTTTGATACAGCAAGCTACGACAGTTAAAGATAAGGATATAGGAAAATTCTTGGATGTTGTCTATGTCTCTGAGAAGGGTACAGTCCAGCAGGCTGATGAGCAAGATCTGAGAGTTCTCCAGCTACAGTAACAAGCCGGATGACTTCTAAGGGCATTATATGACATTTTAAAGATAATAATAAAGATAACAATCGATTTGAAACTTTTTGTTAAACTAATTATCCATTTCCAACTCCTTGGCAAGTAAGCAATTAAGTAGTAGAGAATTACTCCTAGTAATGAGTATGCTAAGAACAACACAGAATTCCTGATCAGGAAGTTTTTGTCTAGTTCTTTGGTTTATTTATTTTTTTGTTTCCCCATAGGAACTAGTGATTCGAATCTGGTTTTTGAAGAAATAGCAAGGATATTTTAGGCAAGAGAAATACAATACCAGGGAATGTGACTGTTCATTATTGGATATAGAAGTTGGGGAAGACCCTGAGGCTAATTTTACCACGGCATCAATTTTTCTTTGGTACAGATATGTCCTAGTCACTTGTAAACAGATACCTGAGAAGTAGAACAAAGTGATAAAGCCTTACTGTGAGCTAGAAGATGTAGTTTGTGTCATGATAAACAAAATCTGACATCTCAATAATCTGCTCTACTTCAGCCGTGCACCCTAGACCTTGTTTAAAAAAAAAATCAAATAATCCTTTCATAACTTCTTAATTCCTTATGTCACACTTTAAGTGTGATGTGATGCTACTGTGCTGGAATATAATTTAACATGGTTCTCTCCAAATCTGAAAAAAAAAAATTGCACCAAAATAAATTTGTATTTTAAATAATTTCACTACTTGTTATTATTTAATTTGCTATATGGCATATGTGCTCACCAGAAGAGAGAGAAAAAGTGAGAACGCAAGCCATCAAGTCTGGAATTCAAACTGTGGCTGGCCATGTGGGAGTCTGGTGCCTTAATGACTATGCTACCTGCTGGCCCCAACTTTGTATTTTAACTCAATTTTTCCCTTTTTAATTGACTCATGATAGAGCATATGCTTGCACATGTGAAAGTGACAGTGTGAGAGAGAAAGAGAGATATAAGTAGCCTCCACAGGGTCTGGTCATGCCGCAATCCCCTTTCTACCTAGCTCATCGTGGGGACTCCTATGTGTGTGTGCTCATGTGCCCAGGGTACAGGCTGCTGGGGCTGTGGATTCATACCACAGTCATTAAGTGGGATTCAGTTTCCCTTGAGCAGTGCAATCCTACTACACCACGAAACCAGCCCTAATTTCATTTTTCCTTGATTTTACAAGTATCCTTGCGTGTGTGAGTGTGTGTGTGTGTGTGTGTGTGTGTGTACCCTCCACTACGGAAAACAAGTACAAAATCAAGAAAGGAGTTTTATTTCATTTTCTATTTCTCTTTAATTTTTATTTTAATATTCTACTACATTTTTCTATTTTCATCCATTATAATGATTAAGTAAGATGTACAATTTGAAATCATAGTAAAAGATCCAGAAAATTAAAACCATATTATAGTGATGAAAAGACACTTTCTTTTAAATGACAAAAGGTAATATTCAAAATACTAAAAACTGGAATGAAAGTAGAGTAGTGGTTCAGAGCCTGCAAAAGATGGAACTGGGAAGTGGCCGCTAATGGATATGGGTTTTCTTTCTGGGGTCAGTTGTGAAGATATTTTGGAATTAGATCATGGTGTTGGCAATAAAACTTTGAGAACATGGTAAAATCCATTTACCTGTGCACTTTAAAGGTTGGATTTTATGGTATGTGAACTGTATCTCAATTAAAAAAAATTTTAAAATGATATCATCTACCGTGTGTGTGTGTGTGTGTGTGTGTGTGTGTGCTGTTCTTTTTAGACAGGTATTCCTATTTTATGATCCTTCTGCCTCGGACTTTACATGACGGCATCAGGCTTTTTAGGGCGGGTTGGGAATTACAGCCAGGCTTCCCGTGTGACCCCAGCCTGCCGAGCAGCCGCACCTGACACACAGTGCCATGGCGTAGCCCATTTACTCCCTTATCACAACATAACACACATCTACTGTGTCCGACAACACAGGTGGGCATTTGTCCTGTCTTGAGAAAAAAAAATAACAAGCGCAAACTCTGGAAATATATGATTGAAAGTAATATGTTTATAATACAGCTGATGTTTAGCAATTTTTCAGTGTGAAGTATAAATTGAAATATAAGAAAGTCTCCATGTGAGGTAAACATTGTCAAATTTGGTCATTGTTTCAAGAAATACCATTATTCAAATGCTGTGCAAACCTTAAATGACAGTGCTAGGATTTTATACCTTATACTAAATATTAGAAAACTTAGCACTATTTACATTTTCCATTGTTATTCACCTTCTCCCCAATAATTGTGCATGTAAGTCCATGTCCACGTCCTACTCTATGTGTATGTGCATGAGTGTGTGTACACATGTGCGATTAGAAAACAGAACAGCAAAGACTGGGGTGAAAGCTTGATGAGGGATGAAGAATGTCCTCATCATTTCCTACCCGTGCTGCCAGGTCAGAAACTTGAGATTTTATCTTCGCTATGGGAATAAGTTTTTCAAAACTACACAAATCAATTTACTTCTTGGCTCTTTAGTATCTTTATCTAAAAAAATAAAGGGATTAGAATAAGATAAATTATAACAAATAGTTGTAATCTCATGTGACAACTCTGAGCTACTTGTAGAAGATTCTTACAATCCTTTATTAGAAGAAGGTTCAGGCTCCCAAGAAAAAGCAAATATTAATTAGACATTGGGCTGACTATAGTCAGGGTAAGAGAACTAACTGCAGTTTAAATTCTGACCCTGGCAGCTGGAAAAACAAGCTGGGTGTATGTGCATGCATGCTCGAATTCCAACAGGGTGGAGAAATAGAGGAGAAGGGATTGTGGCATGGCCAACACCACATTAGGGGGGGTTTTCTCCCTGTCTTTCTCTCTCTCTCTGTCTCTCTGGCAAGTTTATCCCTCCTTTGGCAATTAAAAAAAAAAAAGAAAATTAGTGACATTGGTAACAGGTGTAGATGAAGAAAGGCGTGTAAGCCCTGGTTCAGCGAATTAGACCATCTTTAGAGGACTCATTTTTTTCAAAATTTGAAAACATTTTAATAACAATGTTGCCTAGTTGGCATTCAGTTCAGCTAGTTTTATTAAAAAGTAGGAAATAAATAATTTCATTTCTTAAAATTAAACTTAAATAATAATGTAAGCATTCTAACATTAAACACTATAGTTAAAACCAAGACTCACTCGGATACAATTTTTATAATGGACAGCCCCATTTTTATATTTGTCTGTCTATTACTCATAATTTTCATTGTTCAACAAACACTGAAGAATAGTGAGTGAACTTTTATATATATATTTTTTTTTTTTTGAGAAGTTTTTCACTATAGGGTGCCTGCGCTCGCCAGACAGACAGAGAGAGACATAGAGACAGAAAGCGAGAAATCACCCCCCAAGGGGGATGGTCACGCCGCAATCCCTTCTCCTTCCTTCTCCTCTCGGGATCTTGGGCACGCATGCACACGCACCCGGCGTGAGTTTCAAGCCACCAGGTCCGGGACGTGAACCGCAGTCGACTACGTGGGAGTCCAGCGACATAGCCATTACGCTAACTGCTGGTTCCCTGAACTTTTATAATTCATAAGAGTAATTTGTCTAAATATAGTTTAGCTAAGTCAGAAGCATTCTTTCCTCTGGTTAATGGTAGTATGAATCGGAGAAAGAACACAAGTAATGAATGCCAAAATAGAGAGTTTCAAGGAGGATCCAAATGCTTTCTGCTCCAATTTACAAACCTACTCACTTTAATTAAGAAAAGTAATCTCTGTGGTAATGGAAAACCAAGATTTTAGGGGAAAAAAAATCACCTGCCATAGCTTCAAGAAGATATATATGTATCAAGAAAAATACATAGAGACCAAGTGTAATGTATTGTAAAAGAATAATGCCCTGAAGTAAAACCAATGTGGAGAGCTAGTAAATAAAACAAAATCATCAGTGATTAAGGTCAGGTGAGAACATTAAGAAGTGTTGTGCAAACTTGCATTAAAAAGTCACAACAATGAGCAGATGATGGTGCAGTGGAAATGCAACTAGCCCAGGTTCTACCCATGCATGTGCCTGCCATATTTAGGCTGGTGGTGGATCATGGCATGAGAAACCTATTGAAGGTGACAGTCTCTCTCTCTCTCTCTCTGAGGAAAGAATAAACTTATCAAAAATAAGTTGAAATAGACTACAAATTCTATACGTTGATTCAACGTCAGTGCATTTCTTTGTAATTGCTTTAATATCCTTTATGTGCTGCTATATCAAGGATGGGATATAGGATATAAATGTTGATTCTAAGATCATCGAAGCATCTCTGATACAATAGATAAGACTGAGTCAAATTCAATTGACTCAGCAATGAAAATCATTAATGATGTGTGACTATAAAAACATACACTAATCCAACCTTTTTACTCATTCCTCCGAAGTTCACTAAAAGTCATTTAGGATAATTGCACACAATAGGAAATTCTAGGAAAGTACTAATAATGCAATAAGACATTTTCAAAAAATACAATTTCTTGAGTAATATGCTGTGTATATTTTTTCTATCTGAAAACATTTTATCGCAAAAACTCCATTATAATTTTGCTTTTGTGTTAACACGTTTTTCACAATCACCTGAACATATAAGTCAAGTGATAAAAATTTCAAAAGCAAGAAAAGTAAGTCCCATTTCCTACATCCTCACCTAGTTCCTCCCAAAGGCAACCACCAATTTATTGCATATCCTTCCAGAGATATGCTATACACGTCAGCATTTAATGTGAGTAGTCAGAAACACTAAAACAGAAATCGTAACATGCTATAAGTACTGTTCCGCACTTTACTTTTTCACCTAACACTGTATCTCGGACTTCTTCCATGTCAGCACATAAAGAATAGCTTTATATTTTAGGAGGCTGCACAATATTCCATTGTAAGAATGGACCAGTCCTACGGTGAGACATTAGGGTGTATGCCAACACTTCTATATCTCAGTGCAGCAGCAAGTTTCCTCATACTCTCATTTTTCTGCACATACATACCTCTATAACGATTACTGAGTCAAATGTACCTACCTTGTAATTTTGATAGATATTGACAACTTGTCCTCCAGAGGGATTGCGCTGATGTGCTTATTCACCAGTTTCATACTCAAGTGCCTCACTTCCCACACTCTAATGTTAATATAAGAGCTTCCAAATTAGATTTCAAATGTATACCCACTAATGTACTAAGGGAAATGTAACATTCAGTCATTCTCTAGAGTTTGGAAGATACTGACTGTTCCTATCACAGATGTTCCTGTACTTATGATGAGGTTACATCCCAATGAACCCATTGTAAGTTAAAAATATTGTAAGTCAAAATACATTTAATACACCTAACCTACTGAACCTTATAACTTAGCCTAGTCCGCCTTAAATGTGCTCAGTATACTTACATTAAGCTGCAGTTGAGAAAAATGACCTGGCAACAGTATGCAGTAGAATATTGACGGTTTCCCCTTGTGATTGCATGGCTGACTGAGAGATGTGTGGCTCGTTGTGCAGAATTCAGAGAGACGATTGTACTGCATGTAACTAACCCAGGAAAAGAGCAAAATTCGAAGGACTGTTGCTACTAAATGTGATTGCATTCATGCAATCCTAAAGCCAAAAATTCAAGTCAAATCTGAGTAAATCCAGAACTGTTCATACAAATAGAAGAGGACCAGCCCCATGGTGCAGTGTTTAGGTCCTGTGTGTAGGGGTCAGATCCGACATGACTATTGTTTGAATCTACACCATGGTGTCTTGGAAAACACTGCAGGAATGAGTGCATGAGTGCCTAATGATGTGGGAATGGAAAAATAGAGAAAGACTGTAGCACGATCACATTTAATTGAGAGGTGCTCTCTCTGTCGAACTATCTCTTTTATGTGCCCTCTGGCAAAATAAATAAATACATACATATGAGTAAAATGCACAGCTAGATTATCTAACATTATCTAATAGTCTTCCATAAAGTCATCATTCAGAAGTCTTTTCTTTATTTCTCAGTGTAGTAAATTAGGAAAAAGTCTAAGTATGTTTAGTTTTGTCTCACGGAGGGCTGGCAGATGAGAGCACTGCATTTTTTTTTTCTTTTTAGTTTTTCTTAAAAAAAATGTTAAATTTACAAGTGCATCCTAAATTTAATGTGGAAGTGCGAGTTACTCCCAAGTGGCCAAAACAATCTTGAAAAAACACACTCAGAGGATTCACAATTTCTGATTTAAAAACTTCCTACAAAGTCATAGTCATCAATGTTGACTTGGCTTAAGGACAGACGTAGAGAACAATGAAATAGAACTGAGAGTCCAGAAATAAATCTCAGCATCTGCATTCCATTGATTTCCAACCAAAATTAAATACTAATATTATCTTTTACCAAGTATCCATTACATGCAAAGCATTGACATAAAATATTTGCTTATTTTCTTCCTAATTTCAGATGACATGATTTGAGATATAGAAAAACCTAAAGAATCCACCAAAAAACTATTTTAGGCAATAAACAAATTCAGGAAAATTGCAGGGTACAAAATCAACATAGGAAGACTTGTAGCAATTTTGCACCTTAACAGTAAACAAACAGGTAGAAACAAAGACATTGATACTATTTACAAAAACCATCAAAAAAAGGAATAAATGTAACCAAAAGAGTAAAAGATCTCTACTATAAAAATTATGTATAGAAAAACTGTATAAGGAAAGTAAACACACCCCACACACACACACACACAAATGGGAAGACATCCTTCGTTCATTGGTTGGAAGAATCAATATAATTATGATATCAATATAACTCACAGTTATTTGAAAATTCAATGCAATTGCTATAAAAATTCTAAAATTCTTCAGGGTATGAAAAAAAACAATCACAAAACTTGTTTAGAATCACAAAGACCCCATATGTCCAGAGTAACACTATACAAAGAGAACAAAATGGGAGACCTATCTTCAAAATATATTATAAAGCCATAACAATCAAAGAAGCATGGAAGTGGCACAAAGACAGGCAAATAGGATAAAAGAGAGACTCCAGAAATAAACCCAACAATATATAGCCAATTGACTTTTAAACATTACTTATGTACTCATTTATTCATTTATTTTAATTTGACCAGAGAGAGATAGGGTGAGAGAGAGGGAAAGTGAGAAAGCAAGCTGCCAGGTCTGGGACTCGAACCATGATCAGACAGGTAGGAATACAGCACGTTAACCACTATGCCACCTGCTGTTCCTCAGCCAATTGATTTTTTTTTTTTTTTGGAGACATTTTCACTGTAGGGCGCGTGCGCTCGCCAGACAGACAGAGAGAGACATAGAGACAGAAAGCAAGAAATCACCCCCCAGGGGGGATGGTCACGCCGCAATCCCTTCTCCTCCATTCTCCTCTCGGGATCTTGGGCACACACGCACACGCGCCCGGCGTGAGTTTTTTAAGCCACCGGGTCCGGGACATGAACCATGGTCGACTACATGGGAGTCCAGCGACATAGCGTGCTCAGTATACTTACATTAAGCTGCAGTTGAGAAAAATGACCTGGCAACAGTATGCAGTAGAATATTGACGGTTTCCCCTTGTGATTGCATGGCTGACTGAGAGATGTGTGGCTCGTTGTGCAGAATTCAGAGAGACGATTGTACTGCATGTAACTAACCCAGGAAAAGAGCAAAATTCGAAGGACTGTTGCTACTAAATGTGATTGCATTCATGCAATCCTAAAGCCAAAAATTCAAGTCAAATCTGAGTAAATCCAGAACTGTTCATACAAATAGAAGAGGACCAGCCCCATGGTGCAGTGTTTAGGTCCTGTGTGTAGGGGTCAGATCCGACATGACTATTGTTTGAATCTACACCATGGTGTCTTGGAAAACACTGCAGGAATGAGTGCATGAGTGCCTAATGATGTGGGAATGGAAAAATAGAGAAAGACTGTAGCACGATCACATTTAATTGAGAGGTGCTCTCTCTGTCGAACTATCTCTTTTATGTGCCCTCTGGCAAAATAAATAAATACATACATATGAGTAAAATGCACAGCTAGATTATCTAACATTATCTAATAGTCTTCCATAAAGTCATCATTCAGAAGTCTTTTCTTTATTTCTCAGTGTAGTAAATTAGGAAAAAGTCTAAGTATGTTTAGTTTTGTCTCACGGAGGGCTGGCAGATGAGAGCACTGCATTTTTTTTTTCTTTTTAGTTTTTCTTAAAAAAAATGTTAAATTTACAAGTGCATCCTAAATTTAATGTGGAAGTGCGAGTTACTCCCAAGTGGCCAAAACAATCTTGAAAAAACACACTCAGAGGATTCACAATTTCTGATTTAAAAACTTCCTACAAAGTCATAGTCATCAATGTTGACTTGGCTTAAGGACAGACGTAGAGAACAATGAAATAGAACTGAGAGTCCAGAAATAAATCTCAGCATCTGCATTCCATTGATTTCCAACCAAAATTAAATACTAATATTATCTTTTACCAAGTATCCATTACATGCAAAGCATTGACATAAAATATTTGCTTATTTTCTTCCTAATTTCAGATGACATGATTTGAGATATAGAAAAACCTAAAGAATCCACCAAAAAACTATTTTAGGCAATAAACAAATTCAGGAAAATTGCAGGGTACAAAATCAACATAGGAAGACTTGTAGCAATTTTGCACCTTAACAGTAAACAAACAGGTAGAAACAAAGACATTGATACTATTTACAAAAACCATCAAAAAAAGGAATAAATGTAACCAAAAGAGTAAAAGATCTCTACTATAAAAATTATGTATAGAAAAACTGTATAAGGAAAGTAAACACACCCCACACACACACACACACAAATGGGAAGACATCCTTCGTTCATTGGTTGGAAGAATCAATATAATTATGATATCAATATAACTCACAGTTATTTGAAAATTCAATGCAATTGCTATAAAAATTCTAAAATTCTTCAGGGTATGAAAAAAAACAATCACAAAACTTGTTTAGAATCACAAAGACCCCATATGTCCAGAGTAACACTATACAAAGAGAACAAAATGGGAGACCTATCTTCAAAATATATTATAAAGCCATAACAATCAAAGAAGCATGGAAGTGGCACAAAGACAGGCAAATAGGATAAAAGAGAGACTCCAGAAATAAACCCAACAATATATAGCCAATTGACTTTTAAACATTACTTATGTACTCATTTATTCATTTATTTTAATTTGACCAGAGAGAGATAGGGTGAGAGAGAGGGAAAGTGAGAAAGCAAGCTGCCAGGTCTGGGACTCGAACCATGATCAGACAGGTAGGAATACAGCACGTTAACCACTATGCCACCTGCTGTTCCTCAGCCAATTGATTTTTTTTTTTTTTTGGG
>NW_006204918.1:1808373-1836027 GCF_000334495.1 Tupaia belangeri chinensis
CAAGAAATCACCCCCCAGGGGGGATGGTCACGCCGCAATCCCTTCTCCTCCATTCTCCTCTCGGGATCTTGGGCACACACGCACACGCGCCCGGCGTGAGTTTTTTAAGCCACCGGGTCCGGGACATGAACCATGGTCGACTACATGGGAGTCCAGCGACATAGCCGTTACGCTAACTGCTGGTTCCCAGCCAATTGATTTTTGACAAATGGCATGAGACAATCCAGCAGAGAACAGATAATTTTTTCAAAAAACAATATTGGGAAAACTGGAAATCCACCTGCAGAAAAATTAAATTATCTCTCACAAAAATTTGCTCAAAATGAATTAAAGACTTAAAAATAAATTCTCAAACTATAAAATGATTGTATAAAAACACTGGGAAGACAAAGATATTGGAGTAATGAAAGTCAAAACCTCAGTGAAATATCTCCTAACCCTAGTCAGAATGACTATAATTAAAAAACAATCAGGGACCAGCAGTTAGCATAATGGCTATGTCACTGGACTCCCATGTAGTCGACTGCAGTTCGAGTCCCGGACCTGGTGGCTTAAATTCACGCTGAGCACATGTGCGTGCATCCCCATGATCCTGAGAGGAGAATGGAGGCGAAGGGATTGTGGTGGGGCGATCCCCCCTGGGGGGGTGATTTCTTGCTTTCTGTCTCTCTGTCTCTCTCTGTCTCTGGCAAGTGCACACGTGCCCTATAGCAAAAACCTCTCAAAAAACAAACAAAAAAACACAAATCAGAAACTACTACGGTACAAAAGTGCTGGCAAAGTTGTATAGATAAAAGGATTTGTGTGCACTCCTGGTGAGAATGGAACTGAATACAGCCACCATGGAAAACAGTATGGAGGCACCTCAAAACTCTAAAAATAGAAAAAAATGCGTGACCTAGCAATCTCACTGGGTATATAACCCAGAGGATGGAAAAACTCAGAGCGACATTAGCATATCCATGTTTAGTGCAGCATTACTTGCACTAGCGTAGTCATGGAATCAACCTAAGCACCCAATAATCCATGAATGGATTGGAAAATAGGAACATGTCCACAATGAAATACTATCTACTCACGAAGAGCAACAAACTCCTGTCATTTGTCACAAAGTGAATGAACCAGAAGATACGATGCTAAGTGAAATAAATCATCCTATAAGAGACAAAAATCATGTAGTCCTACTTAATGTATAGTGAATGTCCGTACTCTGTAGCAAATATGGAAGGACTTGAAACCATAGTAATTGAGTCAGTAAGGGCAGATATCAGGAGATTCTTGGAGTAGACTGGGTGATGGTTCATGAGAAAAAATTTAACGGATACAGGAATGCATGTAAATGAAAGAGGCTATGAGACGGTGTATCACATCACAGTAAAAATAAGGGCAATTCAATACATATTTCAAGAGTAAAGCCTCGAGACCAGCAAATGGCATAGCGGTTACATCACTGGACTCCTACATGACCAACCACAGTTTGAGACCTGGGCATGGAAGCTTGAAAATAACACCAGGTGCGTGTGCGTGCATGCCTAAAATCCCAGGAGGAGAATGAAGGAGAAGGGATTGTGGCATGGTCATCCTTCCTGTGGGACGATTTCTCACTTTCGTCTCTCTCACTCTGGAGAGCACATGTGTCCTAGGGTAAAAACCTCTAAGAAAGAGAGAAATGAAAGAAAGAAGGAAGGAAGGAAGGAAGGAAGGAAGGAAGGAAGGAAGGAAGGAAGGAAGGTGCACAGCATAGTGTGCTATTCACTGCTGAAGAAGTTGCATAAGTGTATGTCTTTGATTTCATTATCACACACTGCATGTAAGCATTAAACAAACTGTACTGAAACCCCAAGGCTACACATTAAGATATGTAACCAGATTTCGTAATTTTAAAGATTTAAAAAAGAAAAGCAGAGTTTGAAAAAAATGATCCATAGATTTCAAATATTTTTACACCAAAATAAACTTATACTTTAATTCCATTTTTTTGGAGACATCTGAAACCAATTTTATTAATAAGAAATCTGAGGCTGAGCAAGTTTAAGTCAAAGCACTAGCAAGTGGCTAAGCCATAATTCTGAACCCGGTTCCAACTGATGGTAAAGTCTGACCCCAAAGGGGTCTGATTACCATCTTATGTGATTACTTTGATATGTCCTTATAAAACAAATGAATATTGAAAAATATTAATACCAAATAAGCATAATTACAAAACAATTAAAAAACAAATATAGAAGAGTATTTCATACCAAGAAAAAAAAGCCAAATATGACAATCATCCATCTAGAATGTATAAGAGGCATGTGGGGCCAGCAGGTGGCATAATGGCTAGGGCACTGGACTCCCACATGGCTGACCTTGGTTTGATTCCTGGACCTGGTTAGCTTGCTTTCTCATTTCCCTCTCTCTTTCTCTCTCTCCCTCCCTGTCTCTCTGCTCTCTAGCAGATTTTAAAAAGTAATAATAACAAAAAAAATTATACAAATAATTCTTTAAAAAAATAAAGAGGCCTGGAGTTTTACTCCATGGAGCAATGGAGTGCTGCCTTCATTGTAATTATAAGGTAAGTCTGTCTACATTTGGATTTCACGGTCTTCAACTTTTGGCTTTTAGAGTTAACATATTTAAAATATTACTGACTCCAAAGAAATCTATTGTATTTTGTATGCTTTGTAATAATGAACAATTTTTTTGTATTCCTGTTATATTAATTTTCATGCTCAACTTCACTTTTGGCACACTGTTATGAAAAAATATCTAAAATACAAAAAGAATTGCTACTACAAGTCTAAATGTTATTTTAAAAGAACACATCTATTTTGTTAGGTGACACCTAATGATTCTATCATTATTCACTCCTAATATGCGTAAACTAACAGATCTGAGTAACTATGATGACAAGGCATCATTCCCTTAAGTAATGTCATAGAGAGTAAAATATCTAAATGACTTTACTTTAAGTGCAGTTAGACTTTACGGTGTAAATGATAAATGTTTCACTAGAAGGCAACTTTCTTGGTGAGCGCATATTTGGGAAGTGCATAGAAGGAGCTCTACTCTGCTAGAGTGGGTAGTCGGTGTGCCCTCCCGTGCGGTAAGGGCAGTGCTAATGTGTGTAAAAGAGAGAAGGAAGGAAGCTGAGAACAGAAGCAGGAGGAAGGGCGAGGAAGAGAAGCTGAGGCTACAGGCTGTAGATGGAGAAGTGAAGAGGGGAAACGTAGGGGCAAGAGGCAAACGGAAAAGCTACTTGCGGAGGTCGGATGCATCTGCAGTTGGCTTCTGTTAGTTGTGCACCTTCATGTGACTTATGTTTGTCCCCGTATCAAACCTGCTGCTTTCAACTGGAAAAGGTTGGGTGTTGTAGTCCCACGGACAACTACGTTTACCCCAAACTACTGTAGCTAATTTATTTGAATACGCAAATACCCAGCATTTGTAACTTGCCTTCTTTTTAAAAGTATTCCAAGCATCTTGGCAACTATTAAAACTACCTTTAACAAGGCAGTACCTCAATTCTCAGTAAAATCCTTGAAATTACCTGTTTTTTTTTTCTCAGCCCCTTGACTCACAGCTTCATAAGCACTTGCTGAAAGCTTTGACTGTATTATTTTGTTTTAGATTAGATCTTTGCCTTCATATCATTAAGGTCTATAATTCTCTATTTAAATCTAAAAAATTAAATAGGACTATTTGATTCTCCCTACGAAAAATCTAAGACATGGAAAATTTATTTTTAACCACCAACTCTCGTCTCCCTATTAATAGTCACTTTCTAAAATTATTTTTCTCCTCTTTCCCACTATACAAGATGGCAGGTGAAAAAGCTGCAAAGCAGGATACTAAGAAGAAGAAACCTGAAGCCAAGAAGGTTGATGCCAGTGGCAAGGTTAAAAAGGGTGACCCAAGGCTAAAAAGCCCAAGAAGCGGAATCCCCATTGCAGCCGAAACCCCGTCCTAGTCCGGGGCAGGGGCAGATACTCCCGGTCTGCCATGTATCCCAGGAAGGCCATGTACAAGAGGAAATACTCAGCCACTAAATCCAGGATTGAAAAGAAAAAGGAGAAGTTTCTGGTGACTGTCACAAAACCAGTTGGTGGAGACAAGAATGGTGATATGTGGGTGGTTAAACTGCACAAAATGCCTAGGTATTATCCTACTGAAGATGTGCCTCGAAAGCTGTTGAGCCACCGCAAAAAACCCTTCAGTGAGCATGCGAGAAAGCTGCTAGCCAGCATCACTCCTGGGACCATTCTGATCATCCTCACTGGACCCACAGAGGCAGGAGAGTGGATTTCCTGAAGCAGCCGAGCAGTAGCTTGCTACTTGTGACTGGAACGCTGGTTCTCAATCAAGTTCCACTGCATAGAACACACCAGAAATTTGTCATTGCCACCTCCACAAAAATTGATATTAGCAAAGCAAAAATCTCAAATTACCTTACCAATGCTTACTTCAAGAAACTGCAGAAGCCCGGACACCAGGAAGGTGAGATCTTCAACACAGAGAAGGAGAAATACGAGATTTCTGAGCAGCACAAGATTGATCAGAAAGCTGTGGACTTGTAAATTTCCCCCCAAATCAAAGCTGTTCCTCAGCTCCAGGGCTCCCTACAATCCGTGTTTGCCCTTACAAATGGAGTTTATACTCACAAATTGGTGTTCTACATTTTTTGCCAAGAACCTAATTAAATAACTGATCATATAAAAAAAGATTTTTCTCTTGAATTTTTAAAATTTATCCTTATAATCATTTTATCTACTTCTTTGTATTTTTATTAATTACAATAATTATACTATATTTAGAGCTACGAAGTTATTTAGACTTAATCTTAAGTTTATTTTTTTCATGAACGAGGAAGACACAGCAAAAGAGACAGAGAGGCCGTTACCCTCAGCAGGGTCTCATGCTGCTAGCCACCACAGTCTCAGCTGGCGTAGGTCATGGGCACATGTGCATGCCTGATATATTCAGGAAGGTCCTGGGTTCAAGTCCTGGGACTTGAACTGTGCGGCTTCAGTTGCATTACAAATCTGCTGCCACCTGGCACCAAGACTTAATCTTACTATTTTTTTTGGGGGGGGATTTAATACTCATAACAAATGTTTTTAATGCTATACCATACTCATTTATGAATTTTTTATTTTTGTTTACTATTTGGGTAACTGGATTAATTCTCAGCCAACGCTTTCAGTACATAAATCGATTACACAAATGGCGTACCTCCCAATTTCTCCAACATTTGTAGTAATTATGGTGTTCTGTCCAGGTGAAAATGTCTTGAGTTTTGTATTAGTGAAGATTCTCCAGAAAAACAGAATCAATCTGATGGGATAGATCAGCAGAGTGGAGATTCAGGAAAGCTACAGTTCTGGTACAAAGGCAGCCCGCTGGCAGAGCTCTGTCTTAAGGGAGGTCATTTTTATAGAGACCTTCAAGGGACTGGATATGGCCCACCCAGGTGACTGAGAGTAATATGTTTAACTCAAAAGTGCACCATTTAAATGTTACTCTCATCTCAAGTACACCTTCACAGAAACATTTAGAATACTGTTTAACCAAATATCTGGGCACTATGGCCTACTAGACTTGGCACATAATATTAGCCATTGCAGGTCACAATTTCTTCTCTCTACTCTGTTGAACTGATTTTTCTTCATCCTTCATCTCCTTCTTCACTCTTCCTGCATGAGCTAATGGACTTTTTTCTTTTTTTTCTGAAATCTTACATTTCTTTTTTATACTTAAATTACAGAGTCAAGCAGTGACTACTTGATACATTTTTGCAAGAGGGCACGTTCACTGTTCACTTGCCAGAGACACACACAGAGAGAACCCTTTATGAGAATGGTTATGTCTCAATCCCTTCTCCTCTTTTTGGGATTTGGGGTACATACATACACACGTGTGCACACACACACACACACACACACACACATGCCCTATGTGTTCTTTTAAGTTGCAGGGTGTGGGACTCAAACAACTTAGTCAAACAGGTAGGATCCAGCCCATGTAACTACCAGACCACACAGGCTGACCCCACATATGAAACTTTCAATCTCTATATTTAGGCCTTTATTTCAAGGTAACATTTTTACAAAATATTTTCAATATTTTTTTGATGCTCCATTGTTTTATTTGTCTTCTGCAAATAGCAGACTGTTGTTGTCTATCCACCACGTACAATCTCTTTGACATCCTTGCTCTTCTCAGTAAAATATTTTATAACTCTCTGAAACATATTGTCCATGTTTCTGCCTATTTTTTAAGAGAGATTTTTGTTATAGAGCATGTGTACTCTGTAGAGAAACAGAGAGACAGAAAGCAAGAAATAACCTCCAGGAGGAGATGGCCATGCCACAATCCCTTCTCTTCGATTCTCCTTTTAGGATTTTGGACACACAGGCACACATGTAGCATGAGTTTGAAGCTGCTGGTGACTTGAACAGTGATTGACCATGTGGGAGTCCAGTGATATAGCAATTATACCATCTGCTGGTCCCTGTTTCTGCCTAGTTTAAATGATAAACATATCAATTATATCTTGTTTATCTCGTCCTTCTGAATGAGGAAAAAAAAAAAAAACAAACCCAGAGATGAGGGCCCACAGTTAATAAAATACTAAGAAACAATATCCCTTATCTGAAGACTTGAGTTGGTTGTTTAAAAAGACTTACAGGCTATCAGGAATGTAAACTTGTTGAGAAAATAGACAAATGCTAATTCCTGGTAAAATGAATGCATTCTAAGAGAAAATCACTGAAGTTTTCAGAATGTAAGGAAGTTTTATCTAAACAAGAAAACAAATTACACTGGCACTGGAATATTTTTTTTCTCTTGAGTCAGCATCTTGCTATATCACAGTCCTCCTGCTTCAGCCCTCCAAATCACTAGGATTACAGGTGCATGCTACCATTCCCAGTCCTTTATGTTCAATTCCTAGGAATTGAACATGAGCTGCCCACATGTTTGCAGCTGGTGAAGTACAGAGTCTTAGCGTTGTGTGCTACTGCAGCTGGGCATGGACTTCTTATTAATAACATTAACATCCATAGACTCTAGGGAAGAGCACTCCAACTCCTAAATCCTATTTCTAGACAATCTGTGTTTTATCTATCATAAGGAAAGATAATTTGAGATATATCAAGGCCTAGAAAACATGTCACTGGTATATCTCATCTAGGAAAAATATTTGAGAAAAGAATTACAACCAAACAGAGAAATTAAATCAAAATCTCAAAAATAGGTGAACATGTGAAGAGGGGAAATACTGTGAAAACAATAAAACCTTACCATGCATTTTAAAATTTCTATAAATACTAGCTGATTTTTGGTTAGTGTGTAATGTAAATACTAAATAAGAGTTTATGTGCTAGAAGGTATATCCCAGAAGGTAAGTTCTAATACTACGACAGAACCTAAGTGATAAACAATCTTAGTAAAGAAGAGGGAAAAAGTTGAAATTACAGTGAGAGTAGAAAGGAGAAGATACATTGAATAATACTCTGATCCCTCTCAAAACTCATTCTCCATCCTATTCTACCCAGTCTGTGCTCTGGAGACTGACTTTCTTGAGTTTCTTTGCTCTTTGCCTTCCAGTTGAGTTCCTAAAATCAAAGCACTGGCAAAGAATCAGAGGGTGAAAAAGGAGAGAAGTAGGGGGTTAGTTCCTCTGTCCTCTCTCCTTGATAGGAAGTAGTCTGGCAGGGTCAAAATCTTCTCCTTAAGGTTACTGTTCCCATCAGATAGTTTATCCCTCTTAGTTACAACTCTACACAGGCTCTATTAACAGTTCCTTCCTTTTGCCCTGACAGGTCATGGCTTCCTGCCATTGTTAATCTCTGTGTGCTTTACCATCGCCTCTTTTTATTGAGATCAAATTCGCATACCACAAATTCACATTTCTAAAGTATATAATTCAGTGGGGTTTGTATACCTTCAAGGTTATACACCCACCGACACTACCTTATTGTGTTGTATTTTCATCACTTCCAAAAGAAACTCCATACATATTGGCAGTCACTTTTCATTCCTCCTTCTCCACCCTCTGACAACAATTGCCCTTTCATTGTCTGTTACTTATCTGTTCTTTATAGCACATATACATAGAATCACATATGTGTGGCTTTTTTGTTTCAGAGTTTATCCACGTTACAACATAAATCTGTACTTCATTCTTTCACATGTCCTAAACAACATTCCATTGTTATGAATGTACTGTATTACATTTTACTTATCATGTGATGGATTTTTCGGTTGCTTCCACCTTTTAGCTATTATGAATAGTTTTGTGTGAGCATAAGACTTCAATGATTTTGTATATATATTTAGGATTTAAATTGCTGGGCCACAGAGCAAGCTGTGTGTTTAATATTTTGAGGAATTGACAAAATCTTTTTACACAGTGCCTATCCAATTTCACAATACCACCAACAAAATATAAGGATTTCAAGGGTTCCACATTCTTATAAACACACACTACCTTCTTTCTCCTTCTTTCTCCTTTTTTTTTTTCCCATCCTTGTAACTTTACAGTACTAAATAGGCACCTCATTCCCTTGCCATCTCCACACCTTCTCTGGGGAAAAGTTTCTTCAAGTCATTTGTTTGTTTTTAAATTAGATTGTCTTTTTATTGTAGAATTGTAAGAGTTCTTTATATACTTGCAATACTAGCTCCTAATCAAATATAATTTATATAAATATTTTCTCCCATTGTGCGGGTTGTCTTTTTACTTTTTAAAATTATTTCTGTTTCAGCCTAATTTTTCCTTTGCTAAATAAATACTGAATCTATTTATTGGTTTGTTGCTATGTATGGACTATGTATTGTATTGTGCATTCTTTATTGTTTCATAGTGTATCTTATAATTTTGTGTTGAAAACAGGACATTTAAAATAACATATTCATTCTGAAAATCAGATTTTTCTTTTTCATTGTAACTTTTTGTTTATTTATTTTTGCTTTTGTTCTAGGGGGCCAGCAGGTGGTATAATGGTTAAGGCACTGGACTCCCACATGTTCAACTGTGGCTTGAGTCCCAGATCTGGCAGCTTGAAACTCACACCAGGTTCGTGTACATACACACATGCCCAAAATCTCAAGAGGAGAATGGAGGAGGAGGGATTTTGGCATGGCCATTCATTCTGGTGTGTGTGTGTGTGGATTTCTTGCTTTCTGTCTCTCTGTCTCTCTGGTGAGTGCATGCACCCTATAGCAAAATTCTCTTAAAAAAAATTGGTTTTTTTTTCCTGTTACATCTTGTAGTTGTTCTTTGTCTGTTTAGTGACTTTTCTAAACTATTTCTGTAGTCTTTATTCTTTACCATGTGTGCTTCCTGCAATCTCTAGTGGTCACCTAGAGTTTAGACAAAGATCTTGTTAAATGTCTGAAACAAGCAAGTCTTCTAGTCTTCGCTAAGGGGTTCTGTTTGCACTTGGACATATTAAGTCAAACAATTGGCAATTCTTCCCTAACTTCCACTTCGTGCTTGCACAGAACTTCCAGTCATCCTGAGTTGAGAAATTAGGGTCTTCTCACATCTTTTATGAGCAAGAATGTAGCTCTACAAATACATGTGTCCTTGTAGATTCCTAGGAGTATGTCAGAGCTATTCAAAACCTCATTGACTTCTTATTAATCAATGTTTCCTTTTAAACTCTGTAGTTAATCTACTGTTTTTCTCTACTGTTTGTTATCCATCACGTTAAAGTATGATATTACAGTGCTTAGTAAATGTTTTTGGCAAATATCAAGGAGAGATCCTTTAAACTCTAAAAGAACTTTACTCTGATTAAATAAGGACAAACTCACAATGAGGTCGTCCAGAAACTATCAGAAAAATAATAATTTGGAAACAGTTGTTTGGAAGAATTCTATTATTCTCTCTGGTATCAGGCACAATGGTTTCTTTTCAAGCTCTTCATTGAATTGCAGAGCAGGCATGAACTAATGTTAATAAAATGCCACAGGCTTTCTGTTCTTATCAAGATTCACCCAATATTTCTTTTTGTAAATTGTGAATTCTGGTTACATATATTCAATATCCATTTTAGTAGGGTGCCGAATGGTTTTTCACAGCATGCATACATATGTGTTAATCAAATCAAGAGTATAATATGCAGATACTCATCTTCTTCAACATTGAACATTACATTATGTTGAGCACATTCAATAATAGTTCTAGTTTTTCTGGGGGAAAGTATATATTGAATCGTCCATATTTTTTTCTCTGCATGGTATTCTATTCATAACCTCTTTTTCTCATTTACATGCATGTATTTGCTAAGAATTTTCTCCAGAACCATTCACCTAGGCCCCCCATGCAACTTCCGGTGTCTACCATTATTCTCTCCACTTTTTCATTTCAAGTCCTTCAGTTTCTGCCACAGAGTGCAGACATTCACTGTATGTTAAGTGGGGACATGTGGTATTCGTCTTTAATATTGTGGTTTATTTCACTTAGTGTTATATCTTGTAGGTTCATCCACTTTGGGTCAAATGAAAGGTATTAATGTTTTTATGACTTGAGTAATATTCAATTGTGTATATGTGCCAAATTATCCCAATCCATTCATTTTATTTTGGGCTTACGTTTATTCCATAACTTAGTTATTATGAATAATGCTAAAATGAACATAGATATCTGATGTCTCTCTGACTATTTCTCGTCCTTTGGCTGTATACGCAATAGTAGAATTACTGGATCACACGGTAGTTTCTGTTTTAGGATTTTTGAGGAAACTTCTTACTGCTTCCCATAGTGACTGTATAGTGACTGTACTGATTTTCATTTCCGCCAGGAATGCACAAAGGTCTTCTTGTCTTTCTAGTCTTTAATTTTCGCCAGACAGCGTATGCACTTGCTGGAGAAATATACAGAGAAAGAGAGAGGGCAAGTAAGAAAGCACCCAATATAGGACGTAGTCATGCTGCAATGCATTCTCCTCCATCTCTTCCTTCTTTGGGGATTTTGGGCATACATACGTTCATGTGTTATCAGTGTGGTTTTCAAGACACTGGGTCCAGGACTTGAACTGTGTAGTTAACCATGTGAGATCCAGCCACCTTAACCATCATGCTACGGGCTTGCCCAAGGGTTCCTTTACTTTGCAATCTTGCTAACACTTTTATTCCTTGTTTTTGTTTTGTTTTGTTTTGTTTTGTTTTGTTTTGTTTTAATTGTAGCCATTATGATTGGGATTAGGTGATATCTCTTGAGATTATAATTTGCACTTCCCTTCTAATAAAATATACTGAACATTTTTTCATGTGCTTTTAAACGATTTTTTTGTCTTCTTTTGAAGGTTGTCTGTCTAAGTCAATTGCTCATTTTTTCAATTGAATTATTAGTTCTTTTTTTTTTGAAAGTTTTTTTTCGCTCTAGGGCACATGCGCTCGCCAGACAGACAGAGAGAGACATAGAGACAGAAAGCGAGAAATCACCCCCCCCAGGGGGGATGGTCACACCACAATCCCTTCTCCTCCATTCTCCTCTCAGGCTCTTGGGCATGCACGCACACGTGCCCGGCGTGAGTTTTAAGCCGCCGGGTTCCGGAGGCGAACCGCGGTTGACTATGTGGGAGTCCAGCGATATAGCCATTACGCTAACTGCTGGTTCCCGGGTGAACTGTTTGAGTTTCTTATATATTCTGATGGTCGATCCTTTTTCTGAAGCATAATTTGCAAATATTTTCTTCTATTCTGTGTGTAACCATTTAGCTAACTATCTTGCTTCTCATCCTGGATAGATACTCCAGGGATGTCACTAGTTAGTCATCTTGCTCTTTCCTCATTTTTCTTGAATGAACATCCCTCATTTATTGCAAGACTTTAATTTCTGCAATTCTGAAAAAAAATTGATTCTGATGATTTTTGTCAGTTTTTCTGTTACTTTTATGGAGGTGTAAAGTTCTAAAGATCTTTATTCTATTATTTTTGCTAGCATTATTGTGTTTTTCTTCTTAAGCAGGGTTTGTATTTTTTCAGTGTTTCATTTGCTGTCAGGTTTAGGTGTTTCCTTTGTACTGTATTTGAAAGAAGACTTCTCTCCATAACCCTGTGGTCTTTCCAGCAATAAGCTGCTATCATTAGTCAATATTTCTTGTGATTGGTATGAAACAGGAAAAGGTGGTCTCTATTATTTTGATTTGGTAGATGCTGTGTACATGAGTTGTAGGGTTGAGGACTTTTCTGTGAATAAGCCCTGACCTGATTACAGGGCTCAATCTATGATGTATTCCTAGCCTTTCCCAAGAGTAGAGTTTTATTTGCCTTTTTCTTTCTCTTTTCTGTTACTTCCCTCAGCTGTAATAAATTCTCCTCAGTGCTCAAAAGAAAATGATTTGTTTGCCTTCCTCCATCAGCAAGCATCGAAGATCCAGAAGTGACATTATGCCTTTTCTCCAATGGCTAATGGTCCCCTCTTCAAAATTGTCTCCAGACTCTCATCTTGTACCCAATCTTATTTGTACATTTATTTATTTGTGAACACCTGGAGAGGTCTACAAAGAGGAATGTGTGCATAGAGGCACATTCCCCTTCCATCTTGAGGTCTCAGGAATTCTGTATTCTTTTACCAGTTCACATTTGACCTTCAGCAATTGATCATAAATTTTAGGGACCTGAGATGGATACCAAACTTGAGTTGTGAAATATTGGTTTCCTTGACTAAAAATGAAGATTTTTCTGCTGAGACTTCTTCCTCCAGATTTATTTTCTAGTAGGTAGGGCTACCTCTGTCTCCATCTCTCCATTACTCTCTGTCTCTCTGTGGCTCCCTGTGACTTTTAATTTAAAAACATTTAAGGTATTCTCTGGGCTATAAGCCCCTCCCTTTTTGTGCGAATTGGTGCCTTTTCCCATTCCATTTAGGAAAGGCACACCTCCCCCCCCCAGGCCAGTCCTTAGATGGAAATTGAACTTGAGCTGGGAAATACTGGTTTTGCACAGTGAGCATGTGCATTGCATGGTTTTTATTTTTTGTTTTTTAAAATTAAAATCTAAATTTTTTTATTATATTTTTTTCTTTCTCTTTTTTTATTTTACTTTTTCTTCTTTTTTCCTCTTCTCTAATTGTTTTTCTTTTTTCTCTATCTTTATTCATTGGCTTCTCAGCCTCTATGCAATAAGTGTCTAGACAGGTCCGAGTGAACAGGATCCAAATATCTGAATACAATTAGGATCAGACTATTTCTCTATTCCCACTAAACCCACTGAATCTGAAGCACAAAGAGTCAAAATGGAACGGAAGAGAGATTGCAGATCACCTCCTCTTGCATACCTCTGAACACCCAGATTGAACTTCAAGAATTAGGAAAAAAAATGCACCGAAATCACTGAATCACAAGAAATATGGGAAAGCAAGAAAATACCTCTCCTCCTAGGGAAAAGAATAACTTCTCCTCATCCTCAGACATGGAAATGTCAGATAAAGAATTTAGAATATTCATAGTGATAAAGCTAACAGAGATGGAAGAGAAGAGAGATGATGAACTGCAAAAGAGGCAGGAGAAAGGAGCTGATGAGTTCCAGGAAGTGAGGAAATTCTTCCAAGATCTAAAAGCGGAAATATACACTATAAAAGAGAATCAAATAGACCTGTTAGAGATGAAGGCTATAATACAGGAAGTCAAAACCTCTCTTGAAGACCCAAGCCAGAGAGCGTTGGGAGTGGCAGCAGCCATGCAACCCTTATGCGGTCCACAAGTTACTCCACCCTGGCCCAAGCCCCTACCTGGGCTGAGTGGGTCCTTAATGGGCCCAAAGGTGATGGAGCCAAGTGGGCACCCTGAGTGCAGTGCAGTCTGGTGCACCCCAGAAGCGAACATGAGCTGGGACAGAAAGCATCCAGGTCAGTCTATCTCTGACTGTGTTGGCCCTCTGGGTGCAGCTTCAGGTCTGTGAGGCCCTCCCAAGTCAGAGACCCCATTCCAGATCTCAGTGCTGGCCAGGTAGGCAAGTTTCACTGTCCCTCTGGCTCTTCTCTGTTCCTTCTAACATTTTTTTTTCTTTTTTCTCTAAAAACAAACAAACAAACAAACAAAATCATTTTCTGCCCTGTTTGTGCCTTTCTCTTGTTAATTTGTCTCCTTTCCCCCCAACTAGGACAGAAATCATCCAGGCCAGGCCTCCTCTGACTGTGTTAGCCCTTCGCAAGGCGTGCATGCCACATGCGGTTTTCTCTTTCTAACCCAATTTCAATATCTACCACGTGATTTCTGTTTTTTCCTCCTGTTTTTGCTCTAGTTCTTTCCTTCCCTTTTTTATTCTTTTTCATTTCTATTTCCTACATTTTTTTCTTTACTTCCCTGTTTTACTGCTCAGCCCTTACCCACTTCCTAGAGGAAACTAGATGATACTAGCTAAACATCGGAACGTTGTGAATTTTAGACAATTCTTTGCACCTCACTGAAGTTGTTGCAAGAAGAGTGAGTCTCCTTTATAAATTCATTTGCAAAACTTATCCTGTGATTTCCACACTGGAGGACACAGTAGAAGGAAGAAAATCCTAACAAATTATTTCACAGTAAGAGAAATATACAAGCTGACAGTCACAGACTCCCTCTCCAAGAAATTAGCCAAAAGTGTACAAATTACCAAATGACTAAGAAACGGAGAAGAGCCTCGAGGATGAGAGAATCAAGTAATACATCTCCAACTAGGGAACACTGTAACTCATCTCAAAGTAGAGAACATTTATGGGAACCAGCAGTTAGAGTAATGGCTATGTCGCTGGACTCCCACATAGTCGACTGCAGTTTGTGTCCCGGACCCAGTGGCTTAAAACTCACACCAGGTGTGTGTGCGTGCATGCCCAAGATCCCGAGAGGAGAATGGAGGAGAAGGGATTGTGGTGTGACCATCCCCCCAGGGGGTGATTTCTCGCTTTCTATCTCTCTGTCTCTCTCTGTCTGTTTGGTGAGCGCAAGCGCCCTATAGCAAAAACCTCTTAAAAAAAAAAAATCAGAAACTCTCCATCTGCTGCCTACAAGAAACCCATCTCATGGAAAAAGACATACACAGATTAAAAGTGAAGGGCTAGAAAAAGCTATCCCATGCAAACGGAAACCAAAAAAGAATGGGAGCCACTATACTGATTTCAGACAAAATAGGCTTTAAGACAAAAAACAGTCAGAAGAGATGAAGAAGGGCATTATATAGTAGTAAAAGGACTAGCTAACCAAGAAGATATAACAATGATAAATATCTATGCACCCAACTCAGGAGCACCAAAATATGTGAAGGAAAGACTGCTAGATCTAAGAGGAGACATAGACTGTAACACAATAATTGCTGGAGATCTCAACACGCCATTATCTCCTTTAGACAGGCCAATGAGACAAAAAATAAGCAAAGAGATTCAGGACCTAAATGATACCATAAATCAGATGGACTTGATAGGCATCTACAGAATTTTCCACCCTCAAAACACAAAATACACATTTTTCTCTGTCATGCATGGTACTTTCTAAAAGATTGAACACATGATAGGGCACAAAACCAGCCTTTACAGATTCAAAAGCATAGAAATATTATTCTAATTATTTTTTAAAACAGTCCATCACTATTTCTCATTTTGCTTCTAAAAAGACTTTACCCATCATAAAATACTTCTCAGACCAATCCAGTTGAGAATACTATATATGTCCTCATCAACAGGTAATAAGTCATATCTGTGTCCCACTAATGTCCTGCCTCTCTATTCTCTTGCTATCATTCTCTATCCTCTTCTCTTCATCCCCCCATTCCACACTATCCTATTACATGGTACTTTCTTGAAGGCTGACCACATAATAGGGCACAAAATCAGCCTTTACAGATTCAGAGGCATAGAAACTATATCCAGCATCTTCTCTGACCATGATGGAATTAAACTTGATATTAATCTCAGGAAAAAACCTCAAAAATACACAAATGCATAGAAACTAAATAACCTACTTCGGAATGACTTCATAACTACGGAAGAGATTGACAGAAATAAAAAGATTCATGGAAACAAATGACAATAAGTACACAAGTTTCCATAATTTTTTAAAAAAATATTATAACTAGATTTATTTGTTGAGATGGGTAGAGACATTGTAGGAAAAGGGACCTGATATTTAGTGAACACTTTTTTTTTTTTTTTTTTTTTGCTATAGGGCACGTGCGCTCTCCAGAAAGACAGAGAGAGACAGAGAGACAGAAAGTGAGAAATCACCCCCTGGGGTGATGGTCATGTCACAATCCCTTCTCTTCCATTCTCCTCTCGGGATCTTGGGCACGCACGCACACGCGTCCGGCGTGAGTTTAAGCCACCGGGTCCAGGACTCAAACCGTGGTTGACTACGTGGAGTCCAGTGACATAGCCATTACGCTAACTGCTGGTCCCAAGTTTCCATAATTTATGGGACACTGAAAAAGCAGCCATAAGAGGGAAGTTCACAGCAATTAATGTTTACAAGAAAAAGATAGAAAGGTGGCAAAAAGACAGCCTAACATCATGACTCAGAGAGTTGGAAAAACAGCAACAGAAAAATCCCAAAAATGCCAGGAGAAAAGAATAATAAAGATTAGAATAGAATTGAGTGAAATAGAAAATAAGTGAACTATACAGAAAATAAATGAGAGAAAAAGGTGGTTCTTTGAAAAGATAAACAAGATTGACACACAATAAGCAAAATTATTAAAGAAGAGAGAAGGGGAATCAGATACATTAAATTCACAATGAATCAGGCAACATTACACAGACACAATAGAAAGACAAAACATCATTAGAGGATACTATGAGCGACTATATGCCAACAAAGAAGAAAACCTGGATGAAATGGACAAATTCCCAGGCACATATAATCTATCAAGATTGACTCAGGAGGACATTGAAAGCCTGAATAGACCTATAACAACAATCAGATTGAGTCAGTAATAAGTGACCTTCCAACAAAGAAAAGCCCAGGTCCCGAAGGCTTTACTGTTGAATTTTTCAAAACTTTTAAAAAAGAGATAACCCCCATCCTACTCACACTGTTTCTAGAGATCCAAAAGGAAGGAACTCTTCCAAATTCATTATATGAAACTTCCATTACCTTCATTCCCAAAGCGGATAAGGATATGACAAAAAAGGAAAACGACAGACCTATATCTTTGATGAATATAAATGCTAAAATTTTCAACAAGATAATTGCTAACCATATTCAACAGCATATGAAAAATGTTATTCATGAAGACCAGGTAGGCTTTATTTCACGGATGCAAGGGTGGTTCGACATAGTCAAAACCATAAATGTAATACACCATATTAACAGAAGGAAAGGTAAAAACCATAGGATCATTTTGATTGATGTGGAAAAAGCATTTGACCAAATACAACATTCTTTTATGATTAAGATGCTCAGGAAAATTGGCATAGAAGGATCGTTTCTCAGCATAATAAAAGCCATCTATAAAAACCCGTTAGCTAACATAATACTGAATGGGGAAAAGTTGAAAGCTTTTCGCCTAAAAACTGGTACCAGACAAGGCTGCCCACTTTCTCCGCTCCTATTCAATATGGTCCTGGAAGTCCTAGCCAATACGATCAGACTAGAGAAGGAAATACAAGGCATTCCAATAAGGGAAAGAAGAGCTGAAATTCTCTCTTTTTGCAGATGACATGACTGTGTACATAGAAGACTCAACGGTATCCATGAAAAAGAAAAACTCATTGAAATAATAAACACATATAGTAAAGTGGCAGGATACAAAATTCGCCTACAAAAATCTATAGGATTTCTATCCAAACAACAAGCAGACAGAGACAGAACTGAAGAAAGTACTCCCATTTACCGTAGCCACAAGAAGTATAAGAAACCTAGGAATAAAACTAACAAAGGATGTCCAAGACCTCTATAAGGAAAACTCCGTAAACCTTAAAGAGGAAATTGAAAAGGACACAAAAGAGTGGAAGGACATCCCATGTTCCTGGATTGGCAGAATTCATCAAAATGACGATCCTACCCAACTTAATCTACATATTTAATGCAATTCCTATAAAATTACAAGAGATACTCTTCACAGATCTAGAAAAGACAATCATAGAATTAGTCTGGAATCATAAAAGACCCTGTATTGCCAAAGCCATCCTGTGCAAGAAGAGTAGAGTGGGTGACATCTCAATTCCTGACCCCAAAATTTATTACAAAATTGTGATAATCAAAACAGGATGGTACTGGCACAAAAACAGAGAATAGAACCAATGGAACAGAGTAGATACCCCAGAAATAATCCCCCAAAATATACAGCCAACTGATCTGTGACAAAGGGTACCAGTCAGTTCAGTGGGAAAACAAAAACATCTTTAGCAAATGGTGCTGAAAAAACTGGGTATCCAACTGCAGAAAGGTAAATCTGAATTCCTATCTGTCACCATTAACAAAAGTCAAATAAAAGTGGATCAAAGATCTAAACCTAAGACTGCAAACTATAAAACTACTGGTAGAAAACACTGGGGAAACTCTGGGAGACTTTGGGGTAGGTAACGACTTCTTAAGCAAGACCCCCAAAGCACAGGCAATAATCTCCCAAATGGACATATGGGATTACATCAGATTAAGAAGTTTCTGCACAGCACAGGACACCATAATTAGTGTGAATTGACAACCCTCAGAATTGGAGAAAATTTTTGTTAACTGTGCTTCAGAAAAGGGACTGATAACCAGAATACACAGGGAACTCAAGTGGCTTACCTCGAAGAAAATGATTAACCCAATTAAAAGATAGGAAAATGAGCAGAATAAACAACTTTCTAAGGAAGCTATATGAACAGCCAAAAAGTATATGAAAAAATACTCAGCATCCCTCATCATAAGGGAGATACAGATCAAAACAAAAATGAGATACCATCTAACCCCAATCAGAATGGTGAAGATTAAAAAAAAAAAATGGTAAGTGCTGGAAGGGATATGGTGAATGGGGAACACTTCTCTATTGTTGGTAGGAATGTAAATGCGTTCAGCCACTGTGGAAAAGAATATGGGAGTTCCTCAAAGACCTTCAAATAGAATTAGCATATATTCCAGCTATTCCACTCCCGTGTATCTACCCAAAGGACAGGAGAACGTTCAGTCAGAAAAGCACTTCCACAACTGTATTTATTGTTGCATTATTTATGATTGCTAAAACATGGAACCAACCCACATGTCCACAAACAGATGAATGGATTGGAAAAGTGTGGCACATAAACTCCATGAAATACTATTCAGCCATAAACAAACAACGTGGCCCTCAAATTTGATAAAAAGTGGACAAATATGGAAGATCTGCTGCTGAGTGAAGCAAATCAGGCTATGAAAGAGAGACATTGTATATCTCCACTTAACATAAACCAACTGTCCACACTCTATGGTAGATACTGAAAGTCTGGAGAACATAAAAGCTTTAAAAATTGTCATAGACACTAGAGACAAAGTGGAAGGAAAGTGTAAGAGGGGATGAGCAAAGGAAAGGAAAACTTGGGGAAAAATAGAAGTAGGACATTTGTGGGACACAGATACGGTTTATTATCTGTTGAGGATGTGTATAGTACTCTTTTTTTTTTGAAGAGGTTTTTGCTCTAGGGCGCATGTGCTCGCCAGACAGAGAGAGACAGAGAGACAGAAAGCAAGAAATCACCCCCCCAGGGGGGATGGCCACTCTGCAATCCCTTCTCCTCCATTCTCCTCTTGGGATCTTGGGCACGCATGCACATGCGCCCAGTGTGAGTTTAAGCCAGTGGGTCCGGGATGCAAACTGTGGTCGACTACATGGGAGTCCAGCGTCATAGCCATTATGCTAACTGCTGGTCCCAAGGATGTGTATAGTATTCTTAATTGGACTGAACTGAGATGTATATCATGGTGGGTAAAGTCTCTTTAAAATCTAAATGATGGTACTTGCTTCGGCAGCACATATACTAAAATTAAAACGATACAGGGATGATTATCATGGCCCCTGCTCAAGGATGACATGTGAATTCATGAAGTGTTCCATATTTTTGATGCAGTTCTCCAATTCTGCCTCAGCGCCAGGAAAAGCTCAAACTCAGAGCCCACACCCCCATCCGGGTGCCTCCACATCCATTCCCTCTTCCATATAATCTTCTAGAGACCTACACAAGTTTCTATCCCTTACCTGTTTTCCTCCTGTCTTCCCCTGTCCCTGTCCCTATCCATCCCTCCCGGTCTGGAACATAACAGACACCAAAACAAAACCCAACTTGGTGAAAGGAATAACCAAAAAGAAGATAGTGTTCAGGTAAAAGAAGACAGTATCCAGGTAAGCCATGCACCTTCCCTCCTTCCTCCTCTCCATTAAGGCAGCTCATATACGCTTGTATTGAACTGAGTAAATGAGTAGATGTTGTGTACCTCGCCAGAGTATTTAATTCTCAAAATGTGTAGACCTTGATGGTAGGTGTGACATGTTACTTTCCCTTCCTTGGTTTATTTAAGATATTGTTACAGAAATATTGTTGTTTTATTCAGGGGCACACTCTCAGGGGAGAGAGGAGTGCATTTAGACCTATGTGCAAGTGTACAAATGGTGACGTGGCTATATAGAAAGCCATGCGTGAAGAAGAATAAACTTCATTTAAAAAATCTAAATGATGTATAGTGATTGAATGTATAAATAATAATAATAATAAAGAAAAAAGAATAATTTGGATCACTTTTCTGACTTTTCAACCCACCTTCCCTGGGAAGTTTCTGCAGTGTTATAGGAAAGTTTAGCTGTTTTTCTAGGGTAATGATTTGCTTATTTAAAATTGTATCCAAACTAACTGATCAGACAATATATATCTAAAACTCATAAAGCACTAGAAAATTTTGGACTGTTATAACCTAAACATTTTTGCTGATAATTTCTGTTATAGAATGGATATTTGGGCATTTAATGTACTTGTGGACATGACATGCCTTTCTAAAACTGTTAACATGACCAGGCATTCTACACCATAGACGAAATATTTTGTACCAGGTTACCTGTGGCACAGTAAGTGCTGTGTTTGGGGTAAACATGCAATAAGTTATATTTCGTTTTCTCTTTTGTCTTAGATAAGGTAGAAACCATATGTGTGTCATATCTGCCTATACCAAGAAAAATATATATTAATAGTAAAATAATTTCTTATGTCTGTGATCACTCATTTATTTTTCAAATAATTGATACAGTATGTTCTTAGTGCTATTAAGTATGTATGTATGTATGTAACTTTGGTTTTTTAATTGAAAGTTGTTAAGTATTTCACTTGGTCAGGACTCTTTAATCTCACTTTCTTTTGTTTGCATTAAATGTAGTTATTTTATTTATTTTTGTGTGACAGTAAGAATAGAAGCCAACCATAACGACATATACACTAATAAAGAACTAAGCATTTAGAGTTGTTGGCAGTGAGCCCAGTTGGTGGTGGGTTGAAAGCGCCAACGATGGCAGTGGTTTGCTTCCCTCTTTCTTTTGAGAGATAAAGGAAGAACATAGAGAACCATAAAATGGCAAATGTTAGGGGAAGTATAGAAAAACACGGGGTCAGCGCTGGTTTCTTGAGTAGAGAGAGAAGAGTCATCGTGTGACCACCAGCTGACACTCTCTTACACGCTTCTGAGGGGAGAGCCTGACTCCTTAAATTTGATAAAAAGTGGACAAATATGGAAGATCTGCTGCTGAGTGAAGCAAATCAGGCTATGAAAGAGAGACATTATAGTATTCTTAATTGGACTGAACTGAGATGTATATCATGGTGGGTAAAGTCTCTTTAAAATCTAAATGATGGTACTTGCTTCGGCAGCACATATACTAAAATTAAAACGATACAGGGATGATTATCATGGCCCCTGCTCAAGGATGACATGTGAATTCATGAAGTGTTCCATATTTTTGATGCAGTTCTCCAATTCTGCCTCAGCGCCAGGAAAAGCTCAAACTCAGAGCCCACACCCCCATCCGGGTGCCTCCACATCCATTCCCTCTTCCATATAATCTTCTAGAGACCTACACAAGTTTCTATCCCTTACCTGTTTTCCTCCTGTCTTCCCCTGTCCCTGTCCCTATCCATCCCTCCCGGTCTGGAACATAACAGACACCAAAACAAAACCCAACTTGGTGAAAGGAATAACCAAAAAGAAGATAGTGTTCAGGTAAAAGAAGACAGTATCCAGGTAAGCCATGCACCTTCCCTCCTTCCTCCTCTCCATTAAGGCAGCTCATATACGCTTGTATTGAACTGAGTAAATGAGTAGATGTTGTGTACCTCGCCAGAGTATTTAATTCTCAAAATGTGTAGACCTTGATGGTAGGTGTGACATGTTACTTTCCCTTCCTTGGTTTATTTAAGATATTGTTACAGAAATATTGTTGTTTTATTCAGGGGCACACTCTCAGGGGAGAGAGGAGTGCATTTAGACCTATGTGCAAGTGTACAAATGGTGACGTGGCTATATAGAAAGCCATGCGTGAAGAAGAATAAACTTCATTTAAAAAATCTAAATGATGTATAGTGATTGAATGTATAAATAATAATAATAATAAAGAAAAAAGAATAATTTGGATCACTTTTCTGACTTTTCAACCCACCTTCCCTGGGAAGTTTCTGCAGTGTTATAGGAAAGTTTAGCTGTTTTTCTAGGGTAATGATTTGCTTATTTAAAATTGTATCCAAACTAACTGATCAGACAATATATATCTAAAACTCATAAAGCACTAGAAAATTTTGGACTGTTATAACCTAAACATTTTTGCTGATAATTTCTGTTATAGAATGGATATTTGGGCATTTAATGTACTTGTGGACATGACATGCCTTTCTAAAACTGTTAACATGACCAGGCATTCTACACCATAGACGAAATATTTTGTACCAGGTTACCTGTGGCACAGTAAGTGCTGTGTTTGGGGTAAACATGCAATAAGTTATATTTCGTTTTCTCTTTTGTCTTAGATAAGGTAGAAACCATATGTGTGTCATATCTGCCTATACCAAGAAAAATATATATTAATAGTAAAATAATTTCTTATGTCTGTGATCACTCATTTATTTTTCAAATAATTGATACAGTATGTTCTTAGTGCTATTAAGTATGTATGTATGTATGTAACTTTGGTTTTTTAATTGAAAGTTGTTAAGTATTTCACTTGGTCAGGACTCTTTAATCTCACTTTCTTTTGTTTGCATTAAATGTAGTTATTTTATTTATTTTTGTGTGACAGTAAGAATAGAAGCCAACCATAACGACATATACACTAATAAAGAACTAAGCATTTAGAGTTGTTGGCAGTGAGCCCAGTTGGTGGTGGGTTGAAAGCGCCAACGATGGCAGTGGTTTGCTTCCCTCTTTCTTTTGAGAGATAAAGGAAGAACATAGAGAACCATAAAATGGCAAATGTTAGGGGAAGTATAGAAAAACACGGGGTCAGCGCTGGTTTCTTGAGTAGAGAGAGAAGAGTCATCGTGTGACCACCAGCTGACACTCTCTTACACGCTTCTGAGGGGAGAGCCTGACTCCTTAGAGCTGTTAGCAAAATGTGAAATGCTGTTTGGCTTTGATTCTTTCTTACTCTAACTCTTGTAATGATGCATCTCTTAACTCTTACCAATTTATCCAGCTCGTCCAAAAGATAAACTTGAAATAGAGCTTTTGTTGTTTGCCAAAGAAGATTTATGGAAGTTTTTATCCCATTTTTCTTGCAAATGTTGAAAATAATTTCATTTGGCTTCATGCCACGTCCCCTTTTTCCCTCATCCCCTAAATGTAGCTAAAATTATAGTGAGCATCCTACAGGAAACCAAGAGAACCAAGAGAAAAACAGAATAAAATTCAGAAAGGTCAGAATTTAGTTAGGTACAATTTTACCTCTCAAATGAGTCTAAAGAAAACAAAACTATATCATTTAAAATTATGATCATTTGATTTTATTCCTTTTTAAAAAATATATAATCAGATGTTTTTGTATATTTTGGGGAGAGGGATATTGATTTCTTTAGTTGATGTTTTCAGTTTTCTCTGCCATTAATGTTTCCTTCTTATATTCAGTGTTTCAAATATAATTTGTATTTAAAGATCTTAAAGTAACAAAACAAAAACAAACACAAAAAAACCTCCTTTGAAAGTATTAAAAGCAGACTAGATCATACAGAAAATAGAATCTTAATTGTAGAATATAGAACCACTGGCCTAGAAAAATCCACCACGAAGACTGAGATAACTGTCCCCCCAAATGAGAATAATATACGAGAAATATTAGATACCATCAAACATCCAAACACTGAAAAACATGTTTCCCAGAAGGCAAAGAGACTTGTAAGGTCATTGATAATCTATTCCATGGAATCCTGGAAGAAAACTTTCCCAGCCTGGAGAGGCATTCAATATCCAGTCCCAAGAAATACAAAAGACCCCAAATAGAATCAACCCAAGAAGATCTTCTTCAAACACATTACAGCCAGAGTGTCCAAAACCATAGACAAAGACAAGATACTAAGTAAGAATGGCAAGAGAGAAAATTCAAGTTACCTACAAAGAATATCTCATCAGGCTCACAGCAGACCTCTCGTTGGAAACAATGAGAGGGAGGAAAGAATAGGAAAATATATTCAAAGTGTTAAGGGAAAAGCAATTCCAACCAAGAATATTGTACCCAGCAAGATTATCCTTCATATGAAAGAAAAGACAAGAACATTCTCAGATAAACAAAACCTGAAAGAATTTACCATCACCAGACCAAATCTCCAAGACATTCTGAAGGGAGTGCTATAACAGGAAAATTAAATAGAGGCACACAGAAATAAGAGTTCAGAAACGAAGCAAATGGTCAACTTAATTGTAAGGACAAGTCTGAAGTTGAGTATTATATCCCAGAATTCAACTGGGAAGATTGAACCACGACAAAAGACAGATTAAGTACATGAGATTGAACATATGAAATGGCATTTTATGACTTTTGACTAAAACAGTGCTGATTTTCTTTCTAGCCTTTGTTTTCTGGTTATAAGGATTTTTGTCCTCTCTTGAGCTGCCGACAGGTTCATGTACTACTATTTGAACAGAATTCTAACCTGCTTCCTGGCTTTAAGTTTTAAGTGAAGTTCCTTAGCATTTCTTTGATTTATTAAAGCTAAAACTGCTTTTATTGAAGTTAAAAAATATATAAAAAATACCTATTTAATACCGTAATAAGATATGTAGCATCAGCTAGGTGCTACCTTATAGGATATTCATTCTACTCAGAGTTTCACGCCTAATGTCACATGTATTCACAGATACATATTTATCAGCTGAGCTTGCTATTGAAAGTAGTTAGATTATTTAAGAAATTTTGTGAATCAATAAAATGTGTGGGGGAAAAAGGAATAGAAAACAGCTTTAGACACCTGAGATAGTGTGGGAGGGGGTGGGAAATGGCAGAGGGTAAGAAATAGGGATATATATATATATGAAACTAGAAATGGAAAATTATTGATGATAATATGTTTGATTAAGCCACTATGCAGTATAGTCTGGATGGGAAATCACATTTTGTATGTTGTGATGATGCTCAGGGAATGAATGTAAATTAATTAATTAATTAAAAACTGTTTTAGAAGAAAATTATAGTGCACTTGTCACTAGATTCTAGCTTTGTCCATATTTTTAGTTTAAGGTATTTTGTGAATCAATAAAATGTGGAAAAAAGTTTAGTATGGAAGGGAGAGAGGGGAAAGGGAATGAAAAAACAAGTGAAAGTATGCTTAATTGACAAAAAAAGAGAAGCTATTTGCCGATGAGGTATAGAGTACTATCTTTGGCTTGACTGACATGCATAGTGTTTGTGCTTGAAAAAGAAATGTTGTACACTGTAAAGATGCAATTAAATGTAAATTAAATAATTAATTAAAAAAATGGACAAATGGTAGGGCCAGCAAGTGGTGTGGTGATTAAGGCGTTGGAATATCACGTGGTCAATCTTGGTCCAAGTCCCAGAGCCAGAGGGCTGAAAATCACAAGTATATGTGTGTGCATGTCCAAAATCCCAATAGGGAAGAAAGGATTGCAGCATGTCCATCTGCCCCAGAGGGGGATTTTTCACATTCCCTCTCTTTGTCTTTCTCCTGCAAGTACACATACTCTATGGCAAAAACCTAAAAACAAATAAATAAATAAATAGGCAATATGAAAAATAAAATTGGGGGCCAGGTGGTGGAACAGTGGTAAAGCTACTGGACCCCCATGGGAGGACTGTGCTCATTTCAGAGGACCTTCCTGAGCTCACCAGGCATATACATGTCCGTGATCCAGACAAACTGGGGGTGGACAGCAGCATGAAAGATCCTGTTGAAGGTGCTTGTCTATCTCTTTCTCTCTTGAATAAATAAATATACTATTTTAAAGTTAGCCAAATTCTTACTTGAGATAAGCAACCTTCACTTCCAATAGGTAAGTGCTTGCTTCCCATCTCCCTTTCCTTACAGTTCAGGTTATGTGATTGCACTGATCTGAGGTTTGCAAGGCTTTCAAGAATACTTTGAATTTGCATATTACCCAGATTGCATAGCTGCTGCTATAGTAATGGTGGGGTGATGAATGCTCTTTCCAGCTTCCTACATTCTAAATGAAAGACAGATGTCTTTCTCACTTTTGATTGTGAAGAGTTACATCTAGTCCTATGAAGAATAATCTCAGTGGTTTTTCTTTACTGCTACACAACATTTATTGAAGCTTTTTGTTGTTGCTGTTATGTGACCTGAGGTGAGTTTACTAAAGAGCCTGTGCTTCAGTTTCTTTGTCTGTAAAGAAACATATTAAAATTATCTTCTTCAAAGGGGTGTTTTGAGAATTACATTAAATAATACATGTAAAGAATTCAGGGAAGTGTCTAGCTGAGGTGAGCATTCAACTACAATAAATGTAACCGTTCATCATTGCTCTCCTTTGCTTTGGGTTTAAGAAGGCTTGTTGAAGAAAATGGAGACAACAGTGTAGTTTCTCCTTCTACTTAATCTATCCACTGAACTTCAGGTTGAAATTGGATGTTTATTGGAGTATTTATTGGTTCCTTTAAGGTCCTCCTGTATTACTAAACCTCCTTTTTTTCCTAGTTAATGACTATTTGTGAGGCCCCCCTGTAGCAACAGCCTTTTGAAAGGTCAGTAGAAATATGTGTGTTATATGTTCATCAAAAACTGTAACAGGTCTGAGATTTGTATGCTACTTGCAAGCTAAAAACTTAGTCTACTACTGTTGTATTGATACTGGTAAAAAACACAAGAATCCTGGATTAGAGACAAAGAGTCTTATGGCACAGTGGGTGGCGTGAGCTTAATGTTTGCATAAGTTTTCTTGTTGGGAAGTCCCAATGCACCGTGCACCACATGGCTACTCTGCTCACAGTGAGTATGCATCCCAATATGAGAACTTTGAGAAACCACCAAACTTGTAACAGGCAGCTCATGACATTCTCTTTATTATTGTGGTCAGATAACAACTCTGCCCTTGACCTTGATGGAAAACACTATGTCTATCTTCCAAGGCTGCTACCTAAAATCTTCAAAAGAATGATCTGGACAAAACTGCCAATTCTTGCTTAGAAGAAGAGAGAGACACAGAGATCCATAGAGAAATGTCTCCCAACAATCTTTGACCTCGCTGGTTAATTTACTTTACAGTTCAGAGACTTAATTACTTGCGACTTTCTTTCCCT
>NW_006204918.1:1836045-1837393 GCF_000334495.1 Tupaia belangeri chinensis
CCTATTATTATTATTGGTTTTCTTTTGGTGGCAAGGTGGATGAGGTAGTACACTTCAAAATTGAAAGTTATAAAAATGTCATTCTAACCCCACTAGAATAGGCTCTTTGCTACAATGAATTTGGCGCAAGATCCAGGAACTTCTGATCACTGTCAACTCTGTTTTATCTTTCAGAGTAGTGATGGCAGCCTGCTTATGGAAGAGCTGTTGAGTACTGAGATATCACTTGTTGAGCCTTAATAGGACCCTCAATTGTGTAATAGGGAAGAATTACAGGAAGGTGTGCACTCCTCTCAGGATCGCCGGTCAAAGGAAAATGTACTGTAACATGAGTCCATCAGTTCCTGATCTTTGTAACTGGCTCTCCACTGTTATGGCTTCATACCTTGGGCCATGTCAACCTAGAACTTACAAGAGATATGTGAACGTCATTTCTTCCTGCCATTTGCTAAGGAGCAAACACTAACTCAGGATGTACACACTTTTTGATAAGCAGTAAAGAACTATTGACAATTTCAGGAAAGAGGATCAGCATGCTCCAACTACTACACTAGGAAGAGTCAATCATCAATAGGTATTGGGATAGATTGGCATATAATAGATGATAGACAATCAAATCATTTTGAAAACTCTGAAATATAGTATGAGAATTAACAGTCATATCTCCTTATGTTAAGCTTTCTAGACTTGAAAACATTTTCATTTTATTGTCAGTAAACTAATTCATGTTAAAATTAAATAGGACTGTGTTAAATAACATTGTGTGGAAATAATGCAATTGCTTTCGCTCAATCCTTACCATACCTATTATACCTCTTACAGGAAACATACTGAATATTTTCAGCTATGGGGGAGGGTAAAAATTCTTCTGAATTATAATTGATATAAATAAAATAAATGTATCTAAAGTATAGAATCTGTAAGTTTTTTCATATGTACATGTGGGGACACGTTTAGAGAACCTGAGGTGCGGGGACATGCTCTGAGCAAACACCACCTGTCCTTCTGGGTTTTGGCAGAACCTTACAACTTGTCTTTTCCTTGACCTTGGCTGCAAACAGAGCAAGGGTGGAAATTGCTAGGGGGCGTTCCAACAGACACATCTGATGGACTTCAAGAGACATCTTGACCCCAATTAGCAAAGTCCAATCCCTGTTCTGCAGCTGAAAGGTTCTTTATTTAGCCTTCTCTGGGCGTGGTGGTGCCGGCCTTATGGAGAGATTCTTTAGTTTCTTCCCCACACCTACAGCTAGGTTTCTCTGCATTAGAAGAGAAGACAACACTTTCTCTCTCTTTTTTTTTTTTGGAGAGGTTTTTTTTTTTTTTTTTTTTTTGCTTTTGTGGCCTT
>NW_006204918.1:1837485-1841847 GCF_000334495.1 Tupaia belangeri chinensis
GCGACCCGCAGTCCACTACAGGGGAGTCCAGCGACATAGCCAGTACGCTAACTGCTGGTCCCATGAGACTTTCTCTTGATGGGATTACCACCAGGGGATACACCTGGCCCAATATGACTAAGCCCTTATAGATCTGCTAACTGCTTCTTATTGTCTGTAGCCTGGCAATGAATCTATGAAGTGTCATGAAACATACATGTGTAATGTCTCCTTGTACTATAAATAAAGAGGCCCAGTTTGTCTGGGTGGCTCAAGCAGCTCAAGCAGTTCAAGCAGCAGGTCAACAGGGGCTGAAGTACAGCATGAGTTGCTTGAGCTACCTAGGCTCAGGCTGCCTGTGTCCATTTCTACTCTATGTCTTTGTCTCATTCTTTCCAATTCCCCGGTCCTGGCAAGATGAAGAGCTTTCTCTTTCTCGTCCTCTTTCTCTTCCTCGGCAGCAGCCCTCTGATCATGATTCAGCCAGACCCAAGCCCTGGGGCAGACGCCGACAATGTACATACGTATAAAACTATGATTATAATCCAAATAATCAAGATATCTAATGCTTCCAATGATTACTAATATTTTATTGTAATCTTTTCCGTCTCCTCTCGTACGCTGATATCTCTTCATAGTTTTATTCTCGGTTATGAAGTGAAAATTCAGTATATATCCCCAAAGGTTTAACTGATCACTAAATACTATATGAGTATACAAGAAGTCATCAAAAAGTTCATAGAAAATGCAAACTGTAAAATGAAAATGCCCCCTACCCCTTAAATATATCCACATACTAAAACTTGAAAGCTAAGAGCGTCTTACTTTACATGACAAAAGGACTTCCCAGTTGTGGTGAAAAAAGTGTGGCACAAATACTGCATGGAATACTATTCAGCCATAAAAAAACAACAAGGCCTTGGAATTTGATAGGAAGTAGACAAATGTGGGAGATTTATTGCTGAGTAAAGCAAGTCGGGCTATGAAAGAGAGACATTGTATGTCTCCACTTAACATATATCGACTGTCCACACTCTATGGTAGAGATGGAAAGTCTGGAGGATATAAAAGCATTAAAAAGTGTTATGAACACTAGAGACAGAGTGGAAGGAGAGTGTGGGAAGGGAAGAGTGTAGGAAAGGCAATTTGGGGGAAAAAATAGAGAGGTAAGACATTTGCAGGACACAGATATGGTTTATTATCTGTTGATGAGGATGTGTACAGTATTCTCAACTGAACTGAGGTGTATATCATGCTAGGTAAAGTCTCTTTACAATCTAAATGATGTGTAGTAATTGAATGTATGAATAACAATAATAATAAAGAAAATAAAAAGAATTTTGAGATCAAGAGATTACCCTGGATGATCCACATGCACCCAAGTAATCAGGAGGGTCTTCAAAAGGGGAAGGTGGGAGGCCCAGGGAGTGACAGAACAATCAGAGGCCTGAAAGAGAAAGAGATTCGCTATACTGGTGACGCTGAAAATGGAAACGGACATGAACCAAGAAACACCGAGAAAAGCCTTCGGGAGCTGAGGTGCCTCTGGAGCCTCAGAAGGAAACACCTCCACTGACAACTTGATTTTAGACCAGTAAGATTTCTGATTTCCAGAATCATAAAATAACAAATGTGTATTGTTTTAAGCTAGAAGAAAAAAGTTGTGGTAATTTTTTATAGCGGCAAATCAAGGGCCAGCAGGTGGCATAGTGGTTAAGGTGCTGGATTCCAGCATGGCCGACTGCAGTTTGAGTTCTGGACCTGGTAACTTGAAATTCACTCTGGGCTTGTGTGTGTGCACCTAAAATCTCGAGAAGAGACTGAAAGAGAAGGGATTGAGGCATGGCCATTCCCCCTCAGGGATGATTTCTCGCTTTCTCTTTCTCTGCCTTTCTTTGTTTCTCCAGTGAGCACATGTGCCCTATAGAAAAAATTTCTCTTAAAAAAAAGTTAATGCACTAGTTTATTAGCATATCATTTGTAGAGATGATCCTTAAAATGTAATTATCATGTATTACTTCCGTTGTGGTAGGCGGGTGATACAGTCTGATGGCATGAAGGGAAGCAGAAGTTAGGGGAGAACGGGGAGAATAGTTTGGGAGCAGCCATGAGAAAAACAAAAATATGTACCTGACCTTCAGGCCCAGTGTTATAAGATCCACGGGAAAACAAAACAAAACAAAACATAAAAAGCCACCTATATCATTTGAGCTTCTGTCACGTGGGAGAAATGCTATGAGTGATATGGAGCGTACGGATTTATTGTGTGGGTCAGACCATACATACTGGAGGAATGGTGAAGGAGCCATGGAAGGCTCTCTGCCTCTGCTACGAGCTGACAGTCTGTGGCTGAGAAGGTCGGCTGGAAGGAAGAGAACCTTTCTCTGAAGGGGAAGGAGAGAAAAACAAACACGACTAACATGCATGAAGTCAAAACACCTGCATATTTTTTATTGACTTGAAACAACACAAAGAGCGATTAGAAGAAAATGGAACAATCAAAAGCATAGTTCTTTCAACTCTCTACCTAACCCATGCCTGCACTATGCAACTAATCAAGTCAGATAAAGGCAAAACCATGTCGAATGATTCAACTTCAAATAACATGGACAGGAGCCTTAGGTGGGTTCCCGGAAGCCACACTGTACATTTCTAGTTGTGTGTACACCTGTCCATTAGAGTACTATGTACCTAACACTTGTCTCCATTCAAATCTCCAACATCTTCTCTCTCATTTTCTCTTTTGGTGTTTGCTCTAGCTTCCTACTTCACTGAGAGAGTAATCGAAAGAGAGCTTCTACAGACTCAGCACATCTCTTCATCCATTCAGTCCATATTCTTATGATCTCTTCCCTACATTCCCAGCATTCTAAAGACTGGCACCTACACTTTCGAATAATGGCATCCCCTTCTCAAATGAGGCACCATTCCTTCAATTCGCATCCTCTCTAATAAACTATCTATTTTTCTTCAGTAGGTCAGAGCATCAACATAAAAACATATGTTTGCTCTTAGTTCTTACAAAACAAAACCAGAAAACTTCTCTGGAACCTATTTGCTTTACAATTACTGCACTATCTATCTGCCCTTCAGCACAGGAAAACTCAAAACATTGCCGATACTCATCATCTCCAAATTTGTCTCCTCCCATTCCTTCTAGAACTCCCTTATGAGAGGCTTTACACCCCATTGCTGCAAAGGATTGCTCTTGTTAAGGTCTCACTGGTGGAGAGACAATTTCCTGTGGGTATATATTATTTGTGTAAGTTTTGTGAGATGAGGCGCAGACTTCCTGAATACTGGGACAGCTTTTAAGGACGGTTGTGTAGCAAACACCCTGGTCTAGTGTTTCTTGTTAGGACAAAGGTCAGGCAGGCTCACTGCTCATTATAGAAGATTTGAGTTCCCCAAGCCTTGGGGGTTCTTTTCTCTAATGTGGCCCACTGCCTTGTACCCATCACCTGGTCCTCTTGAAATCACTCTGTGGGAGCTGGGGCTTAAAACAGATGCTCACGCGATATGCCCATGGTTCCTGTCTCTGCTCAAAATGAAATTTCCCAGAGATGTGTATCGTGCTTACCACTGCCTCACTCATTTGAAACTGCCAGTGCCATACTCTTCCTCTTTACCTTGTTCAATATTTTTTTCTCATAGCTCTTACCGCACTTTTCATATTACATTATTTATTTATTTATGTTTATTTTTCATCATCTGTCTTCCTCATCTTCTTGGGTCACAGATCTTTTTTAGGTTTTGTTCATCAATGTATTCCTAGTGTCTAAAGCAGGATCTGGCATATAGTGATCAATAATACTTGTTGAAAGAAAGAGTAGGGCCAGTCTACTTGCAGTATCCTGGTGGTTATGTGAACTGGATTACGTATGGCCAATTGCATGGTTCAAGTCCCAGACTCAGTGGCTTGGGAAACACACTGGGTGTGCGTGCATGTGTGCCCCAAATTCTGGAAGGTCTGAGAGACGGAGAAGGGATTGAGGGGAGGGGTGGTTGACCATTTTCCATTGGGAGTACTTTCTCACTTTCTCTTCTCTTGTCTCCAGTGAGCACACGTGCTCCCTGACAAAATTAAAGGAAAACAAAAAAAAGAAGAAGAAATTCACCTTTTATTTTTCCTAATAGCCTTTTAAAAAACATTCATTTATTAATGTCTTCTATCAGTGAGAGATAGAGAGACAAGCACCCTCAAAGGGTCCTCACACCATAATCCACCCCTCGTTTTAGCCAGTGCAGATCACAAGCGCATGTGCAAGTGTGCCTGGTGTGCACGGGGAGCTGTCAGATGTGTTTCCAGGTCCTTCCCGAGTGGGTCTGAGGTGCTACCACTGTGCCACCATCTGGCCCCAGTTCCTTCCAATTTTAATGTGG
>NW_006204918.1:1841858-1851487 GCF_000334495.1 Tupaia belangeri chinensis
AGAGCTCGCTGGGGTGATATTTGACGAGTCTGCAATATTGAGGGACTTAGTAAGTAAGGACAGGGCTTAAATGGCCCACCCTCCCTACTGAATGACCACTTCTCTGCATAGCTGTAATGAAGATGCCTCTTCCATGCAAGACGGTATGTGCCTTTCTAGGTCTTCTCTAGGGTTGTCATGGAATGCCCAGTTGGGCCTGCACAGAGCCCGGTAAGGGAGGAAAAGGACTATCCCCAAAGTGAAACCTTGCCAGTAGAAGCTGGGAAACAATGTATGGAATTGAACTCTGAGAATATTTGATCCAGAGGGTCAATGTGTATGGTCAGATAAGGGAAAGGTCGCTAATTTGAGCTCGCTCTCTCAGAACTCTCTGGCAGAACACCCTAGAAGCGTGCTGGAATGACTCCTAGAAGCATGGGATAATCAAGGCTCGTACCAAGTGAGGCTGCAGTGCTGGACCGAATATGTATTTAAGGCACGGCAAAGTGAATACGTGGAGTGAATATACTCTGCAAGGTATGTACCAGAGCGACCGCAAGGAAAGACGCCAGATGATTGCGTGCCATGGAAAGACTGAGAGAGTGCACCATCCAACACGGCCATGAGGAATATGCTGAGAGGCACCTATTAATGTAAGTGGCATTGGCTCTCTTCTGCAAGCAGAGGTAATAATAAGAGGAGCGACTAAAGAACTCAACTCATAAGTAACAATACAGCTGATCAGATTTTGGGACAATAGAATCTATAGGTAGGGCTAACTGTCAGGAATCAACCAGATGAGCTTTTCATTTTGAATGGCAAAGTAGAAAGGAAGCTAGGAGCTTACAAAATTAAACAGAACATGTTGACCCTAGGGACAAAGCAAATGAGCAGTAAGCAAAGATACTGCTCAATTGTACTTTGAAGAGAAGCTAAAGGTGGGTAATGAGTCGGAGGGCAATTTTACAATACATAAACTGAGGTACATTTTCATACCTCAGTAGTTTCTGGACTTGGAACCCACTGTCGAAAGAAGAGACCATGTCTCTAAAAGAATGATCCTGCATGACTGTGGCAAATATACATGAAAAAGGATTCTATCATGCCCCAAAGGGATCAATGGCCATTTTCTTGGGTAGAATTATGCACTAGGGGAAGGAGAATATATGTTTCAAGGGTTCTATGGTTTGTATACAGTTCATTCCCCAAGATTCATGTGCAGAGAGTTTGGACAAAAAGCAGAATGGACAAAAGTATTTATTTCCAGTTTTTGCTGTAGGGCTACATTGTCGATCACCCTTTGTCATAGCACAGTTGGACTTGGTCTGTTTTGTCTGGATATTCTGCAGAATATCACATTGATCCACTCCATCTGTGACATAATGCTGAACAGATGGGATGGACCAAGATAATGAGTGTCCTGGAAACCTGGTGAGAAGGTGGATAATAAACACCGTGAAGATATAGGGGCTGAGGGACCAGCAGTTGGCATAATGGCTATGTTGCTGGACTCCCATGTAGTCGACTATGGTTCGAGTCCTGGACCCAGTGGCTTAAACTCATGCCAGGCACATGTGCGTGAGTGCCCAAGATCCCGAGAGAAGAATGGAGGAGAAGGGATTGCGGCGTGACCATCCCCCCAGGGGGTGATTTCTCGCTTTCTCTCTCTGTCTCTCTCTGTCTGTCTGGCGAGTGCATGCGCCTTATAGCAAAAACATCTCAAAAAAAAAAAGATATAAGGGGCTGACAAGTGGACAAATGAGTATTCAGAGGTGTTGAGAGTATTCAATGTAATGGTGCTGAGAGACGGTGAGACATTTAGGAGATGGAGTGTTTGGATCAGGGGTCACCGCCCTCATGAACTAATGTGCTCCCATAGGGAGGAGGGATTTCTGCTATTCCAGGGAATGGATTAGTTCCCATGAGTAAGATGGCTGCCAGAAGACAGTTCCTTTCTCTGCATGCCCCTGCTTTCTAGCTCCAAGTTACCTCAGGGTGAGCTGAGGCTGTAGTTTACCCTGTATCAGAGCTCAACATCTCCCTGTGTTCACTCTTGCTTCTTAGTTTGCCTTGCACGAACAGCCCTTAATAAACATCATATGAGCTCTCTCAGAGCCGCCTTCCTAGGAAAGCTAATGTACAACAGCTATCTTTAACCAATCATCAATTTTTTTTCCATTTTTTGAGAGGCTTTTGCTATAGGGCGTCTGTGCTCACCAGAAGGACACAGAGAGAAAGAGAGTCAGAAAGCAAGAAATCACTGCCAGGGGGGTGGCCATGCCGAAATCCCTTCTCCTCCACTTCCTCTCGGGATCTTGGACACACACGCACACATGCTCGGCATGAATTTAAGCCAGGTCTGGGATTCGAACCGCGGTTGACTTCATGGGAGTCCAGTGACATAATCCTTATGCCATCTGCTGGTCCCCAATCATTGATTTTTAAAAAAATGATAGGAAGTTATATAAGTTTAGTAATCATTTAAATAAACTCATGCTTAGTCACAGATATATGAAAATAGTATTATGCATGCTTTATGGCATACTGTCTCTTCTGCCTGTGTCACAAATGAGAATTTGACAACTGCTGTGAGAGTTCTTCAGTGGAGATCAACTGCCCATGGGTAGGAAATCACTGGAGTAGAGGTGGCTCATTGTAGGTATCTTACATGTGAAAACCTGTCAAACTTTCTTACCAAATATTGCTCCATGCCACTCATGCAACTTCCACAATAGACTTCGTACTGACATCCATACACGATGAAGGAATTCAAACCCAGACTCCGTTGACTACCTATGACAACTGAGAGGCCACTGAGACAAGCCCAGCAGAGACTGAGGACCCGAGCATCTGTAGAGCACAGAGCAGCCGGTGGAGCAGCAGGCTGGTCTGGTGGGGTTATTCTGGAACAAAGATTTCCAGCATGTTTCAACTCTAAGTGAAAGAAATGCAAATAGTACCATGTTGTGCAAACAGCAGCTGGACCTGTAAATCAAAGGGTGAGTCATATGAGCACAAATTACTAAGGAGGTCATGGTATGTTCATTGGGGTTTTTAGTGAAAACCATCGGTATAGTTCTACAGACATGAAAAATGTCTTGGTACCCTAGATTGAAAATAAAGCTTAGAATTGGCTAATTGGTCAAAAATGATGTCTTTTACTTTTGAAGTGATATATGCGTTTTCTAGATGTGAAATTAATGTTTCATCTGTTGTGCTCATTTTTGTGCTCAGTCATGATTAGGCTTTTAATATTTAGTGTCTTCCTTTCTCTCTCTTTTTTTAATTGCCAGAGGGTACATGTGCTCACCAGAAAGAGACAGCAAGACAGAGAAAAAGGAAGGGGAAAATGCATGCCCTATGGAGCTGTGATCCCTCTCTGACCCTTCCTCTCCACCCTGCTGGAATTTGGGGCCCTGTGCACATGTGACTGGTATGCAAGGCATCAGGACCAGGATGCGGACCACGGGATTGGTTGTATGTGGGATCTGGCTCCTTTAACCATCAGGCCACAGGGCGGGCCTTAACGTCTTCTTTTCTAATTGGATAGTTAATCCCTAAAGGCAAAAACTATGCTCTATATTTATTTTAAAAATTTCTTGCACCTTCTAAGTGATGTTACAGTATTAAGAGCTCAAAAAAAAATTGGTAATCGGAACCAGTAGTTAGTGTAATGGCTATGTTGCTGGACTCCCACGTAGTTGACCACGGTTCGCGTCCCGGACCCGGTGACTTAAAACTCATGCTGGGTACATGTGCGTGCGTGCTCAAGATCCCGAGAGGAGAATGGAGGAGAAGGGATTGTACGTGGCCACTCCCCCGGAGGGTGATTTCTTGCTTTCTGTCTCTCTGTCTCTCTCTGTCTGGCTGGCGAACGCATGCACCCTATAGCAAAAAACCTCCAAAAAAATTGGTAATTAATTTTTTAAGTTGATATCTAAAATAGGGATTCATACAATGGAGTCAGATAACACAAAATCTGGAACAGACCAACGTAGAATTTTAGCTCTTTCATTCACTGTGACTTTGGATACATCACTTAATCATTCTAATTGTTTGATAATACCAACCTTGCAGAATTTTTGTGAGGACTGAAATCAAACTTGCCAAGAATTTAGCATTGTGTATGGAGCACAGAAAAGATTTAGTGAATGGTAGCTGCTGTGGTCAACTTTGTCTCTCTTTCTTTAAGAGTTTACTTATTTCATGAGAGTGCAAAAAAGAGTGAGTGAGCGAGCGAGAGAGAGAGAAGCATCTTCAAAATGGTCTCATACTGTGATCCCCCCAACATCCCCAGCCAGTCTGGGTTGTGAGCACACGCGGTCATCCACTATGTACACATGTGCAGGTTGATGGGGAAAAACATCCTATGATCTTCCACGCGGATCCAGCATCACTGAACATTATTACCACTGTGCCAACACTCCTGGCCTTATTCATTTTCCCGTTCTTTTTTTTTTTTTAAGAGATATTTATGCTATAGGGCACGTGCACTCGCTAGACAGAGAAACATAGAGACAGAAAGCAAGAAATCACCCCTTGGTACTATGGCCACACTGTAATACCTTCTCCTCCATTCTCCTTTTAGAATCTTGGGCACACACGCACACGCACCCAGTGTGTTTCAAGCTGTTGGGTCAGAGACTTGAACCATGGTTGACTATGTGGGAGTCCAGCAACATAACCATTACACCATCTGCTGCTCCCAATTTTCTCTTTTTAATAGTGTATTATGGGACCTGATATTATTGGTTATTAACTCCCTGATTTTAGCATTTTAAAATATTTCTATGTGCAGGAATCAACTGCATGTAAATATTAAGTGATATATTTTAAAAAGTACGTCATTTGTGTTTGAGACCATCTGAGAGGTCATAAGGCCGACTCTTCCACTCAGTGCATTAGCTATAATATTCCCGACTGGATCATCCTGCTTCTATTTTAACGCTTCCGGAAACAGGGCTCTTAGTACCTCAAATCTTCAGTTTGGAGGCAGCTCCTAAAGTTAGAATTTTATTTATTTATTTATTTATTTATTTTTAGAGAGATTTTTTTGCCATAGGGCCTGTGTAATTACCAGAGAGACGGAGAGAGACAGAGACATAGAAAGTAAGAAATCAGCCTCCACGGGAAATGGCCACACCACGATCCCTTCTCCTCTATTTTCCTCTCAGAATCTTGGACCCACATACACTTGCACCTGGTATGAGTTTGAAACTATCGGGTCTGGGACTTGAACCATGAACAACCATGTAGGAGTCAAGTCAGTCACTACTCCACCTGCTGGTCCCAAGTTAGAATTTTAGTCTCTAAGGTGAAAACAAATTTTACCTTAAAAGGTGAAACTGAGGGAAATTATAACTTTCCCTCACAGGCTCTGTGTTTTCTAGACCTGTATAAACAAACCTGTTTTGCATATGAGCTCTTTAAATAATTAAATGAAATAATATTAAGACCAAGAGGCTAATGCTAATTGCCAAATTAATATTATCGATATGAGGCATTGTTAGCTAAGGAAGGCTTTAAAGAGTGGGCACTTCCTAAATTACTGTAACTCCTATGGCCTTTCTTACGATCACTGTACCCAAATAGAGCTGAGATACCCCTCCGCTGTGCTCAAAGCCCTCTGCACACATCTGTACCCAAGAAGGTTTCCAGAAAAACTGCCATGTGTAGAACTCAGCAAATGTTTTACAAATGAATGAGCAGACAGTATGTAGCCAGGTAGACGGGGAGTAAAAGTGCAGGTGACCCATGGGACCAGCAATTGGCATAATGGCTGTGTCCCTGGACTCTCATAAAGTCAACCATGGTTCGAGTCCTGGACCCGGTGGCTTAAACTCATGCTGGGCACGTGTGCGTGCGTGCCCAAGATCCCGAGAGGAGAATGGAGGAGAAGGGATTGCGGTGTGGCCATCCCCCCTGGGGGGTGGTTTCTTGCTTTCTGTCTCTCTGTCTCTCTCTGTCTGTCTGGTGCACACTCTTGCCCTATATTAAAAACAGAAAAAATGCAGGTGATCTAGAGGATCTGTCTGTTCTGTGCGAGTCGGGCTGATTGACCACAACAAGTCCATTTACACATGGGGAGCTTCATCACAAGCCAACACATAGGACACTGCAGATTGCTCCCAAAGCCATGTCTCCTCGAGGCGTGAGACAGTAAGGCTTTTCTTTGGGAAAGATGGACCAGGCTATGGTTAAGCGTGGAAAGGCCAGCTCTCTCGGTGCAGACTCAGTGACATGATACAGTGCCGTACATGATGTTTATGTAAATGGGGCATAGCTCTTCCTGGGGTGGAGATGGTATTACACGGAACAAAACTACACCGAAGTTCAGTGAGGGTCAACCCCCTCTCCATCTCCCCCAGCGTCAGCAAGTTCCGATTGCTGGTAGGGGCCCATGACTCTTCTGTGAGGTCATGCCTGTAAACTGACCCCGGAGAGCTCCTGTGAGATGGACTTGCTCCTGCGGAACCAGTTCAGATGGCTTATACTAGAACCCTCTGCTTACCAAGGTATTTCAGGAAGAACTGCCTGTAGAAACATGGAAGTATGAGACTACGTAATGATTTGGGGCACCTCTAGGGAGTTAGATAAAACTAGCTACACTACACAATGTTAATATCGTTAACACATAAATTTGGCTAGGCCACATTGGCACCGGTAGTGGGATGCTGCCCTGCCATGCTGGAGCCCTGTGGGAAGGCTGGGGTTTGAATCCCTGGTTCCTGGATTCACAGGACGTGCCTGAGTAACCCTGTGACCTCTCTGTAGGAGAGAGGTGTGACAAGACAACTTTGGAATTTTTCTCTCTCTCATTAAAACATACATAAACTTAAAAATAGAGATATATGGGGCCAGTTCTGTGGCCTGGTGGTTAAGGCAGTCAGCTCCCACATGGGCGACCACGTAGTTCAAGTCCTGAAGCCAGCAGCTTGAAAAACACGTGGGTGTGTGTGTGTGTACGTGTGGCCGGAATCCTGAGGGGATGGAGAGATGAAGGAGGAGGGCTTATGGGATTGCCACGCCCCATTGGGGGGTGCTTCTTCCATCTCCTATTCTCTCTGCTTCTCTGTCTCTCTCAGCATATGCCCTAGGCTTAAAATATATGTGTGTGTGTCTGTGTATATATAAACACATATGTGTGTATATGTATGGGCGGGTATTCAAAAAGTTTATGGGAAAATACATGTTATCAAAACATTCTGAATGCATTTCAAAGATTTTTGGACCAAGATAAACTTGTGTACTGATTCCATTTTCCGTGAACTTTTTGAAGCCCTCACAACCATATATTAGGTCATCGGGAAAGTCATGACATATTTTTCTATGAAAACTGCATGATGACTTCCGACAACCCTGTGCGCACACACATAACATATAGATTCATATATTATACTTACATTTCTATAACAAATGTAAACAATTTGGAACAGTTACTATAGTTAGTATAGGGTCTCGTATGAGGACTGCTGTCACGAAGTGCCAGCTGTTTGTTTATTTTTGATGCTGGAGCTTGAGGGGTTCTGGCCATGTGGGGCCTGTTTCTTCAGCCAGTGTCTCTGGCTGACAGGTAGCAGCTAAAGGCTGCACGAGCTTCCCAGATGGTGCACGGCCCATTTTCCCAGTCTCTCCCTTGAGAATCAGCTGGCGAGAGACTACAGCAAACAACGGCTAGGGAACCACATCCCAAGGACGAGCCCTAGTGTCGTAGTGTGTGCGCGTGGAGAGCGGGAAATCAGTACAGGACAGGTTTGGAACTAACTCTCCACTAGGCATGCCTCGGTCACATAGGCTTTTGGGTAGCTCTGGAAGAACCTGATTTGTTACACAAACCTTGCTAATGAAATTGTTAGAAAAACATCTCCTGCTGCAGACTGTTTTGGTGACTTTCTTTCAGTTTGCTAACTAGTGTAAAAGCAATGTATTGGTTTGGGCGAATGCAACCTTTATCGCAGGGGTCAGTGATCTGGTTACCACAAACGAGACGTACCCAACCATATAGGAAGGAGCACCGGCATCCCTGTCTGCACTTGTGCCGTGCAGGGCCTGTGAGCACTCAGCTCTCTCCTGGGGCTGCCGGGCTGGTCTCTGTAGGCCTCGCACCTCCTGCCATCAGCTGGCTGTGGCTAACAGGAAGGCCTGCTGGCAAGCTGCAGGTGGGGGTGATAAAGGTGCTGGGGCTACCGGAGGCAGGAGGGGAGAGAGACGGGGTGTTTTGTTCCACCCCGACCTGAGCAGCTTGCATAGACACTTCCCCGTAGCTCCAGCTCCCAAAGGGCTGTCCTGCTGTGATTGCAGCTTCTTTTGGATGTGGCTGCTTCCTGCCCTTGGTACCAGGGCCTCTTCTCTTTGCCTCTTCTGCTGCAGTGGTGTGGACTCACACTGGTCCAGATGTTTAGTTACTCATCACCAACTGTTTGACCTTCTAGCTCTTCCAGCATGCATGTAAAAAAAAAAAATAAAATTAAAGTAACTAAACCTCTAATAATTTATTTTAGGTTGTAAATATTGGGCTGTTGGAAGGTTCATGGTGTATTTTCCTATGTTTTTCTATGTAAAAATGTGTCATGACTTTTCCGACATTCTAATGCTTGTGGAAGTCCGTCTTCCTGATCAAAGCTCACTGACACAATGCTCTAGTGAAACAACTCTAGTGAAGTCAGATCTTTTCTTTTGACTATTTCTGCACCAACAGAGTTGCAAAACTTGGGCCAGCTGGTTGCTGCGCTGGTTAAGGTAGCTGGATACCACATGGCCGACTGTGTGGTTGGAGTCCTGGACCTGGCAGTTTGAAAGACACACTGGGTGCATATGTGTGCATGCCCCAAATCCTGAGCTGGAGAATGGAGGAGAGGGCATTGTGGCCTGGTCATCTCCCCTAAGGGATGAGTTCTCACTCTCCTTCTCTCTGTCTCTTTCCAGTGAGTGCACGTGCTCTGTAGTAATTAAACATTTTTAAAAACCACATAATTTTATGATATATGATTGTCCAGTTATATGACAATTCATTTTTACTGTCTTATGCATCTGATATGCTTTTGGAATAGATGTGTCAGTATATTTAAATAGCTAGAAAACCTTATGACAATAACCGAGATGATAGAGAAGGTTTTGAAGTCTATATATTTATTCATATTGCTATTTGAGGGGAAGAGATTACTTATCAGTTCTGGCAGTTATAACAAAATATCATAGACTTGTTGGCTTTAAGAACAAACATTTATTTCTCACAGTTATGGGGGCGAGACATCTAAGAGGAAGGCACGGGTAGATGTGATGCTGGGAGGTCCCTCTTTCTGGGTTGCAGGAGGCAACCTTCTGGCTATAGTCTCACTCTGGGGAGAGACAGAGAGCTCTGATTTCTTCTTCTTATAAAGACATTCATCCCACCTTATGACCTCATGACCTTATCTGAAATGAATTACCTACTAGAGGCCCACTCGTTAAATACTGTCATATTGGGAATTAGGGCTTCAGCCTCATACTTTGGAAAAACAAACTCTCAGTTTATATTGTTACTATAGTGATGGAAATAATTTTAGAGATAAATGTGTTCAAAGATGATAGTGAAGAAAAATTATAGGTGATTTAGGAAGAGGAAGCTTTAGTCGGTACAGGATATGGTGCGAAAGAGACATAGAACTCTT
>NW_006204918.1:1851518-1864989 GCF_000334495.1 Tupaia belangeri chinensis
CCCTTTCCTTCCCAATACACACTATTTTACAGATAATAAAATTGATGCTCAGAAAACTCGATTTTCTAAAGGCCACCTATTTGATTATATTTAGAAGTAGACTCCACATTGCCTGAGTGCTACCCAAGGAGACGTTTTCAACAACTCCACACTGTAGTCTTCTATTCAGTACTAAATATCTCGTCAGAATATTGGCTATTCTGGTGATACAAACAATAAACTAAAAGTAGATAATAGATCAGATATAGTTTGTTGCCAAATTTTAAGACAATGTTGACAAAATTAAGGAATTCTTGGAGACAGCTAACGTGAGAGAATTTAAGAAAAAAGGAACAGGATAACTTGGACATGTTTTGTGTGTGAATGTATGGAGGCAGACTTTAGTTAGGGAAGCAGGTACTTTAGCTTCTGAGGAAAGTTGTGCTGATATCGAAGCAACGTATTAGGTGGCATAGCACTTAAGATTTACACGCGTACTAAAAGAAGACTTGAAAAGCTAAAAAGAAAGATGGTGTTTTCTAGTGTATTAATATATATTTTTGGGACACTTAGCATCTCAGTAGACAGATGTAAACCTACCTGGAGAGAGCAGACCTTTTAATAACATAAAGATCTTTAGCCAATTCACTAGGTAACTTCTTAGACAATTTTGGCCAATGTCAGTAACTAATTACCAAAATAGATGCCAGAGAAGATATTAATTGAGATAAAAAGTAATCAGCTTTTCAAACTTTAATATGAACACTCACATATAAAAGAAGGAAATACATAGTGTTTTCATCCTCAGACAGTACGATGAAATTCATGGAAATTTCAGATAAAGAACTTAGAATTTTCATGATGACAAAGCTCACAGAGATTGAAGAGAAGAGAGACAACGAATTGCTGAAGAGGCAGGGGAAAGGAGCTGATGAGCTCCAGGAGGTGAGGACATTCTTGCAAGATTTAAAAGAGAAATTCACGCTATAAAGAAGATTCAAATGGATCTGTTAGAGTTGAAGACTATAATACAGGAAGCTAAAACATCCCTAGAAAGTATTAAAAGCAGACTAGATCATACCGAAAATCGAATCTTAGATGTTGAAGATAGAATCGCTGGCCTAGAAAAATCCACCACAAAGACTGAGAAAATGGCCCCAAAATGAGAATCATATACAAGAAATACTAGATACCATCAAATGTCCAAACATCTGGATAATTGGTATCCCAGAAGGCAAAGAGACTTGATAATCTATTCCATGAAATCCTGGAAGAAAACTTTCCAAACCTAGACAGGCATTCAAAGATCCAGTCCCCAGAAATACAAAGGACCTCAAATAGAATCAATCCAAGACACATTATAGCCAGATTGACCAAAACCACAAAGACAAGACTGGTAAGAGAGAAACGTCAAGTTACCTACAAAGGATATCCCATCAGGTTGACAGCAGACCTCTCATCGGAAACAACGTGAGCGAGGAAAGAATGGAAAAATACATCCAAAGTGTTAAGGGAAAAGCAATTTCAACCAAGAATACTATACCTGGCAAGATTATCCTTCATATGGGAAGTAAAGACAAGAACATTCTCAGATACACAAAACTTGAAAGAATTTACCAACACCAAACCAGATCTCCAAGAAGTTTTGCATGGAGTGCTATACCAGGAAAAATAAGTACAGACACTCAGAAATAAGAATTCAAAAACTAAGAACATGGCCAACTTAATTGTAGGGACAAGTCTAGAGTTGAATATTATATCCCAGAATTTAATTGGGAAAAATCGAACTGCAACAGAAGATAGATTAAGTTCATGAGACTGAACTGGTGAAAGAGCATTTTATGACTTTTGACTAAGACATGCTGATTTTCTTCTAGGCTTTGTTTTCCAGTTTTAAGGATTTTGGTCCTGTCTTGAGCTGCCAATAGGTTCGTGTACCTATTATTTGAACAGAAACCTAACCTGTTTCCTGGCTTTAAGTTTTAAGCATAGTTCCTTAGCATTTCTTTGATTTATTAAAGCTAAAATTGCTTTTCTTGAAATTAAAAAATATAGTAAAAAATACATAATTAATTACTGTAGTAAGCTATATAGCATTGGCCAGGTGCTGCCTTATAGTACATTCATTCTTCAGAGTTTCACGCCTAAAGTCAGACATACATTCATATCTATATCTATATCTATAAATATCAGCTGAGCTTGCTATTGACAGTAGTTAGATTATTTAAGAAATTTTGTGAATCAATAAAATGTGGGGGAAAAAAGGAATGGAAAACTGTGGACACCTGAGATAGTGTGGGAAGAGGGTGGGAAATGGCTTAGGGTGAGAAATAGGGGGAAAATATATCTACACATACATGTGAAACTAGAAATGGAAAACTATTGACTATAACATGTATGATTAAGCCACTATGCAGTATAATCTGGATGGGGAATCACATTTTGTATGCTGTGACAAAGCTCAGTGAATGAATATAAATAAATTAATTAAAAACAAAAAAATTTAAAAAAAGAAAAAATAACTTTATATCAATAATTTCTGGGTAAAACAAGGTAGTGCACCAAAATAAACAAATTTTATTCATTTAAAAGTAAATACATAAATAGTAAGGCAATTCACTTGGCCCTAAATGTTGTTGGAGAAACTGAAAAATCAGAGTATGATATGTTTAAGTCAATGATTTCAAGTTCATGGGACAAATAGAAATATTAGAAATTAGGTTAGAGAGAAGAAAGATATGAAAAATTAAGAGCATTTAAACACAAAAATAGGGGCCAGCAGGTGGCATGGTTGTAAAGGTGCTGGACTCCCTTGTGGTTGATTGTGGTTCGAGTCCAGGACCTGGTGGCTTGAAACTCACACAGGGTATCATGCACGTGTGCTCAGAATCCCAAGACGAGAATAGAGGAAAAGGGATTGTGGTGTGGCCATCCCCCCGGAGGGTGATTTCTCACTTTCTGTCTTTCCTTCTGTCTCTGACGAAGCAATCACACATGATCTATGGTGAAAACAAACAAACAAATTATTCTTGCCCCTTTAAGTAAGATTCCTTGCTAAATAATCCACTGAATCATGTCCCAATTATATTCAAAAGATAAAAACTTTCGGATTAGGAACATATAGAGAGACCCTGCTATAACTGACTTTCAGGCACACTTCAGGGACTGAAGACACATATGCAGCATCATCAGCTTCAACTAGAAAGGAACACAGAAGAAATTCCTGAAAATCCATAAAAGGAAAATAATATTGGGTTGTTGGAAAAATCTACGGCGAGTTTCTGTTTGTTTTTCTATGCAAAAATGCATCATGACTTCCGACAGCCCAGTATGTTGATCTTAGAACATTATAGAAGAAGATGCTCACTCTTGAGAATTATGTGATGAGTGGTGCAAAATATATCAAAACCGGGTATAAATAGTTCTCACTTTGTGTAGTCTAGAAATGCACAAATTTCAGTTGTCTCATTTTAATTAAATAGCACCAGTTTCCCCACAATATGCTTCAAGTTTCAGTTATCGTTCTATATTAACTGTGAGTAATTGCAGCAGGTAAAAACGTACTGCTAGCTTCTCGTCCACGAATCACTACCTCAGTAACAGGAGCACATCATGATCAATGACCAGTGACATCACTTTTTTCAAACTGTGTGGACAATTGATCACCATGCACCTGTAATCCAGTCCATGTACGGACAACAGAGTGTGTGGCTACATCACTACTCTGTCACATTTTACAAAGTAGGTAATGAAAAGAGGGAATTGGCTAAAGGAGACATAATTGCAGCAAAGAAACGAAAAGCGATGCTGCTGGAAGTGAGTCTGAAGGGGCTACGTGACGTTCTACAAGAGGTCGTGTATACCGGAACGTTTGGAAGGCTGGATATGCAGCCAGGGGGACATGGTGAAGGTGACCTTACTGGTACAATGAGAAATCTGCTTAAGACAGAGGATAAAGGTACCCTAGATGAAATGAGGCTGTCGGAAGCTGTCACTTTCAAGGAACTCTCAGTGATATCTCCTGACAGTGACAAGGCGAATGATAAATAATTGAACTGATCCAAACCGAGAATGCAGTATGACAATTCAGCAAGGCATAGCAACGGAGCTCAATCCAGACCATCTGCCATCCTATGAGAAGGCAAGCAGCACTCGCATTACTCTCGCTAAGTTTTTACAAAGAACCAAAACACTGTTTTAAAGTTTATTTATTTCTTGTTTAGTGATAGTGTGTGCACGACTGTGTGTGTGAGAGAGAGGGAGAAGTCTCTTTGACGGGGTCTCATCACTCTGTGATCGTTTTCCCCAGCCTACCAGCTCCTGCAGGTCTTGAGAGCTCACACACACAACGGGCCTGTCTCTAGATCACTGCAGAGTCCAAACTCTGGTCTTCCATGTGGTTCCAGGATTGCAGAATGGTACACTATCACTTGTACCTTGGTAATCGGGAGAAAAATAAAGTGCCTTTAATGCTCAATTTCATATCAATTTAAATTACAACGTAAAAAATACAGATTAGCTTTACCATGTTTTTCATTTCTGCGGTTCCTTCTGCTCCATTTCTTCATCCTGTTGGGACTTCGGGCTCCCATGCGCAATGCTCCTGGTGTGGGTTTTCAAGCTCCCAAAGCTGGAATTTGACTCAAGTGGCTGGCCATGTGGAATCTGGCTTCCTTCATCTCTCTTCCTTTACTATGGGACCAGCCATTGACAAACATGTTCAATGAATGAACATAATTTTTGTAAAAGTTCACTTTATTTCTTAAAAGAAAGATAGAGGCACCCTTGGCAAGGAATAACAGTGCTGTGATTTCTCCCGAGCCTCCCAGGAAGCTAGAATCACAGGTGTCCCTGCAGAAGGTGTGCCAGGTTAACCTGGGATCAGGACCCAGGCCTCCCGTGGGGCTCCAGGACCATGCAGCAGTGCCTACCACCTGTGCTCCCGTGACTGCTCCCAAACAGCCACAGTTTTCCTTCTTTCGTCTTAAGATTCCTTTGCGTGGCTTTAGCTCAAAGTCCCTTTTTGACTAATTGCCCATATTAATAAACCTAGTATGTACCTGGAGTAATAGAGCGTATTGCGGAATTATTTCTGTAAATGTCAAGGTACTCAAGTTTAAATTTTATTTTTCATTTCTTTCCTACCCAGGTGTCAGAGGGTGTATCCTACATCAGCTCTCATTTTACCGACCACTTAGCTGTATCTCACAAAATGACACGCTGGGGATTATTGACTAGAACTGCGTGTCTTCTTTAGTGCTAGCAATCGTGGAGAAAACGAACGCAATTGCTTCAGTAGATTCGTACAAAAGCCACTAATCTAAGTGATCACAAGTGAAACAACTAGAGGACAATTAAATACCCAATTTTATCCATTTCCGATAAGGTGAGATTAATGTGATGATCCAAGCGTTCCCGGGGAATTCGATGAAGGGAGTTTGATTTAAGATGTACATCACAGGAAGGGTTTGGAAGACACTTTGAGAATATCTGCTGCATGACCACATGTACACATCAAACATTTCACTGCAATACATACAATGTAATGTGTACAGTGGATGGTGGGAAAGGAATAGACAGCAATACGAAACATTTTATCACTTACAGAGAAAGCTAATTAATATGTGGTCAAAAATCACAGGATTTTTAAAAATTCTTAATCTCAGAGGCATTTTTAAAGAAACTAACTCCTGTTGTTTAAAAAGGTATATTTAAAAATTAGAAATATATTCTATTTATTCGTTTCTTTTACTTTTGCGAAATGCAGTTAACATAAGATTTAATAGAATTTAACTTATAAAAAGCATAAAATCTAGTAACACTTTCTCCTCCAATTATTCTTTTCTTCTCCTTTTCTTCTTCTTCTTTTTTTTTTTTGTGTGTGTGTTGGGGGGGGGGCGCAGAGGGAAGGGAGTTTGCTACAGTACACGTGTGCTCACCAGGGAAGGGAGGAAAGTGAGAGATCACCTTCCAGGAGAATAAACACACCACAGTCTCTTCTCCATTCTTCTCTCAGGATTGGGGGCGTGTATGTGTATGTGCCTGACACGATTTTTAAAGCCACTGAGTCTGGGATTTTCAAGCCACTTGAACCATGGTTGCCACGTGGGAAACCAGTCTTTTAACCATCAGACTATCTGGTGTCCCCATCTTCTCCTGTTTTTTAATGATATATTTACATTTATATATATGCACAGAGAGAAACATAATATTTTGTATAATATTCTGCAAGTATTAAAGTTGGTTTTTAAAATGTGATTGTGGGTAGTTTTAGATGATTTTATTTTCTTTTGCTTTGAAATTTGTACATGGTTTATTAAGTTTATGTGTTGTGTACAGGTAAATCTTTATTAAAACTCACTACTTAAAATAATGTGTACTAACTATACCAATTTTGGAAGACTTAAGAGAGTTGGATAGGGTGAAAATAATCACTCACTCTATCATACAAAGACATCACAATTAATAGTGTATGATTCTTGGAGTTTTTCCTTTTTTTTTTCCCCCCTAATACTGGGAGTTTCTGTTTCTACAGATTTGCTATGGTTCTGTACAAACATTTTTATGGTGTTTTCTTCTAACAACAGTATTCATTTTCCATCTCTGTAAACATTTGTTTAAAGATTGTGTACTATTCCAACAAGTGTGTAGACACCATAGTTGATAGTCAGTATACCTCCTGGAGTTGAAAGGGTCAGTATACACAGCCTAGAATACTCATATGACGAAAGGACTAGTGATTGTCAGGGAGATGCTCAACTCCTTTCTTAAATATATCGATTTCCCCCCCTATTTCCAGAGGGCACTTGTGCCAGAGGGAGGGGGACAGGCAGAGAAGGAGAGAGAAAGTGAGAAAGCACTCCCATTGGGGAATGGCCATGCTGCAATCCCTTCTCCATTTTTTTCTCCTCTCATGATTTGGGGCATACACAAACATGTGTCTGGTGTATTTTTCAAGCTGCCAGGTCTGAGATTTGAACTACGCAGCCATACGGGATCCTTAACCATCATGTCACGAGCTGGCCCTATATTAATTTTTAACCGTGAAATTACCAGGAGATGTTGTCGTTTTTATTTATTTATTTATTTATTTATTTTTTACATATCTTGGAGAGTGAGGTCTTGAAGAACATAGTTGAATGTATACGTTTCCTGAATTTTAAAATTAAACATCTAATTTATAGAAATAAGACTTTATATACCATTTCGATAATCAACAAAATAGTTTCAGTTCTTGTTTTCAAGACCAATGTAAACAAATAAGGGACCAGGTACTTAATTTTTGCTGTCGGGTATTAAGAGCCTTGAGTAACTTAATAGCACAACAGTGTTGCACATACTCATCTGTATTACTCAGAATAGCAATGCTGCACACACAAATGACCCCTAAAATCTCAGTGGTCTATGTCAACAAGAAACAGTTCGTGCTCGGTCGGCTGTGTGTTGCCTTTTTTCTAGGATCTGGACTAACACAGAAGACTTTATCTGTGATAGTATCTAAGATCATGTGAGCCACAATCTAGTTTTTAAAAGTTCTGCTTACATGTCAATGGTCCTACCAAGGGTCAAAAGGAAGAAACGTATAATGATAGTCTCCTCTTAGGGAGAGGAGCTGAAAAACAGTGGGTGATTCGGCAGAAAAGTAAGACAGTCATGTTCTGGACGATGTTAGTCTACCTTATGGTGCTGTCACAGAACATCAGACTGAGAAATTGATAATGAGATGCACTGACCTATAGTTCTAGAGGTCTAGGATGTCCGACAGGAAGGGCCTGGCAGCTGGCAAGGGCCTTTTCACTGCCTCCTCCCCTGGGGAAAGGCAGACAGTGGGTGAGAGAAATCAAGAGTGGTTGAACTCAAGGGAACTCACATCTGAGATTAAAAAACAAAACAAAACAAAACACTATTCACGTCCATGATAATGACATTGATCCAGTATGATGTGAATAATGAGGGTCTCACCACCTCTTAAAGGTCTCACCTCATAACGCTGTTACCGTATAGATGAAGTTTCCAACACATGCTTTTTAAAGGACACATTCAAATCTCAGCAGGGGCTACGCTGTGTCACCCCAAAATTCACATGTTGAAGTCCTAACCCCTAGTACCTTATAATATGATCATATCTGGAGACAGTGGCTTTAAATAAGGAATATGGATAAATGAAGTCTTATGGATGTCTGTAATCCATCTGACCCATGACTTTACAAGAGCATTCAGAGACCCAGAACTGCAAGTGCACAGAGGGACAAGCTCGCGAAGATGCAACCAGAGGCTGGGAGTCCACCACACAGGGAGCGAGGCCCAGGGAGAGACCGGCCCTGCTGGCACGTGGCTCTTGGACTTCGGCCATGGGAGAGTCAAAGTCTTGCTTAAGCCACCCGCTGAGTGGTATTTTTCTATAGTAGCCTTAGCAGACTCAGAAAACTTAAGTTCAACATCTCTTCCTGAACATTTTCATGCTACCCAGATTCGTGTAGCACCATGGAGCCTAACTGGGAAATAGACAAGAAAGAGAGGAACCAGGGAGGGGAAAAAAAGCAAGAAAATAAAAAGCTAATTTAGTCAATATCACCTTATCTAGACTCCTTTGACAATTGATATGAAAACACCATATGTGTATACACAAATATATTTCTCGCTAAGTTTATTTCTTGTTAACTGTCCAATGTGAGAAGTGAGGTCACTGTTCAGAGCTTGTTAGTTGATGATGAGTAATTCTTTACAGAATTAAGCTATTTCTATAAAGAACACTGGATATTAGAGTTTCTTGAGTTCTCATCCTCTAAAACCGTAAAAAAGTGGGGGCAAGGTCGGGAGGGTATAACCTCACAGACAACTAAATAGAGGCGCGTTGACATTTGGTCAACAGAATTAGAAAATTCCCATTTTGAGCATAATTTAGAATAAGGTCTTTTGTAAAAAAAAAAAAAAAAAAAAAAGCCTTAAATATACAAGGAAGGCTTGTCTTAAAACTTAATATCTGAAGATTTACTGACTTTGATGATCTAGCTATTGCGTTTCTTAGGAAAAAATCTCTAATAAATAAATAAAAAGACAAAGAAAAGAAAAGGGACACTAAAAACATAATAGTTATAATAATAATAAGAAGAAGACTATAGTGTGTTAAAGACAGCACACCCTCTACGCCCCTGAACTGTACAAAAGGAATAAAATATACTATATCACCAAGTAATACATTAAGCAATAGGACACACATACTGGGTGATTAAATGGACTTCCTAGGAACTATTGTAGCTTTAAAAAATTCTGCTCTACTCAGTGTTCAAACTGAATTAGAAATTACTTTTTTAAAATTCTTTAAATGGATTCTTTTCTTACATGAGAACATAAAACCTACTTGAAAAAAAAAATCACACAATTACTTAGTCGCTCCTTGAGTATAGGCTGCACTCTGGTATGTTAAAAAAAAACATATTATAGAGAATAAAATTTCTAAGTAAGAGCAAATAATTTTGTAGAAATAATTTTAAATATATCTTTTAAAGCTTAATATATAGAAACAAACAAACAAAAGTTCTTATGTTGCTAAAGTTTTAGGAGTCTTTTTTTTTTTTTCTTAAGAGAAAGACACTTTTACTGGAGGGCATACATACTTGCCAGAGACACAGTGAGAAAGAGTTTAAAGTTGCTGGGTCTGGGATTCGAACTGCAGTTAACCACATGGGAGTCTAGTGACGTAATCGTTAGACCATCTGCTGGTTCCTTGAATTCTTATTCTACTGAGCTCTAACTGTACATCATACTGAGTTATCCTCATTAGAACAATCCATTAGAAAAGAATATATTCTGGAATTACTTAAATATTTCAGAGAAGAGAAATAATGCAACTCTTGTCTAGACTTTCAGGGTGCATACATACTATTAATGCTAATTGCATTTGTAAAATGCAAATTAGTTACTTCTTTTACTCTGTGTATTTATGTTAATGTGCGCACTTTAAACTAAGGCAAAAACACACTTAAGCTGATAATCTTCACATTAAAGCTAAAATGATTAGTTTGTTTTTAAAATAGCTATTGTAATAGGCTGTATCTCAGAATAAAATCAGAATCTAAAGCTCTGATTTTCCAGTTTATTTATTCTGTTTCTTTTAACTTTGCAAAAAGAAAGTATCTGTGCAGGGTTAAATAGTTTCTGATCTCCAAGTTTATCTGGGGGAATTAGAAAACCTCTTTCGGAATTTGGCAAAGAGGCTGAGAGATAAACAGAAAACTGACAGATGGAAAGAATAATACCGATGCTAATTAACAGAGCCCAAAGACAATACTATTTAAAAATTACATCAGTTCCTGCCTTGGCTGTTGAAGCAGCAGACAAAGGACACAGGGAAGCAGTACAGAATAGAAGCTCCACTCCTCAGGAGAGGCTGACTGGGATTCCGGCGTGAGCCCTGCCTTCTCCCTATTCTGTGACTTTAGGTGACTTTCTCAGCATTTCTAGGCTCATGTGTAAAACGTACTTAATAATCATATATACATCTCAGTGTTGTTATGAAGACTAAAAGGATAATTTAAGTTTTCAGGCTTAGCATGCTGCCTCCAAAGCAGTCATTGCTCAATAAAACTGGCTATTACTTTAATGCAGCAGCAAATCACGTATAAAGGGGACGTGTGCAAATGTAGTAATTGGATTACAGCAGCTCACAGTTGTCGAAACATTTAGGTACAGGTAATAGCAAAATACATGGATCTTTGGATCTACATGTGTCATGAAAGGGACACGGCTTAAAGATAGATACAACCAAAAGGATAGAAGAATGCTAAGTTGGAAAAGTACTTGCACATCAATGCTTATTGCAGCATTATTCACAATGGCCAAGACATGGAACCAACCTAAATGTCCACAAACTGATGAATGGATTGGAAAAATGTGGCACATATACTCTATGGAATACTACTCAGCCATAAAAAATCTAAAGATGCTGGCATTTGATAGAAAGTGATCAGATATGGAGGATCTATTGCTGAGTGAAGTAAGCCAGGCTATGAAAAAAAGATATTGTATGTATCTACTCAATATTTACCGACTATCCGCACTCTACGGTAGAGAGAGAAATACTGGAGGACATAAAAGCAGTGAAGGTACTTAATGAGAATAAGACAGTGTGGAATGGAGCGGGGGTGAAGAGAAGTGGATAGAGAAGGATAGCAAGAGAACAATAGAGAGGCATGACATTAGTGGGACACAGATATGGCTTATTACCTGTTGATGACGTGTATAGCATTCTCAACTGAACTGGAGAAGTATTTCATGATGGGTAAAGTCTTTTTACAAGCAAAATGAGAATAGTGATTGGTTAAAAAAATAATTGGAATAATAATAATAATGATCGGGAAAAAGATCGAGCCATCTGCCTTCCAGTCATTCCAGGGACTTCCCCCTCAGGTGTCCAGAAGGAAACCTTCACCCCACATATCATCAGTAGAGCGATCAAGGAAGAGCCCAAGGAAGAAGCAACATTCAACGAGAAACAGGAAAGGGATCGTGACTGCCGGTGAGAGGGGCAGGGCTGGGGTGAGGGACTCCCGGAAATGACCCAGTCCCACTCCATCTTTGAGAAGGGACCATCTGAAATGATGAAGAAAGAGAACTAGGGTAAGACTGGGGTATGTGAGCTGTGGGTCCTCTCATATCATCAACGTCAAAAAGAAACGAGGGAGACGGAAGGCGAGATGGAACAGATCTGCACGTGTTGGAGAAGGACGGTTCCATCGATGACCCAGGGCTGAGGAAGGACACTCTGAGACAAGATCGCGCTGCTGACACTCACTCATTCGGGGCAGTTATTTACTTATTTATTTTTTGAGAGATTTTTGTTATAGGCCATGTGTGCTCACTGGAGAGACAGAAAGCAAGAAATCACCTCCTGGGGGCATGGCCACTCCGCAATTCCTTCTCCCCTATTCTCCTCTTGGGATCTTGGGTGTGCACACATACACACCCAGTGTGAGTTTTACATCACTGGGCCCAGGACTCAAATTGTGGTTAACTACGTGAGAGTCCAGTGGTGTGACCATTACGCTTCCTGCTGGTCAGCCAGGGTGACTCCTTAAGGAGGAGAATGAAGAACCAGATGTGAAACCCTGGCTGGCCTCAAGGACAAGGACACTGAGGTGATGGACAGGTCAGAAAGTGAAAGAAGAGGAGGAGGCAAAGACGAAGGTTCCTCCCAGGATGGCCAGGAGGAACTTGGGCCTTCAGGAGGATGTCTCTGAGGCAGAGCTGCTCAGGGAGCTGTGCTCACCGAGGAGGAAGCTGCTTCTCCAGCGGCCACTCTTCCGAGCCCTTCCTTGAAGCCCACCCAGGACTTCAAGCCCTGGGAACAGAGGTGCAGGGGAGGAAAGACAGGTGGTAGTTATAAAGCAGGAGAAGCAGCAGGAAGCCAGCATCCCTGGAAGTAACCAAGGATCTATAGAAAATTACTGGAATGGTTTATTCTAAAAAAGAGATGGCGTGATCAGGCCTGGGAATGCAGAGGTGTTTTCCGGGGTGGTGCTCAGATGCGGCACATCTTTTTATTCCGTCTTTTTTTTTTGGAGAGGTTTTTGCTACAGGGTGCGTGCACTTGCCAGACAGACAGAGAGAGACAGAGAGACAGAAAGCAAGAAATCACCCCCCAGGGGGGATGGCCACGCCGCAATCCCTTCTCCTCCATTCTCCTCTCCGGATCTTGGGCACGCACGCACATGCGCCCGGCGTGAGTTTAAGCCACCGGGTCCAGGACTCAAACCATGGTCGACTACTTGGGAGTCCAGCAACATAGCCATTATGCTAACTGCTGGTTCCTCTTTTTATTTAGTCTTGAGAGTAGACAGCACAGACGAAGTTTCACATGAGCAAGAGTCCTTGCATCTGCTGGGACCACAGGGTGGGGTATCTTAAAACGGGTGTTTGTAGGTTATAGGTGAGATTAGGAATGTAGGGGTTAGTGATTGGCTAGAAACACAAGTCTCTGTTCCCCAGAGACCTAAGACTCAGTGAATGAATGCACGTATGTTACTTAAAGAGAGAAAACAATATCAGAAAACGGTATTCCAGGGATGGGAGATAGAGAGCATCCCATAATCACTGAGTTACGGCGGCCTGCTACAGAAAGATAAATGTAGACCTGACTCCCTTAGGCCCTTTTGAAAGGATGTTAGTCTAGAAAAGCTGTCAGATGTTGGTCCTCACCAGGCAGGCAGAGAACGTGTGTGCCCTGGGTGACCTGATGGGGGGCCGGGTCAGCAAGCTGCTCACCTGCAAGTCTGCAAAGGGGCAACCCCTTCAGGACCAGGTGAGCCTAGACAGGCGATGGGCTCAGCCAGCTCTTTCCTGCAGGAGCTGATGTCTGCCGCCTTGGAGAGGGCAGGGCAGGGAACGTGGCAGCCCTGGGACGTGTGACGCACACACTGTATGCTCCCCCATTTTCTTTTTTTTTTTTTGGAGAGGTTTTCGCTATAGGGCGCGTGCACTCGCCAGACAGACA
>NW_006204918.1:1865315-1873904 GCF_000334495.1 Tupaia belangeri chinensis
CTCCCCAGGGGGGATGGCCACGCCGCAATCCCTTCTTCTCCATTCTCCTCTCGGGATCTTGGGCACGCACGCACACGCGCCCAGGGTGAGTTTAAGCCACCGGGTTCGGGACTCGAACCGCGGTCGACTACGTGGGAGTCCAGCAACATAGCCATTGTGCCAACTGCTGGTCCCTGCTCCCCCATTTTGACTCCATCTGGGATCACAAGCGCCAGGTAGAAGCAGATGGAGGTGGAGGACAGTGTCTGGGCTGCTGCCTGCTGCAGGTTTTGTTCCTGGATCTGTGGCCCCCTAAATGGTCTATGTATCCCTCCCACCCACTCCAGCCTGTGGCCCAGTCCTCCCAGGGCCTCGCTGCTTCCTCTCACGGCAGCTCCCAATGGTGACGTGACCGTCCCACTGCGTGGAGCGGGCACGTCCTTACCGTGGGGACCATTCTGCTCTTTGTTTTTGTATTTCTCTCTTCGTCTCATCCAGTAGCTGCACTCTCCCAGGAAGAGAGGGGAAGGCTGTGGGAAAGTGCCTAGTCCTCCCCTGTGGGGCTGCTGGCCCGGGGCAGGGGCAGAGGGTGTAAGGGCTGTGGTCTCTGCACGGGCTCCGCTTTCTCCCTGGCTGGTGGCAGCCTAGGGGCCAGAGCAGGGACGGATCTGAGGCTCACGTTCCTGGTCCTGTACCTGGCCCCTGTCTGTGCTCACAGGGCTGGTGAGGGTTCAGTGGAATGTCGTCAACTCCCAGGATGCCGCAGCTTTTCCTGCACCTGTTACTTTCGCTGCTTCTCGTGAGATTCAATTACTGTGTCAGGAAATGAGATCACTTCGCGGAGTCAAATGAGGTTTCTTACCTTATGAACCTGCAGCTCCAAGCTAATGCTGTGAGTAACAGCACAACCAGACTCTGACTTGAAAAGGAAATTAAGATGAAACAAACTTAATATTTGTATGTGAAAGTGATATATATGTTACCAACAAGGAGAGGGTATGGGATCGAACAGACTTTTCCTTTCAGATAAATTGAGCAGAAATGATTTTTATAACAGTTTATAGCAGCCAAGCTCATACCTCTTATAAATCATCAATTTTTTTATCGAATACAAATAAAATGAGACAAATGCCACATCTTCTAAATAAATATTAACAACTCATCGTATTGCAAATGGATATTGACTTAGAAGTGAGCTCATCGGCATTTACTAAGCACCTATTTCATAAGGACTTGTTTGGTGAAAAGTAAAAGGAATGCGAAATGCAGGTCTCGTTTGAGATTCTCTCCATTCGGTTTCCTGATGGTAACATACTCTGTAGAGACCTGGATTTGGCTCAGTTTCCAAATAACCATGGGTTCAAATCCCACTTGTTCTCTTACTGGTTGGAGAACATCAGGCAGGGTGCCCGACCTCCTGTCTGTGTAAAACGACAGAGTGACCAACTTGTTCACACAGAGCTGTTGGGATGATTTTCTGAGACGTGCCTTGTGTGATCCCGAATAAACCACAGCCACAGTCTGTATCAGGGTTTTCTTCATCTTCCCCAAGGAGGGGTTCTTTCAAGACTTGCTTTTTATAAAGTACTGTAACCCATTCCACTTCATCAATCTAAAGTGATGAATTTAATCACCTACTAATGGTTATTCTGTTCTCCTATTTCTCCCAAAGAAGAAATAGAAAAAGAAAGAAATAAGAAACAAAATCTTACTCTCATTATTATTTTCATCAAGAATACTTTAAAAGATATTTAATGCTAAATTACTAAAAGGATCAGGATAAATTTTATAATTATGGATAAGCTTGTGTTCATATTTTGAAAAACTAAATATACATAAATAAATATATAGCATAAACATATTGGTATATATAAAATGTAGAATTTCTCAGGGAAATGTGATATAAAATCTTCTAATAAAACAAATTATAGGGACCAGCAGTTAGCATAATGGCTATGTCGCTGGACTCCCATGTAGTCGACCACCGTTCGAGTCCCGGACCCGGTGGCTTAAACTCACGCCGGGCACGTGTGCATGTGTGCCCAAGATCCCGAGAGGAGAATGGAGGAGAGGGGATTGCGGCGTGGCCATCCCCCCGGGGGGGGGGATGATTTCTCGCTTTCTGTCTCTCTGTCTCTCTGGTGAGTGCACATGCCCTATAGCAAAAACCTCTCAAAAAAATAAAAAATAAACAAGCTATAAAATCGAATCTCTATACTGGCTAGGTTCGAATAAGCAAGGACTGCTTCATCCATGTCATGAGGCTGATATTGTAGACAGGCTTCTCCTTTCTCTGTGTCCGTGTCTGTCTCTCCTACACTGAAGGGATGATAAAGAATTGATTACAAGTTTAAGTGAAAGTGGGACCAGCAGTTAGCGTAATGGTTATGTCGCTGGACTCCCACGTAGTCGACCGCGGTTCGCGTCCCGGACCTGGTAGCTTAAAACTCACACTGGACATGTGTGCGTGCATGCCCAAGATCCCGAGAGGAGAATGGAGGAGAAGGGATTGCGGCGTGACCATCCCCCCTGCGGGGGTGATTTCTCGCTTTCTATCTCTCTCTGTCTGGTGAGCGCATGCGCCCTATAGCAAAAAACCCCCCCCCCCCAAAAAAAAAAAAAAAAGCCACAAGACAAAAAACTTTAAGCGAAAGTTAGGTTTGTTTCGCTTTGAGAATGGAGAATTAAATAAAGCCTGCTCTGGAAAAGGAAGGGATTTTGGTACTAAACTTCAACAAGAGGGATACTTTACAAGGTTTTTGAATCAAAGTATGACTCATTTAGCAAGAGTGACAGCTGTGTGTGGATATACATAAGATACATTTTACACATGTGTTCTATATGTATTTATTTTTGCTGGATAATTGGCAAATTTCAAAATAACATGTTCAAAGGAAAGTATTATATTTTGTATATTTAAAATTTATATTCAGTTCTGGCCAAGACATCAAAAATGACAAATATACCCAAATTCTATGGAGAGTTATTTTACTAATAAAAAATAATATATTTTTAACAGGTTTTTTTGTTTGTTTGTTCATTTGTTTTTGCTATAGGGCATATGCTTTCACTGGAAAGAGAGAGAGAGAGAGACACAGAGACAGAAAGCAAGACATCACCCCTCAGAGGGGATGGCCATGCCACAATCCCTTTTTCTCTGTTCTCCTCTGGGGGTCTTGGGCACGCACACACACGCGCCCGGCGTGAGTTTAAGCCACTGAGTCTGGGACTTGAGCCATGGTCAACTACATGGGAGTCCAACAACATAGGCATTACGCTCACTGCTGGTCTTCAAAATATTTTGCTTTAACCTTTGTTTAAACAAATGAGAATGCATTTGTAGTGGCTATTTGGCCCATTGTAACTGCATTTCTTACGTTTGGGCAATTTCTCAATTTTGAGTCTAGTTTCTTGACATAATGCCGAGGCTCCTCTCTCCATGGATGCTGAAAATGGCAGATACCCATCTTCTCGATTGCTCTCATTTTTCAATTTATTTTCTTTTGCTATAGGATGGATGCGCTCACTAGAGAGACAGAGAAAGTGAGAGAGCCAGCACATCCCCCAGGGAGGACGGCTACACTGTAGTCCCTTCTCCTCCTTTCTCCTCTTGGGGTTTTGGGAATACTCACTCACACACTCAGTGTTGTTGTTGTTTTATATTTATTTATTTATATTTATTCATTCTTTTATTTTAATTTGACAAGAGAGAGAGAGAGAGACAGCGAGAAAGAGAGAGAGAAAGCCACCAGGTTTAGGACTCATGTGGTCGGCCATGTGGGAATGTCTGGCACCTTAACTACCATGCCACCTGCTGGCCCTCTCAGCATCTCTTGAGCCTGAGGGTACTTGATCTATGTTCCTTTCGTCAGATGCAGACTTTAACTAGAGTATGTGGTGCCGAGATTCAGAGCTGGCAGAGGGTCGGTCCTGGGTGGCGGCAGTAGAGGTACAGCCATGGCGAACACCTGGAAGCCGACTTTCGGTTCCATCAACTCAGTCCTCTGACAGAGGTGTCTGGAACCAGTAGGGGAAACGGTGTAAACTCAGGGTTTACTGGTGGCTCTGCTGGCATTCTTGCTGGCGTTATTCTGTGACGTGATTTGGGCTTTGGCTCTATAAACGCCTCAGTTCTTCTGGGCCTGCTCCTTTTCTAGGTCTTGTCTTTCCCACTTCTTTTCTTCCTTTCTTCCTCTCTTCTTTCCTTTTTAGTATTGGGAGACAATTCTCCATGAATTTTTAATATTCCTTTACAGTCTGGGACTTCTGAACAAAGGGGGGGCATGTTTGAATAGAAACATGCTTTGGAAGCTAGAGAGGATGTCTTTCTAAAGGCAGAGGTCCCTGGAACTATCCCAGGGTGTAAACGTTTCCCTCCGTTGTCTGGGGAATTTTGTTTACAGTTCAGCCTAAGTAATCTCGCTCTCTCTGTTTCTCTCTCTCTCTCTCTGGAGGGGGAGATACGCAGACCTGTAAAGAATTAGAACTACCTAAAATTCCCGCTTCCTCTCTTATAGTACAACCCTCTACATGTAGAGATAAGCATGTGGGCTTCGGTGCTGCCCTGTGGAAAGAGAGCGTGGGGAACTGACTCAGGGAAGAGCTCTGGACCAGGAGCCAGTTAACCTACTACCTCCTAAGTCTACACATGGCTAAATGACTTGGGGCAAAACAGGAAACCGCTTTCTGGAATGATGAAAAGTATATAAGAAGAGCCAAATGCAGGCAGAGTCAAAAGTTGAAGCAAATGCTACACAGATGGTATTGTTCTGTTTCTCTCCTCATCTGGGTTGGCCTGATGGTAGTCCTAACTGCAGAATTATACGGGGAAATTGACACAAAAACTCCAAAGACCCTCTTCGTGAGCAAAGGACCAGGAAAAGGGTCACCATAAACAAAGAACATGCCCATTCCCCTCCCTTACTTTTTGCGTTTTAATTTTTTCCTCTTGTTTCTTTCATGGCCTACACGAAGGTAGGTCCAGTTATAGAACTGCACAGTGACAGTGAGAGCGGCTGAACTCTAAGAGGAACCCCATCTTCCTGGCCAGAGAAACCAAAAAAGGGAAGAGCCTGTGTTTTGAATTGTGCGCTTTGATATATATATGTGACTACTTTGACTTTTGTCACTGCTCTGACGTTCGGGTGGCCACAGCACACAGTTACGTCTTGGCAGCACAAGCAGCAAAATACTGAGTAAAACTTCATCTCTCTGGACTCAGGTCTGTAGAAAAGGATCCTGAGATCCGGGAGTGTAGACATAATCTTGGAGATGAGAAAGCTAGAGAAGGGTGTGCCGTGATTCTGGGTATGAATTGGCATGATCCCAGGCTGCACGTGCACAGAGTAAACCCAACGCAACAGCAGAGGCACGCCATGTGGACTCCAGTGACAGTTCCGGATGGCCGTCTTGGGGGCGCACAAGCAGATCAAGGACTGTAAGGAGAGCTTTCGAAAACGGAGCCAGCCTGGCAAACACTGCCTTAGATGGCAAGACGGTGCTTGTCCTCTGACCTAGCGAGCTCCATCGCCTGTTCAAACGAGACCAAACCAGAACTCTGCGGGGGGTTTGAATGGGATCCAGAGCTTCCCAACAAAATGCTCAGGACACAATCCAAAACGACCCAGGTGTTGACTTACCAGACAATGACTTTAAAGTCGAATAATGTGTTCCATGAGACAAAGGAAAGGGTATTTAAAATGAATGGCGAGACAAAAGTTTTCAGAAAATACATAAAAACTATGAAAAAAACCAATGGAAATTTTCAACCTCCCAAAATAAAAATCTCTGAAATAGAAATTTCTTGGCGTAGGGTAAATGGCAGAATGTGAAGCAGAGAGGAAAACGTTAATGGAAGGGAAATAAGTAGACACCATTTAATATGAAAAAATGCACATAAAACTATACCAAAAAATGAACTTAATAAATGTCAAAATGTCTTAAGTTAACTTCTTTGGAATCACAAAGGAGAGGAGAGATTTGTGAGATAAAATTATTGGGAGAAATAATAGCTAAAAATCCTCAAATTTGGAAAGAAAAATTTATAGGTTCAAGGAGCTCCATGAATACTAAACGGGAGAAACTCAAACACATCATAGAAAAACTGCTAAAAAACCAAGATTAAAAAAATGATTGAGATTAGAAACCATGGAGTTCAGAAGACAGTGAAAATAAGTTTGATGATTTCAATTGTCCCTTTTCCCCAGTAACCAACAGAGCAAGCAGAAAGAAAATGAGTGAGCACACAGGAGGCCTGAGAAACACCATCCAACAACTTTACCTATTTGATATGACAAGATTTTTCATGTAAAACATTACTAAATTTTACATCATCAAAATTGAAAAAATATTTCATGTGTGAAAAACACTCTTAAGAGGATAGGGAGTCTGGCAGGTGGCGTGGTGCTTAAAAGGGCTGGACTCCCACCTGGCTGGCTGTGGTTTGAGTTCTGGACCTCGTGGGTTTCTCACTTTCCATCTCTCTCTCTCTCTCTCTCCCCATCTCTGCTCAAATTAAAATAAATAAATAAAGTTCAAATTAAAAAAAAAAAAAGAATAAGGGGACCAGCCATTGGTGAAATAGCTATGTCACTGGACTCCCATGTAGTTGACCACAGTTTGAATCCCGGATCTGCTGACTTAAAGTCACGCCGGGCATGTGTGCATGCGTGCCCAAGATCCCAAAAGGAGAATGGAGGAGAAGGGATTGCGGCATGGCCATCCCCCTTGGTGGGGATGTGGGGGGATGTGATTTCTTGCTTTCTGTCTCTCTGTCTTTCTGGCAAGTGCAAGCGCCCTGCAGCAAAAACCTCTCTCAAAAAAATAAAAGAGAGAGAGAGAGAGAGAGAGAGAGAATAAGAAGTAAGCTATAGACTGAGAGAAGATATTTCAAATGATATATTTGACAAAGTACTTTTATCTAGACTATATAAAGAACCTATTAAAAAAAACTTTCAAAACCAAACAGTAAGAAATCAAACAATGAAATTAAATATATGGAGAAAATATTTGAGTAGACACTCCACTAGACAAAATATATAGATGGCAAGCAGACATATGCATAGGTACGCAATATTGTGGGTCACTAGGGAAGTGTACTCTAAAAGCACAATGGAGTTCAGCCGGTGTCACTTTGTACTCCAGGGAGCATCTGGCGATGCTGGGAGACATTTCGATTGTCGTAACTTGGTAGGTTGGGGAGGGGTGAAGAAGATGCTTCTAGTAGCTAGTGATAGAAACCAAGATGTTGCCACGTCCTTCAATTCCCAGAACACCTCATAATAAAGAATTATCTAGCCCCAAATATCCTGCATGCAGAGGTCAAGAAACCCTGCTCTAAACTTTACTGGATTCTGTACTAGATTCTAACTCTTCCAAATACCGAAAGCTGTTTACCTACTTGGAGAAGCTGTGCACCAGCCCGGGTAACTGGGATTACTACCAGAAAACTGGTTGTAGTTACCATATTTTTTTTTAGGAAACCAGTAGAAGCTGCTGAACACCATTTTAATGATATGCCATTTAAAAGGCATAGAAATAATTTCACAAATTCAAGGGGAGCGTAAGCTCTCAGCCCATGTCCCTGGTTGGGGTTACATCAGCATCTTCACGCTTCTGTTTATTCATGTTTATTCTGTTTATTCCGTAGCTTCCATCCTGTTGGGTCAGTCAAAGTGTTAGTTTGCAAATACGAAATTATAAATCTGAACATCTTAAGACTTAATGGGACTCTAAGATTTTGATACCTGAGGGATAGTTGTATTTTTTTTTGTATCCTTAAGATATTATAACTTCTAAGGATATTTAAAATATCTGACTGAAACTTGAAAATTTCATATAACTTTGGAGTTTTCAGTTTCAGACTGAGTTTAAAAATGCTTCCTTTACCAGGTAATAAGATTAACATAATCAACAATGAGATACAAAACGTGTGTCTGGATGCAATCTATTGATAAAGAAATAACAATATTAATATTATACTTCTATCCAATTGTATAACTTCATTGACTATAGCCATTGGGAAGAATTAAACACATCAAAAATAGTTAACAGAAACAAAATTAAGGAGCATTCTATAGTTCGACTGATGTGCACTTATAAAAATTATAAATGCGGGACCAGCAGTTAGCATAATGGCTATGTTGCTGGACTCACAGGTAGTTGATCTCCGTTCACGTCCTGGACCCGGTGGCTTAAAACTCACTCCGGGTGTGTGTGCGTGCCCAAGATCCCGAGAGGAGAATGGAGGAGAAGGGATTGCGGCATGACCATCCCCCCTGGGGGGTGATTTCTCTCTTTCTGTCTCTATGTCTCTCTGTCTGGCGAGCGCACGCGCTCTTATAGCAAAAAACAAACAAACAAACAAAACCCCCCAAAACAAAAACCTATCAAAAATGATGAATGCATAAAATGTAAGAAGAATCTAAAAGAAATGATGGCTAAAAGCAATTTAAGTTTCTTGATTGGGTCCTTGATCATAAGAAAAGTGCTAAATAGTGTATTTCTATTATTGAAGCATTGTATGTGATCTCTGTATTAGGTACTGTTAGTGCAATGCTAAATTTTTTCAGTGTGTTGTCTTTACATAAGAGAATGTTTGTGTACTTCAGC
>NW_006204918.1:1873915-1881180 GCF_000334495.1 Tupaia belangeri chinensis
AAACAGTTTTGTCAAATGGTCATGATGCTAGTAACTTACAAAAGATGTTAAACTTTATATATTTATGTATAAAGAAAGAGTGGCAAACTATAATTAATGACTCTAAGTGAAGAGCATAAAATATTCAATGCATTATTGTTGCAATTTTTTCTGTGGGTTTGTAATTTTCCAAATTAAAGGCTAAATAAAAGAAAAAGAAAACATGAGATTCAACTTTACATCTATTGGAAGAGCAAAACCAACCAAACAGTAGCAACAGCAATGACAAGCCCTCTGACAAAACCAAGGACCCAGGGCACCTGGAATTTTAGTATTATGTATTTCCAGCAGAATACAAAATGGTACTACAGCATTTGTAAAACAATGCTCCTGGTGGTTTGTTCTAAAGTTAAACATATATGGCCCAGCAATCCCACTCTTAGGAAGTTATCCATGGAAAATTAAAATGATATTGTATATGAATACTTACAGCAACTTTATTCATAATTGCTAAAAGTGAGAAAAAATTGCAAATGTGCTCAGTTTGCAAACGAATTCGAAAATGGTGGGGGACTGGCAGATAGCATAATGGTTGCATTGTTGGACTACCATATAGTAGACTGCAGTTTGAGTCCTGGACCCGGTAGCTTAAACCTCACACTGGGTGCATGTGCATGCATGCACAAGATCTCAGGAAGAGAATGGAGGAAAGGAGAATGCAGTGTGGTCATCCCCCTTGGTGGGTGATTTCTCACTTTCTGTCTGTCTTTTTCTGTCTCTTCAGTGAGTGCACACACCCTATAGCAAAAATCTCTCAAAATGAAACAAAACAAAAAAGATGTTGGTACATTATAAATGGGATATTATCTAACAAAAATCATTTAAAAAAAATTTGTGGGAACCAGCAGTTAGCGTAATGGCTATGTTGCTGGACTCGCACGTAGTCGACCGTGGTTCGCGTCCCGGACCCGGTGGCTTAAATCTCATGCCGGGCGCGTGTGTGTGCGTGCCCAAGATCCCGAGAGGAGAATGGAGGAGAAGGGATTGCGGCGTGACCATCCCCCCTGGGGGGTGATTTCTCGCTTTCTGTCTCTATGTCTCTGTCTGTCTGGCGAGCGCATGCGCCCTATAGCGAAAACCTCTCAAAAAAAAAATTTGCTATAGGGTGCATGCACGCACCAGAGAGAGACAGAGAGACACATAGAGAGGTGAAAGTGGAGCCCTCACCCCCCACGGGGGATGGCCAACTGCAATCCCTTCTCCTCCATTCTCTTCTCAGGATTTTGGGCATGCATGCACACATACCTGGCATGATTTTCAAGCCATTGAGTCCAGGATTTAAACTATGTGGCTGGCCATGCGAGATCCAATGCCTTAGCCTCCGTGTCACCTGCTGCTCCCCACTCCAAGAAACTAGTCCAAACTACAGTGAAGGGCAGTGAGTGCCAGAGATTCTATGCTATATGAGTGCATAAAGGACATTCTGGACTTACAAGGCTAGAGAATTGGAAAACACAGCAGTGGTTTTCAAGAATTGGGGATGTAGGGCAGGTGGACTTCAAGCGGGGAGGCAGGAGGAAAGTTTCTGGGTCGTGGAGCTCCTCTGTACTCTCCTCTCAGTCGTGATCATGCAATGCTTACGTTGTCAGAACTTAGAAGATTACATAACCAAGACAATTATGAGCAATGTAAATTAAAAAATGAAAAGCTAACATTTAAAAATAAACCCTTCTGATCTACCTTTGAAAGTTGTGAGATTTTCGGTTTTAGAGAGTTACTGTAGAAAGCAAAAATGCATACTCAATGAATACAGTCTTTAGTTTAAAAATTTGCATACTATTTAATAAAGGAAAAATCATGAGAAATATATATATATATATATAAATTCTGAAACATATTAATGTACACACTACGAGCCCATTACACACGCGAAGAAGAGTAGATGGTCAATACTCATATTTTCACTTCTGCGTTTGTTCCTTACCCTGTCTTCTTGCGTTCTCCCAGAGGTAAACTTTGTGTTTATTATTCTTTTTATTGGTTTCTCACATGTAAAAATTGTTTCATGAGAGACATATGCACCCCTAGATAATACATTATTTAGTATTGCTTATTTTTAACTTCCATGAATTGGTATCAAAGTGTATGTAGTTTTCTCTGACCCACTTTTGAAATTTAGCATGATTTTTCTAATCGTCAGCCATGTGGAGCCTTCATATTCATGCTGTGTGATTTTCCAGTGAGTAAACGCACTGCCACTTAATTTCTCTATTGCCCTGATCAATGATGGACTCTGAAAATCAACGCTCCTGTGCGCGTCCTCCTGTGGCCACCTCATCCAGTGCGCTTGTGTAAAGTTTCCTCAGAGTATTTCCTAGTTTATTCTGTGATGGATAACAGAAATATCCGAGTCCGAATTTATGGATATAAAAATAGAGATTTATTCATCTCATGGTTTGGAGGGTACATTTGGAGAGGGTCTTCTTGCTGGCGGATAGCACAGAGGAGGGCAGAAGCCGGGGCAGAGCAGCGCGTGTCTCTGTCGATCCCATTCCTTCCCACCCACCAGGACCCAGTCACGGAGCCCCTACCCTTGTCATTTCCCAAAGGCCCCTCCGTCAACACTGTCATCAACACCCCGAGGAAACCAATTCTAAAACATGAATTACTGGGGGACACAATGAAAGCGTAGCAGGATTTGTATCATGATTGGGATCCCTAGGTTTTTAAGGATTCAAACACTAGCTTTCTAAGATAATGTCAGTTCTCTAAAATGTGTGATTGTGTAACTTGCCACGAATGTTATAAAGGAAGCTGCTAGAGTGTTCTCGATAAACTCGATACCCTTATATATTTAAAATCTCTCCTTTTAAAAAGAAGAATTTATTTTTAACCTTATTTACTCATTCATTTATATCTTATTTTGTTTTATTTTTAATTTTGACCAACAAGAGAGAGAGAGAGAGAGAGAGCGAGAGAGGGAAAGCCACAAGGTCCAGAACTCAAACTGGCCACACGGGAGTGTCCAACACCCTAACCACCATGCCACCTGCTGCTCCCCGTCCATTGAACAGGAATAAAATGGCTTTTCACTGTGATCTAAATTTGCATTTAAAAAATTATGTTAAGGGGAGAAGCCTACTAGAATTTAAGGAAGTTCACTACTGGTTTTACAGACGACCCTTTGTACGTTGGAATACCTGACATGTCACTATCAGTCAGGGGAAAATTTGATTAATTCTAGAGAGCATCAGTGTTACAATTATACAATATATTGGGACCAGCAGTTAGTGTAATGGCTATGTTGCTGGACTCCCATGTAGTCGACTGCGGTTTGTGTTCCGGACCCGGTGGCTTAAAACTCACGCTGGGTGCGTATGCGTGCGTGCCCAAGATCCCTAGAGGAGAATGGAGGAGAAGGGATTGTGGTGCGGCTATACCCCCTGGGGGGCGATTTCTCGCTTTCTGTCTCTCTGTCTCTCTCTCTCTGTCTGGCGAGTGCACGCCCTATAGCAAAAACTTCTTTAAAAAATTATACAATATATCAAATATAGCTATTCTCTTTAAACTAATTTATAACAGATATAATTCTTTGCTAAATTCCAATTTTGAAATTTACAAGCTGATTCTAAAGGCTATATGGCAGAGCAAAGGCACAAGACAAAGCATAAACACACTCTAAGATGAGGAATAAAGCCAAAGGAGTCTCTCCAAGAAATATCAAGACGTAATAGAGAGCTACACAGAATCAGATGGGCTGTGATCTCAGAGGTGGGCATATTGATTGGCATAAGGGTAGAGCTTTCCTACATAGACCAGACATTTACATATTCTGGCCTGGACACCGTAAGTCGCTGGGATAAAGAAGCCATGCCAGAACAATTGGTACTGCATTCAAAAACAAACAAAAAACAAAAACAAACAAACAAACACGCCAGAATTGGATCCTACGTTAATTCATGTTGGGGACCACAAAACAGAATATGACAGCTATTGGGCACTGAGGCTTTCTCTACTACTAGTCAGTTATCATGAGATTTATTTATGGTCAGTTATCATGAGATTTCAGATACATGTGAAGGGTTTGCATAACCCAATTCATTGGATCAAATGTCAGATACCACCACCCATTCCCTATGGAAATGCAGATATTCCTGGCCAGGGTGATATTTTAGTCTAGTGATTATTATTCATGTCATATCAGAAGCCAAGTGTATGAGAATGGGTTTTATGTGAGTGAAGAATAGCAAAGGACTTCAAATAATCTTACCTTTTGTTGAAGGTCACTGAGGATATATTTGCATTGTATAGCTCTTTGCATTTTCAGCAGCTTTGAAAAAAATTGCTAATTAAGAGACTATACCTTTTTGATTTCTTCTCTCACCCTTTTACCTACACCAAACTGTCTTTTTAAAAATGTTCTTGACTGGGACCAGCAGTTAGTGTAATGGCTATGTCGCTGGACTCCCATGTAGTCGACCATGGTTCGTGTCTTCGACCCAGTGCCTTAAAACTCACACCGGATGCATGTGCATGTGTGTCCAAGATCCCGAGAGGAGAATGGACTGCAGCTTGGCCATCCCCCCTGGGGGGTGATTTCTCGCTTTCTGTCTCTCTGTCTCTGTCTGTCTGGTGAGCGCACATGCCCTATAGTAAAAAACCTCTCAAAAAAAAAAAAGTTCTTGACTTGGGGCCACAAGTAGTTAAGGTGGTGGACTCCTACAGTCAAACTGTGGTTCGAATCCCGGGCCTGGCAGCTTACTTTCTCAGTGTCTTACTTTCTCCCTGTCTCTCTCTGATGAGCTTACATGCCCTTTTACAAATTAAAGAATAATAATAATGAATAAAATTAAATAATTCTTTAAAATAAAACCTTGACTCTATAAACATAGTTATGCAAATATTTCTAAGAACAAACTATATAGATTAGTTCTACTAAGTCTGGGAAGCTGCTTACTAATGGATTGCTAAGAAAAGACTCAATAATTTCTTATCTTTAGAAATATTTTTGTCTTTGAAGAATTTATAGAATGAGGGACCAGCAGTTAGCGTAATGGCTATGTCGCTGGACTCCCATGTAGTCGACCATGGTTCGAGTTCCGGACCCGGTGGCTTAAACTCACGCTGGGCGCGTGTGTGTGCGTGCCCAAGATTCCGAGAGGAGAATGGAGGAGAAGCAATTGCGGCGTGGCCATCCCTTCTGGGAGGTGATTCTCGCTTTCTATCTCTCTGCCTCTCTCTGTCTTTCTCTTATTGAGCACATGTGCCCAATAAGAAGAAAACTCTCAAAAAAAAAAAAGTTATAGAATGATATTATTTCTCCCAACAACCTGAGGATCATATGATTTATCTTTCTCAAACTCACACCCTTGGTGAGGGTCACAGCTTAGATTAGAGCCTAAGTCTGAGGTCAGCATTCCTCCTGTCAACTTACGTTCTTACACAAAGAATGAAATAGTGACTGCGTCAGAAACTTCTCGAAAATAGCAAAGTTGAAGTAAATTCTTTCAAATTTAAGTACATAGCATTCATGGCAAGGAATGCCTATGTGTAGGTAGAATTGACTCATTGATCAGACACGGTTTACAGCTGTAGTTACATGAAGTCATTCAAGGCAGACGTTTGGAGAGCTCACCATAGAAAGACCAATCGATTGAAATTTTAGGTGTAGGTTAAGACTTTCATCTTGCTATCTCTGTATAATACTTGAAATAGAAAAATTTCAGGTTGAAAAATTTCTCCCTGATATTGGAGGATTACAACAGAGACAGTTTTCAAATAATTATTTTATATATTTTATATGTATTATTGAAAAATTAAGCATTTGTTTCCTATGACTATACCTTGATCGAATATTGTGCTTACTTCATTTGTTTCTTTGTGAACATAGCCAGAGGATGAACTAAAACTTAAAAATACATTATTAAATGATGATATCCCAATCAGCAGAACTGGAAAGAAATTTCAGCTATAGATAAATTTCTGTTACTATGTGAATGGCCACTTCCTAAAAGTTCAAGTAAATTTAAGATATTTGATCTCAAAGGCAAAGTAGGGAAATTTTTAATAGCCATAAAATAGTTTAAAAATATCTTCATCTAAGCTCATGAATTCTTTTTGAACCAAAGTCATCTTTTCAAAGCAGTTTCAGGTTCACAACAACACTGCAGAAATGAGTTCCCGTGTACTCTCTGTCTTCACACCTGCTCAACCTCCCCCACTACCAACAACAGCAGCACACACGCTAAAATCGATGCTTCTGCGTGGACACGTCACCAGCAGGGTCCATAGTTAACATCAGGGTTCGCTGTTGTTCTACATCTGTGCATTTTGACAAATGTATGAGTATAATGACACATGTCCACTTTTATAGCATCACACAGGATAGTTTAACTGCTCTAAAATTCCTCTGTGTGTGTGCACATGCAAGATGACTCAAGACCCTGACAGGATGGAGACGTGGTGGAAAAAGGATTGCAGCAGGTGGGAAGAGGGGAGAGCTTTTTGTCTCTTTTTTTTGAGAGGCTTTTGCTACAGGGCACGCGCGCTCACCAGAAAGACTGAGAGAGACAGAGAGACAGAAAGTGAGAAATCAAGGGGGGATGGCCATGCCACAATCCCTTCTCCTCCATTCTCCTCTTGGGATCTTGGGCACGCATGCACACATGCCGGCGTGAGTTTAAGACACTGGGTCCGGGACTTGAACTGTGGTTAACTACATGGGAGTCCAGTGACACAGACATTATGCTAACAGCTGGTTCCTTTTTGTCTCTTTCTTTCTCTCTTGGGGCATGCATATTCCCTCTGGCATAAAAAATAAAAACAAATATGTCCTCTGAGCTCTTCTATTCATCTCTCCCACCCTCCACCCTTGGCAATGATCATCTTTTCACTCTCTATAGCTTTGCCTTTCCCAAATGTCATATAGTTAGAATCACCCGCTATACAGCCTTTTCAAATGAGCTTCTCTCAGTAAATGATACATATTTAAATTTCCTCTACATCTTTTCATGGCTTGAAAGCTTTCTCTTTACATGGACACATCTCTTTACAATGGCACAAAATAAGCCATTGGGTGGATATACCACAGCCTTGGGTGGATGTATCCATTCACCTACTGAAGGACATCTTGGTGCTTCCAATGTTTTGCAATTATGAGTAAAGAGGCTTTTCCATAGACATAAGTTTACAGTTCATTTGGATAAATCCCAAGGAGTGTGATTACTGAATTATACAGTAACTATGTTTAGTTTTTTTTTTTTTCGAGAGGTTTTTTGCTATAGGGT
>NW_006204918.1:1882045-1888334 GCF_000334495.1 Tupaia belangeri chinensis
CTTCATCACTTTTTTTTTTTTTTTTTTGGAGAGATTTTCGCTATAGGGTGTGTACGCTCGCCGGACGGACAGAGAGAGACATAGAGACAGAAAGCGAGAAATCACCCCCCAGGGGGGATGGCCATGCCGCAATCCCTTCTCCTCCATTTTCCTCTCGGGATCTTGGGCATGCACGCACACGTGCCCGGCGTGAGTTTTAAGCCACAGGGTCCGGGACTTCAATCGCAGTCGACTATGTGGGAGTCCAGCGACATAGCCATTATGCTAAATGCTGGTTTCCCCTCATCACTTTTTAATTCAAGACCTGGGTTTTCTTCTGTCTGCATTCTCTGCTCAACTCGGAATAGTTTCTTTTTACTGAGGTGTTTCATGGAAACTTTTTCTTAAGTTTTGCAAATAAATCAAAATTTTATGTAAATATTGCTTTAACTATATATTCAGGGCTAACCCCACAACCTAATATTTAAGGGAACTGGATCCCGTATGCTGACTATGATTTGAATCCCAGCCCCATTGACTTGGGAAACATGCTGGAAATGTGTGCCCCAAATCCTGACAGGATGGGGAAAAGAGGGAGAAGGGATCGCAGCATGTGCATGTCCCACTGGGGGCTCTTTCTCCCTCTCTTTGGTGAGTGCATGCACACTCTGCTAATTTGTATACACACACACATATACATACATATACCCACATGTATATATATGCTTATACACACACGTGTGCATATGTATGTATGTATGTGTATATGTGTGTATGTATGTGTATATATGTATGTGTGTAGGTACGTGTCTATAAATATGTATGTGTGTATGTATGTGTATATATGTGTATGTATGTGCATATATATGCATGTGTATGTATGTGTGTATATGTGCATGTGCACATGTATGTGTATATATGTATGTGTATGTACGTGCATATATATGCATGTGTGTATGTACGTGCATATATATGCATGTGTATGTATGTGTGTATATATATATATATATATGTATGTGTGTATGTATGTGTACATATATATGTATGTGTGTATGCATATATATGTATGTGTGCATGTACGTGTATGTGTGTGCGTACATATATGTATACGTATGTGCATATATGTATGTACATGTATGTATGTACGTGTGTATATGTGTATGTGTATATATATGTATGTGTGTATGCATATATATGTATGTGTATATATGTATGCGTGTATGTATGTGTATACATATATGTATGTGTGTATGTATGTGTGTATATATATATATATATATGTATGTGTGTATGTATGTGTATGAAAGAGATAAATCCTTTGAATTTCCAGAGGACATCCCTTCTAATATATGAAGGATATTTTTCATACCCACTGTCATTTTCTCTTTTTCTTCATCTTTTCATAGAAGTCTTTATGCTCTTCCAGGATTGTTACACAGTCTAGGAAGAATCGAATGTGTTGTCACCTAGACAAGTGTTTCTTTGACGGGGCCATGCAGGCAACACAAGCTGGTAAGGATGCTGCCTCCCATTCTAAGGCAAGGCCTGGACTGGGAAGAAACTGAGGCAAGGCCCAGTTTATGAGCTCTCCCTTGTGTCCTTGAACTGGCCGGTATTCAATTTCTCTGCCGTGAGTTTTACTGTTGTTATGGTACCCTGTAAGGGTAAAACATCACCCTCAACCGTTGCAATAAAGCCAATTAGTGATCTTGTAGGAATGTGGTTCCCTAAGACTGACAGGAGGATCAGGAAGTTTAAGATCCCCCACCTGTCTGTTTTTAAGCCAAAATTAACATATAGATTAAGTTAGTATAAACCAAATTAGCATTAGAAGCATATGTAGACTAAGTTAGTTTAAGGTATACCCACATGTATATATATGCTCATATATACACACGTGTGTATGTATGTGTATATATGTGTGCATGTATGTGTATATATGTGTATGTATGTATATATGCACGTGTGTATGTGTGTGTATATATGTGCATATGTATGTATGTATGTACATGCATATATATGTATGTGTGCATGTATGTGCATATATATGTATGCATGTATGTACATGCATATATACATGTATATGTGTATGTACGTGCATATATATGTATGTGTGTATGTATGTGTATATATATGTATGTGTGTATGTATGTGTACATATATATGTATGTGTGTAGGTACATGCATATATATGTATGTGTGTATGTATGTGTATATATATGTATGTGTGTAAGTGTATATATGCATGTGTGTATGTATGTATATATGTATGTGTGTATGTACACGTATATATATGCATGTGTGCATGTACATGCATATATATGTATGTGTATATGTATATGTACATATATATGTGTGTGTATGTATGTATATCATATATGTATGTGTGTAGGTACATGCATATATATGTATGTGTATATGTATATGTACATATATATGTATGCATGTGTGTATATATGTATGTATATAATATATGTATGTGTGTATGTATGTGTATAAATATATATGTATGTGTGTCTGTATGTGTACGAAATAGATAAATCCTTTGAATTTCCAGAGGACATCCCTTCTAATATATGAAGGATATTTTTCATACCCACTATCATTTTCTCTTTTTCTTCATCTTTTCATAGAGGTCTTTATGCTCTTCCAGGATTGTTACACAATCTTCTAGGAAGAATCGAATGTGTTGTCACCTAGACAAGTGTTCCTTGAAACCAAGTATTTCCTAGAGGTGCCCTCACATCTGTACTAAGAAAAAACAGAGAGGATTGGCAGTCCATCAGTCTCACTAACTGAAAGAGAGGAGAGGAACACAGAGCCCTGGTCATCGGCAGAGCCTTGATCCTGAGCCATGACTGCAAGGGGGCAGATGACACCCTCTGACAGACCCGACTGGTCTCCTTGACGGTGCAGTGGCTCACTCAGCCCATCTGCCCCAGTGTGCCTGTCCACAGAGTTCAGAGTGCAACAAGGATTCTCCACTCGCCCTGCAGCTCCCTCTGGGCTATTATCTCTCAGGAAAACACAATTTATTCTCTCTCACATGAAGGTGTCAAAAAGACAAATAAACAAATAAAAGAACATTCTGTTTCTCTCATGTGATAATTATAGTCTTCAATTTTGCGTTTCAACATTGTACATCAAGAATATATTAACAGAACGACTTCAGATTTCTTTCCCTCCCTCCCTCCCTCCCTCCCTTCCTTCCTTCCTTCTGTCAGAGAGTATGCACACTTGCCAGAGAGAGAGAAAAAAAGCAACCCCCCAAGTGGGGAGTGGTTATGTTGCCATCCCTTTTCCTCCATTTCTCCATCTTGTCAGAATTTGGGGCACCCACGCACACATGCCCAGAATGTTTTTCAAGCTGCCAGGATAGGGTTTCTAACTGTGCTGTCAGCCATGTTGGATCCAACTTCGTTAACCACTGAGTTATGGGGCTGGCATGTTTATATTTTTTATTTGTACATGATACCCATTCTCCTCTTAATTATGCATCCATATTTTACCAATTTATAAATTGTTTTTCTATTTTGTAGTGTATTTCATTGCTGACACCACCGTCTTGCCTAGGAGTTTACATCTTAAGTATTCTTATCTGTATAAACTATCTCTTGGAAAAGAGAACAAATTTTACTGCTGGATTGCTAATGAAAATATTGCAGAAAGATAACATAGATGGTGAGCCCTAAGTTAAAAATAGATATGTGGGAAATAAGATCAAGCGTTTTTTAAAAAATCAGAGAATTAAAAGGAAAGAGTCAAGGCATATTTTAAGATGATTGAGGGTCCAGGTGGTGGCCCCGTTACTGGACCTACGTTGGAAAGGTCCCTGGAACCTGCCTAAGCTCGCCAGGTGTGCGTACACATGCCTGTGACCAGTGCTGCCTGAGACTAGGGGTAGCTCATGGTGTGAGGACCTTGTTGAGAATCTCTATCTCTCTGTCTCTGTATCTCTCATGGAAGAAACAATAAACTTTTTTTTTAAAAGATGATTATACATTCAAAAAGTTAGGAGGCTCAGATGAAGGTTAGGGTCAAAGCCTTAGGGGTACTTGCTGATTTTGTTGGAAGACATCGGTGGTAGTTCCTATTGGTAAACCTAAGTCCCAAAGAGAAAAGACTCTACGCTTTTAGGTATAATAACAGTATTTTCTATTGAAATTGGAGGTGAAAGCAAGATAAGTAAGTGCAAAGAACTATAGCCTCCAGGCTACGTAATCAGAAATGTCTGGCCCAAAGAAGAGCTGTACTACAAAACACTATTTATGGTCGATGGCAGTGGATTCTGGTTAGAATTTGTTCACACAAAATTCCCTCACATCATGCTTTCAAATCTATTTGATGACTTAGAAGACCCAAGATGTATGAGGGTTATTGTGACGAGGGTTATTGTGAATGAAGACAAATAGAGAGAAGTCCAGACATACGTTTTGATCAAGAATCTTCATTGAATACCTCGGAATGACAGTGGGTAAGAATGAAGTCCCAGGTAGAATGCTACCTCAGTGTGCAGACCTTGTTGACTGCTCTTTAAAAATTTTATCAAGGCTGACTTTTACTCAATTCCCACAGATTTTATTTTATTCTTTTTAATCAAATTTATGCCTCCTGAGTTCTTGCCAAATACACAGACTCTTAAACTATGTTTCTAAGACTGTACATGTATGCTGACTTGTTCTTTGCTGAGTATAACGGGAAGGTCACTTCTCATCTGTAAATGAAATGCGAGAACCAGCAGTTAGCGTAATGGCTATGTCGCTGGACTCCCATGTAGTCTACCACGGTTCACGTCCCGGACCTGGTGGCTTAAAACTCACGCCGGGCACGTGTGCGTGCGTGCCCAAGATCCCAAGAGGAGAATGGAGGAGAAGGGATTGCAGTGTGACCATTCCCCCCAGGGGGTGATTTCTCACTTTCTGTCTCTCTGTCTCTCTCTGTCTGTCTGGCGAGCGCACGTGCCCTATCACAAAAACCTCTCAAAAAAAAAAAAAAGTGCATTCTCATGGAAGAGATTCAGAAAAGTACAGACAGGGAATTAAAGAAGAGTGTCTCACCTTAAAAAGCAACAACTAAACAGGAATTAGAGAAAAATTCATGTAACTTTCCCTTTATCCCTGATGCAGACCATGCAAAAAAATATATATTTTTGAATGTTTAAGTTGGATAGTTACTATGTGAGTTAAGAGATTAAAGATAACTTAAATGTTAATGATATAAACTATTTAAAGATTTTTACTAGTTTAATTATAAATATATTATTAAATTATACTTTAAAAAATTATTGTATAAATTGTTTTAACTTTGTATAATATATTTTTTTGATTATTATTGAATTTTGTTTTTTTTGAGACTTTTTGCTATAGGGAGCATGTGCTCGCCAGAAAGACAGAGAGAGACAGAGAGACAGAAAGCGAGAAATCACCCCTTGGGGGCGGGGGGGATAGCCATGCTGCAATCACTTTTCCTTTATTCTTCTCTTGGGATCTTGGGCACACACGCACACATGCCTGATGTGAGTTTAAGTCACCGGGTTCTGGACTTGAACTGTGGTCAACTACATGGGGGTCCAGTGACATAGCCATTACGCTAACTGCTGGTCCCATATTTGAGTATTTTGTCAGTATTAAAATTCTGTATTTATTTATATTTTCTGATATGCTATATATAATATCTATTAGTTTATATATGATAAGATTATATATTACATATTAGTTTTATATATTATATATGTATATATTACATGTAAAATAGACTATATACAAACATATACATGGGGCCAGCAGATGGTAGAATGTTTAAGGCACTGGACCCCCACAGTCAGTATTAAAATTCTGTATTTATTTATATTTTCTGATATGCTATATATAATATCTATTAGTTTATATATGATAAGATTATATATTACATATTAGTTTTATATATTATATATGTATATATTACATGTAAAATAGACTATATACAAACATATACATGGGGCCAGCAGATGGTAGAATGTTTAAGGCACTGGACCCCCACATAACCAACCATGGTTTGAGTTCTGGACCTGCAGCTTGAAAATCACACTGAATGCTCTGCAGGTGTGCCCACAATGTCAGAAGGAGAATGGAAGAGGAGGGACCATGGCACGGCCATCCCCCTTGGGAATTTCTCACATTCCCTCCTCCTGTCTCTCTCCAGTGAGTGCATGTACCCTGAGGCAGAAACATTAAAACAAAGAAACAAACAAGCAAAAAACTATGTATCTCTCTCTTTCTCTCTCTCTCTCACACACACACACACACACACACACACACACACACACACCCTG
>NW_006204918.1:1888348-1900363 GCF_000334495.1 Tupaia belangeri chinensis
AGAATATTCACACACACACACACACCCTGCCTGGTTCCAAACATGTTCTCTAGGGTAAGGTAATTTTTAAGTGATTTCTTCTTGATTTAGAATTCTTTAGATGTGCTGAAATTGTTCCAAAATAATGTATCTGCTACAGTTAGGACCTGGTACAAAAGGTACTACCATTAAGAAAAAGTCAATGTTTGAAATACATCTTTCAAAATAATCATGATAATAATCACTGCAGTTTGTCTCAGTAAGAATAATGTAACTCCATTTGACTATCGATAATATAAGTCATCGTTCACAGGAAGAGAAAGAAGGGTATACTAAGAATACAAACTCAAAATTCCCTCTAACAGAAAACACTAAATTTGGGATTTTAAAAAAATTTTTTTAAGAGAGAATTTTAGTATAGGGCGTGTGGCTGGAGACACAGAGAGACAGAAAGTGATATATCACCCTCTCAGGAGGGATGGCCACACTGCAATCTCTTCTCCTCCATTCTCCTCTTGGGATTTTGGGCACACAAGGTGTGAGTTTTAAGCTTCTGGATCTGGGACTGAAAGCCTGGTCAACATGTGAGAGTCCAGAGATGTAACCATTATGCCATCTGTCCTGTGAATATGGGTTTTTAGGAATTCACTTTAATAATGCTTTTATTGAGAAGTGTACGATAAAACGAAATCTTACAGAACACTGGTGTTAAAGCACTTTAATAATACTTTTATTGAGAAGTGTATGATAAAATGAAATCTTACAGATCACTGGTGTTAAATTCATTTTAGTATTTACTAATCTGGGACTGAAAGCCTGGTCAACATGTGAGAGTCCAGAGATGTAACCATTATGCCATCTGTCCTGTGAATATGGGTTTTTAGGAATTCACTTTAATAATGCTTTTATTGAGAAGTGTACGATAAAACGAAATCTTACAGAACACTGGTGTTAAATTCATTTTAGTATTTACTATGTATATTTCCCAAGTATTCTGGGTTGAGCTAGGGGTTACTGAATGATCTGTGATAGAAGATGAAAATTATCATTGACTTTGTAAACACTCAGAACTTACCTATAGAAAACCCAGTCACCATAGAAGTCATTTAAGACAAATGGTCAAAGATGCAATACAGGGAAATAACTACTTCATAAATACCTTTATGTTTGATCTTTAATTTCAAAATGCTATAGATTATTTTAAGCTTGAACGATAGTTGCAGATGAAAGTTTTTTTTTATAAATTTTATCATTATTATGATTTTTTCATTTGCTACAGGGCATGTAAGCTCACCAGAGTGAGAGAGAAAGAGAAAGTGAGAAAGCAAGCCATCGGATCTCAGACTTGAACCACCATGAGCCACGTGGGAATCCAGAGCCCCAATCACTATGCCACCTGCTGGTCCAGGATTTTGTAATTTTATGATTTTTTATTTTCATTTAATCATTGTTCATCTTTTCATGAGCCTGGCTTCCTGATCTGACAAAAAAAGTCTTTTGTAGTTTGATACCAGGAACATTTAATTAATTGAGATACTAATACTTGCATCGCAATTTATTGAAAATAAAAAGCTTTAAAAAATATTTTAACATCTCTTAAATTAGATTGCATTTTACAAGCTGTAGTGTCTTTTGACCATTGTTAGAATAACAAAGAATAATAATAGCATGGGACCTTTTTTTTTTTTTTCTGAGAAATTTTTGCTATAAGGTGTGTGAGATGCCAGAGAGATAGAAACAGAGAGACAGAAAGCAAGAAATCATCCCCGGCGGGGGTGAGGTGGGGGGTGAATGGCCGTGCCACAGTCCGTTCTCCTCCTGTCTCCTTGGGATTTGGGGCATGCATGCACACATGCTCTGTGTGAGTTTTAAGCTACCAGGTCCAGGACTCGAACCATGACTACATGGGAGTCCAATGATGTAACTATTATGCCATCTGCTGGTCCTGATATTTTTATATTAAATTTGCTTCATGAGTTTTTAAACCATGTTGGTGATGGGAATTTAGAGCATACATGTTTTTGTGGTTCAGAATCTCAGAGGTACTCTTTTTTCCCTTCTTTCTACTTGGTGTCAAGAGACATGCAAATTTTCTTGCTGTGTCCTTCCATATTTATTCATTTATTTATTTATGAAAGTTTTTTTTATTTATTTTATTTTATTTTATTTTATTTTTGCTTTAAGGCACGTGCGCTCATCAGAGACACAGAGAGACAGGAGACAGAGACAGAAAGTAAGAAATCTCTCTCCCAGGGTGGATGGCCATGACGCAATCCCCTCTCCTCCATTCTCTTCTTAGGGTTTTGGGCAGGCATGCACATGTGCCCAGAGTGTTTTAGGCTGCTGGGTTCAGGACTCGAACCACGGTTGACAACGTGGTAAACATTACGCCATCTACGGGCCCACTTTTATTTATTTTTATCCTTCCATTCGGAGTGTCCCACCTTCGATGTTTTTACCTTCTTAATGCTGTGCGAAATAAATGGGTGCACCTGGCAATGGAGGCTGTCTTAGATTCAGTGAAAATCAGCGATATGTCTTGGAGGGTAATTTCTCATTTTCTCTCTGTCTCTCCAGTGAACACATGTCCTATAGCAAAAAATCGCTTAAAAAAGCTATAAATAGAATGGCTTACACAACTATTTACTTCACAGCCAATAACAATTTAGAACTACATTATATTCTTTGGTTTAATATGGAAGTCCCATATATCCAATTGAAAAAGTAGAACCAATTGATAAAATGAGGTACATTATACTCTGTCAGTAACAACTATATAATAATATATTTAAATACTTGAATAATTTTATTTTGACACATTTTCTTTTATGCTTCAAACTGGATAGAATATATCATTAAAACAGGATTTTTTCCCCCTGTGTTTTGTTTACTGCTGTTGTGCCTAGATTCTAAAGGCTGTTTGGCATATGAAAGACACTCAAGATATATTTTCTGAACGAATGAATGAGTGAAAGGGACAGGTCACATCCAGTGAAGCCTAGGTATTTGTGTACCCATCCCTCCTGACATAAAGTGCTTAAGGCTTGGCTCCATCCTTGTTTCTTGGAGTGATTTAGTGAAACTAGAACCCAGGAAGTGGAACGATCCACCTGGCAGACAGTAGCCAGTGCACGTCTGCTCTGCTGAGATGTGCACTAGCTAATTAGATGCCAGGCCTTCTCTGGAAGAGTCAGTAAGCATGGTGACCAGGAAGCCATTTTGACCAATTTGCCATGCCCCGGTTGACTGCAAACTCATGGCTTGATTAACTCTGAGGCTTTTAGAGCACAGTTTGGTAGATGCTTACTAACTCATACCTCACAGAAACTTTAGCAATAGCATTCATAAGTTCAGAAAGTCCTTCATCCGCAAAACTGTAGTCAAGGAATGCTATTAAAGAAATACGGAAGCACATTAATGATCAAATTGGCAAGCAGAACTTGATGGGATGGAAAGAACAGAACTTCAGATACACGGTTTTGAAAAGATGTGATGTCACAGCAAGCGAGGAAATATTCAGAAAAGAGTATAAATTACTTTACTACATAGCAATACAATTATCGGGGTTTTAGAGAAACTATCAACTGATAACCATCTCTGAAATCAGAAGGTAATCCAAGCTGTCTCTTTATAGTTTCTTTAATGCAGGTGAGTGAAAAAGATAACCTCATTTAATGGTGCTTTGCCACACTAATTATTTGGTAATAATCAAAAAGGCTTCATTATCTGGAAACGTTGTTTCACTCCAGTCTATTAAACAATATGAAGAGCCATTATTCTGCCCTGCTACCTTTCTGCCATTCAGGTGTGCGTTTGCCAGATGCTTTCTAATTAAGAACATATAAAATGAGAATAACATGCACTGCACAGTCAGTTGAGCAGTGAACACATGTCCTATAGCAAAAAATCGCTTAAAAAAGCTATAAATAGAATGGCTTACACAACTATTTACTTCACAGCCAATAACAATTTAGAACTACATTATATTCTTTGGTTTAATATGGAAGTCCCATATATCCAATTGAAAAAGTAGAACCAATTGATAAAATGAGGTACATTATACTCTGTCAGTAACAACTATATAATAATATATTTAAATACTTGAATAATTTTATTTTGACACATTTTCTTTTATGCTTCAAACTGGATAGAATATATCATTAAAACAGGATTTTTTCCCCCTGTGTTTTGTTTACTGCTGTTGTGCCTAGATTCTAAAGGCTGTTTGGCATATGAAAGACACTCAAGATATATTTTCTGAACGAATGAATGAGTGAAAGGGACAGGTCACATCCAGTGAAGCCTAGGTATTTGTGTACCCATCCCTCCTGACATAAAGTGCTTAAGGCTTGGCTCCATCCTTGTTTCTTGGAGTGATTTAGTGAAACTAGAACCCAGGAAGTGGAACGATCCACCTGGCAGACAGTAGCCAGTGCACGTCTGCTCTGCTGAGATGTGCACTAGCTAATTAGATGCCAGGCCTTCTCTGGAAGAGTCAGTAAGCATGGTGACCAGGAAGCCATTTTGACCAATTTGCCATGCCCCGGTTGACTGCAAACTCATGGCTTGATTAACTCTGAGGCTTTTAGAGCACAGTTTGGTAGATGCTTACTAACTCATACCTCACAGAAACTTTAGCAATAGCATTCATAAGTTCAGAAAGTCCTTCATCCGCAAAACTGTAGTCAAGGAATGCTATTAAAGAAATACGGAAGCACATTAATGATCAAATTGGCAAGCAGAACTTGATGGGATGGAAAGAACAGAACTTCAGATACACGGTTTTGAAAAGATGTGATGTCACAGCAAGCGAGGAAATATTCAGAAAAGAGTATAAATTACTTTACTACATAGCAATACAATTATCGGGGTTTTAGAGAAACTATCAACTGATAACCATCTCTGAAATCAGAAGGTAATCCAAGCTGTCTCTTTATAGTTTCTTTAATGCAGGTGAGTGAAAAAGATAACCTCATTTAATGGTGCTTTGCCACACTAATTATTTGGTAATAATCAAAAAGGCTTCATTATCTGGAAACGTTGTTTCACTCCAGTCTATTAAACAATATGAAGAGCCATTATTCTGCCCTGCTACCTTTCTGCCATTCAGGTGTGCGTTTGCCAGATGCTTTCTAATTAAGAACATATAAAATGAGAATAACATGCACTGCACAGTCAGTTGAGCTTAAGGAGTGAAATTCTGATGCCAGTAATACATATTATCTTTTTAAAATAATTTTAACCAAGACAATAATTTTCTGATGTTCATATTGAGACCCTTCCAGGACACTAGAAACTGCCCCCAACCCTAGTTTCTGATGTGAATCATAACGATAAATGGCCTTTCTAACTTTAGACCAGCTAAAATAACAGCATATATGTTTATTCTTACCAATATGTATAAAGATATTTAAAATTCATGCTAAGCAATTTGCAATTTGTAATAAGTCTCCTGATGGAAAATTTTATTCTGTAATTTCTTGATGGCAAACGTCCTTTTTTTTCTTTTCGTTTTAATTTGCCAGATGGTAGGTGTGCTTGCTGGAGAAGAAAAGAGAAGGAAAGTGAGAAAGCAGTCCCATGGGTGATGGGCAAACCACAATGCTTTCTCCTCCTTCAGAGATTTTGGGCGTGCATGCACAATTGCCCAGAGTGTTTTCAAACCACTGGATAGTTGGCCATGTGGGATCCAGTCACCTTGACCACCATGCCACCACCTGGCCCAGCAAATACGTTTATATGGATCAAAACAGGAGTCCTCTAAATGTCTGTTAACTAGGAAAAGAGAAAGAGTGACAGAGAGAGGGGAGAGAGAGAGAGAGAGAGAGAGAGAGAGAGAGAGAGAGAGAGAGAGAGAGAGAGGGGGGGGGGAGGGAGAGAGAGAGAGAGAGAGAAGGAGAGAGAGAGAGAGAGAGAGAGAGAGAGGAGGGGGGAAGCAAAGAAGAAGGAAAAGAGAAAAATAGGAAAGAAATAGTTGAAGTCACCACCCAAAGATGATATTATTTTTCTCTTTTTACTAGGCTTTTACAATTGAGAAATTGGCTTTGGACCTGTTCCACATTGCTAGAAGAAAGTAAATTCTCTTTCAGCTGGCTTCTGTGACCCAGGGAGTTGCTGACTCAGAATTAAGAGAATAGCAGCCCTTCTGCTCATAGTTGGAACATATTTCTGAAATTAGAGCTTGAACAGCTATGTACACATGCAAAGGTAAGTTGTCAGGCAGGGAAATAGATACAGGAACATTACATAACAGGATAATAGACTGAATTTTAAGAATTAAATCCCTGCAAACCAACTTATTTTGCTGTCTATACAAATACTATCCTCTTGGCTTAAATACAGAATTGGATTCTATCCAATAATGTAGTTTGTTAAGGCAATGATATTTAGGTTCCTCTGGAGAAATAGCTTCCTGAATTCTGGAAGTGAATTTAATACCATGAAGGAGATACGTTCAAGAGGCAGGTATTGTTATATGTTAAAATGTAGTCTCGATGTGTTCAAGACCCGACTCTCCCACCATGGGCGACCTCTTTAACCCCCACAAGCGTCCATTTTCTCATCTATAAATGGAAATTGCAATTGGTCATTTATAGGAGGAACTTTCATGAACTTATGGAGAAATGGGATTCAAGTACAATTTTATTTCTGTGAGAAAATTTTGAAATGAGTGTTTTTTATAACATGTATTTCCATGAATTTTTGAAGATCCCTTCCATATGTATTCCTTGAAGAAATGTCTATATAACTCCTTTGCTCAATTTTTAGTTATTTGCCCTTTTTAAAAATCGATTTGTGCTCGTTATTTATGCATTCGTGATACAAATCCTCACTCAGACAAATAATTTGCAAAAATCGCCTCCTAGAATTGTGAGGACTGCATGACCTGGCAATGGTGAAGTGTTCAGAATTAGGCCTGGCATCTGACATGCATTAAACACATCATCATCAGAAGGCTTGGACCAAGTTTTCTTATTAACCTCAAAGTTCACCAAGTTCTTCTCTCCTAGGTGTTAAGTACTTTGCATCTATTGAGGAACGACTGGCATTTCAAAGCATCCAGGGATTTCATGATACAGATTGCTTAGAAGAAAGTAGAACATGGAAGCCATTATGGGCAGAGGTTTGACACCTGTTCAGCAGCAGAAGCAGCATGGTCTATGCCTCAGCCAGCCGTGCACATCTCACCTTTCATGACTTCGCTATATCACCAAATATCTGTACTCCATTTTCACAAACACTTTTTTATATTGCATTAAGTAAATTTATTTAAAAATAAATCTTTTAATATTTTAACTTGAACATATATATAAATCTTTTATTTTTTGCCATCTTATAATTTTGTATTCATTTATTTTTAATTTTCCAGAGGGCATGTGCTCTCAGCAGAGAGATATAAAGAGACAAGGAGAGAGGGAGAGGGAGCAAGAACCCCCAGCAGGGCTTGGTCGTGCTGCAATCCCTTCTCCATCTCTCTATCCCACTGGGATTCTGGGCATGCACACATGTATGCCAGGCATATTCAAGCCACCGGGACCAGGACTCAAACTACATTTGACCATGTGGGAGCCACTTCCCAAGCCACCAGGCTAAAGGGCCAGCCTGTGCCATCTTATAATTTGATATACTATACATACATGGCTCCATTCACTGGTTATTCAGAAAAAGTGTCTTCAACTCGTAACTGAACAAGAATACTGACCATCATTAATATTTATAAAAGAAATATCTGGGGAACCAGCAGTTAGCGTAATGGCTATGTTGCTGGACTCCCACGTAGTCGACTGCGGTTCGCGTCCCGGACCCGGTGGCTTAAAACTCACGCCGGGCGCGTGTGCGTGCATGCCCAAGATCCCAAGAGGAGAGTGGAGGAGAAGGGATTGTGGCGTGACCATCCCCTCTGGGGGGTGATTTCTCGCTTTCTGTCTCTCTGTCTCTCTCTGTCTGTCTGGCGAGCGCACGCGCCCTATAGCGAAAACCTCTCCAAAAAAAAAAAAAAAAAAAAGAAATATCTGGAACAATTTTCCTTATCACTTTAGAGCAGAACTCCCAGACCTAGAAAGTCAGCACTGTTATTGATATTAATGCAGGTAGACTTTGTTGATAGCTTGAAGCTAAGCATGGCAAATATTATACTGATGGGACTTCTGTTGTGCTAGGAATCTTTGCAGGGCTTTGTCAAGTCTACAAAGCACAAAACTGGTTCCTAATGGTAGGCGTGTAGATACTATAACTGCTAAGAAATGACCAGATCTAGCACATTTGGGGAAACCATAAATCAGGGTTAGCTACCGCAACCGGCTTTTAATAAAAATGAACCCGGTCTATTTGCTGAAAAGGTTTACAGTGGAATTTATACCAAGAAAGTCTAGAACAAACTTGGCTTTAATATTTTTCAAGACATACTAACAAGCTTCAGTCCCTTTCAGTTTCTTTAGGTTTACGAAACTAGTGGATTTAGACTGGTATTTCAAAAGTTGAGTTTTATATTAATAATTTGCCATCAGAAAAGCCAAAATGAAGACTTTCTTTTTTTTTTTTTTTCAGTGTAACTTAGAAGGAACTGGTCTTTTGTCCTTGCAAAGATGAACTGATGGTTATTTCTTACTGAAGATTACATTTTGGTCCCATGTTACTTACTCTGAATTCTACAGAAAATTAGTTCTTTCATTCTGAAAAGGTGGGAGGAAGAATATGTACTCTATCATTTTAGATTGGTCCTCAGGTGCAAAAATTGACATATAGATTCATCTTAATTATTGGTACATGACACACTCATTATCAGCCTGGGCATGGCTTGCTTTTATCTAACAAGTTATTTGTAATAATGAAATAAGCTGCTTCTGAGCACATTATCCCAAACAAAAGTAAGGAACTTGCCCCTTTTTCTACACTTGTAGGAAATGGTGAGCTTGTTTATTTTATTTCTTTTATGAAAGAGAGGGAGAGGCACCTCTTTGAGGGTCTTAGCATAGCTCAACCCCTTCTCCTTCCTCAGCTCTCCAGCTAGCTAGGATCTTGGCTGAGTGTAGCCAGTGTGTTTTCTGGGCAACTCAAGATCCGAACTTGCAGTGAGCCATGGAGCTTCTAGCGCTGCATACCAGTGCCCTTCAGCCTGCATCACTGAGGCCGAGCGCCCCTACATTTTGCCATCTGGTTTCACTCTCTACCATTCCCTCGTGCCTGCCATTCAATATAACAATGATTGTGAGTTTCATTTTCCCATTCTTTTGTTTACTTATTGTTTTAGAACAAGAACCACTTTATCCATTATACAACGTTCATTATTTAGGTAGTAAATCACTATTGTTATTTTCCTTATTCCTTTACCTTCTTCATTTACTTACACTTTCCTATAAAAACATGCACCATGAGCAGCAGTTAGAGTTCAACGTTTTTAAAATATTTTTTATTTCTATTTCTTTGATACATTCAATCATGTTACTTAGCTTACAAAGTGAATATTACATCATAATGTCCTCCTTGAGACTCTACTCCTTCACCCACCCTCTTCCCACACTGTATCTGGTATTCACAGCCATTTGCTTAGTAGTTTCTACAACCTTTAGTCATTCAGTTTCAGCCATAAAGTGCAGACACTCGGTATATCTTAAGTGGAGACATACAATGTCTCTCCTTCATCGACTGACTTGCTTCACTCAGCAGTAAATCTTCCATATTCTTCCATGTTCGGTGAAAAGCCAGCATCTTGTTTTTTATGGCTGAGTTGTATCCTATAGAATGTCCTTTATTTATTAAAGAGCTAATGCTATTCCTAAGAAGTTTTTCTAAAAAGTATGCTGTTAAATACTAGGTTTTAAAATGTTCTGATTTACATTCTGTAATTGCACATCTCCACAGTACATATTATGATTTTCCAAAGTATGCATGAAGTATGTGACTATCAAGTCAGGCATGTTACCATGGACATCATTTTCAACCAAGAACTTTACATCGTTTGGTCCAGTATGTGTTTCTTCCCTGAGCTCATCCCACTTGCTGTCTACGATCTACTCCTCTCACAGTCTCTGGTATCTACACCTCTCCTCTCTACTGTCTGAGAGTAGGCCCCATATACTGAGCTCTCCTCCAACCTCCATCTTCACCCTGTCTCCTTGAGACCCAGCTGCTTGTCCGGCCGGATCTCCTGAATATCTTGTGGTCATCACCTTCATCTCATGAAACGGGCCTGTGGCTGGGGCTATTCCAGAGGTATTCACACACTCCTCCCACATTAACATCACTAGGATTGAGGCACTAAACTCTAAACATTCTTTGCTGATTCTGTTCATTGATAAGCTACCTTTATTGTAACCTTTAAGCAACATATACAAAAACCAGATCCCTGTCTTAGTGACAGAGCAACCGCATTTGCTTTTAATTGGTTTATGAATGCTCTGTTCATAAGGTGTAAAGCCTGACCCTATGCCTGCAGCAGCACATCATGGACCATCATCCTTCCAGTTGGCAGTAGGGTCTTGTGTCCCACTACGTGAGTCACTGATGTCTTTTCCTGCGGGATCTCCAGGTGTGTTCTTTGGAATCAGTAAATATTTTGGACAAGTTTTCTCAGAGGTGAGGCTTCCTCAGGACACTGCTATATCTTTGGGCCTTTCAATTTCTGCTGCAGAGCGCAGACATTCAGTATATATTGAGTGGGGATAGACAGTGTTTTTCTTTCATAGTCTGGCTAACTTCACTGAGCATCGAATCTTCTATATTCATCTACTTTGAATCAAATGACAAGGCCTCATTATTCCTTATGGCTACGTAGCATTCCATAGTGTACATGCACCGTGTCTTTACAATTCAGTCATCTATTCTTGGGCATTTAGGGTGATTCCATGTCTTAGCAACTGTGAATAATACTGCAATAAACATGCATGTGCGAATGTCATTCCTACCGAGAATTTCCTAGCTTTTGGGTAAATAAAGCGTAGGATTGCTCATGTTGTTTCTGTACGATCGCACCAATTTCCATCCCTGTCAGTACTGTAGGAGAGCTCCCTTTCACCACAGCCTCACCAGCTCTTATTGTTCTTCGTTTGATTAAAATCACTGGGATAAGGTAGTATCTCATGGTAGTTTTGATTGTGGTTATGATAAAGATGTTGAATATTTTTCACATGTATTTTGGTCCGCTGTATATCTTCCTTAGAGAGGTGTCTGTTTGGCTCATTTGTTTATTTTTAAATTGGATAATTCTATTTTATTTTATTTTTGTGGGTGAACTACTTGAGTTCTCTATGCATTCAATTATCCATTATCTGAAGCAAGTCAATTACTTTTTACTTTTTTGATTTATGTGCTCTTTATTTATGACAGCACACACATGTGAGAGTGAGTAAGAGAGCAAGAGAGAGAGACAGATGTAGAGATGAGCACCCTCTACAGGATCTGATCATGCTTCCATCCCTTCAGTTCTCCAGCCCATCTGATCTTTGACACCTGCACATGTGCCAGGCTTACTTCAGGCTGGTCAGGTGGAGCATCCTTCAGCTGGGATCCAGGTTTTGTTGAGGAACTTATTACCACTGCACCATGGAACTGGCCGAACGCCTTTTTATCTTAAGAAATATTTTTCGGGACCAGTAGTTAGCATAATGGCTATGTCGCTGGACTCCCACGTAGTCAACTGCAGTTTGAGTCCCAGACCCGGTGGCTTAAACTCACACCAGGTGCGTGTGCATGTGTGCCCAGGATCCCAAGAGAAGAATGGAGGAGAAGAGATTGCAGTGTGGCCATCCCCCCCTGTCTTTTGGGTTAGCGCATGCGCCCTGTAGCAAAAACCTCTCAAAAACTCAAAAAAAAAAAAAAAAAAAAAAAAAAAAAAAGAGAAATATTTCTCTACCACAGATCTATACACAAAATATTTAAGAGTTTCAATGTTGACAAATTTCTTTTTTCCTCTTCTCCTTTTTCCTTTTTCTCTGACTCCATTCTAGTTTACTTGTCCAACTCATGTAAGTTAATTTTGATTTTTCAAAGTAGTATGAGATAATGGATGTAATTTTGACTTTTTCCATGTGATGACTA
>NW_006204918.1:1900374-1909955 GCF_000334495.1 Tupaia belangeri chinensis
ATTAAGGAGTCCTTTTCTCTACACCTTTCAATACCAAAGTTCCACAAATTAATGACCATTTCTACATTTCTATTTAATTCCAGGGACAATTGTCATTTCTAACCAAATTCCATTCCTTTTTTTTTTCTTTTTTTGAGAGATTTTTGCTATAGGGTATGTGCACTTGCTAGAGAGCCGGAGAGAGACAGAAAGTGTGTGTGAGGGGATGGTCATCCCACAATTCATTCTTCTCCATTCTCCTCTCAGAATTTTGGGCATGCATGCACACATGCCTGGTGTGAGTTTCATGCCATAGCGTCCAGGACTTGAACTGTGGTAGACTACATGGGGGTCCAGGAATGTAACCACTATTCCATTTGCTGATCCCTCCATTCCTTCTGAATTATTTTAATTAAAAAAAAAAAAACAAACCCAAAAACTACTGATAATTGTTTGGGAAAATTCTCTCTCCTCTTATTCATTTATAATATCTTGGCAATGTTATTGTTGCTTTATATTTATATACATGTATATTTTTTTTGAGAGATTTTTGCTATAGGATGTATGTGCTTGCCAGAGAGACAGAGAGAGACAAAGAGACGAAAAGCAGGAATTCATCCCTCCCCCCTCCACCTGGAGGGATGGCCATGCCACAATCCCTTCTTCTCTAGTCTCCTCTCTGGATTTTGGGCACGCGCACACACCTGGCATGAGTTTCAAGTTGCCAGGTCTGAGACTCAAACAGGGGTCAACTATATGGGAGTTCAGCACAGTAACCATTACCCCATCTGCTGGTCCCAATTTACGTGTATATTTTAAGTGGTCTTTATAGTTTCTGTTGAGTTTCATTTTATTTTCTTTTGGTCAAGGCATCAGCTATCTAAGGGACAAACTGGCTTGAAGCCTGTTTTCATATGGCCAGAGGCAAAAATGGTTTTTACATTTTAAATTGTCTTTTAAAAAAGTATATGTATATAGGGACCAGCAGTTGGCATAGGCTATGTCGCTGGACTCCCATGTTGTCGGCCGCAGTTCGCGTCCCGGACCCGATGGCTTAAACTCACACCAGGCGCGTAAGTGTGCGTGCCCAAGATCCTGAGAGGAGAATGGAAGAGAAGGGATTGTGGCATGGCCATCCCCCCGGGGGGTGATTCTTTGTTTTCTGTCTCTCTGTCTCTGTTTGCCTCTCTGGCAAGTGCAAGCGCCCTGTAGCTAAAACTTCTCCAAAAAAAAAAGTATATATATATATACACACACACATATATATATATATATATATATATATATACACACACACATATATACACACACACACACATACACAACATGTATATGTGTGCAAGTTAATTATATATGTGTATATGTATATATATACGTATATGTATATATACACACACTATAGTGTATGTATATGTCTGTGTGTGTGTGTGTGTGTGTGTGTTTGGCAGAGAATACATGTGGCCCCCAAAAGCTTCAAATCTAGTATCTAGCCTCTCCCAGAAAAAGTTAGCCAACACCTATATATGATTCCTAGATTTCCAATGCATTAACTCATTCTTCAGTCAAATTTTATGTCTTCGGGTATCCAGTCCACATATTTTGTTCATTCTTCCAAAGTGCATCTTGCCCAATACTTCTGCCTGATCTTTTCTTGTCTCCTTGAAGAAGTCCTATTGCCAAGCTCTTCTTAGTAACTTGCAGAATATTTCATCAGACTCTTGGCCATCTTTTCTAAGATGCATGCTCCAAATGGAAGTGTGTTGCCTAGGGCACCTTTTCCCCTTTTTAATGCTTTTGCTCCTCAACTATCTTGTTGGGTTCTGTGGGGCCGGTGATGAAGAAACCCAGGTTCCTGGCTTCCAGCCACTAGCTCCTCAATGTCTAAAACCGAGTTTAGAGCTTCATTCTTGGTCTCTGTAAAATAAGTCACTTTAGATACTTCTCAGATTATGATTCGACAGTCCTAGGCTTTGGAGGAGGAGGGATGGAAAAGCAAATGCTGGGGACCAGTTGGTATTTTCCTCAACTCTATCCAGGCATCTCTCCCAGGACTATGACTGGGATAAGCACGAACCCCACCAAATAGTTCCTTTATGGCTACCCTGCCCTTTGAGGCTGACCCTGCCCCAAGTCAAGTCATCACCTCACCCAGTTATCTTGAAATATCCTTTCCCTCCTCTCCCGGTTTTCTTTTCCTAAGTGCTCTACATGGTTTTCTTGGTCCTTAAATATTTATCTAGTTAATCCCTCCAGTACTGATTTTGGAGCAAGTGGATTAGTCATAGCTGCTAGCAACATATTTAACATTTTAAAACCGATAGACTTCACATAAATGTGAACGTCATGCATCAAAAGTTAATACTTCATATGAAAAGTACATGCAAGGCAATCGACATGCTTGTATACATCACCAATCAAATCATATCCCAGAGATCGAGGGGGAGCTTCCAGATGAACTCTACTACCTCACTGTAAGAATCTGGCAGGCTAGTTCAATAGCTTCTCATTGAAATTGCATCAATAGGGGCTACATCTAAGCTACAGGGATCTTTGATGGATTTTACAAGAGTACGAGGAAATAAAGAAGAGTAGCTAGCCTCTAACATTTCTGTTTCTGTTCAAGAGCAGAACTGAAACAGACAACTAATTAAAAACTAGTTGGAATATTGCTAACTGACAAAACACCTGGCCTGACAAAATAAATGTAATCTATATGTAACCTATAACCCTACATTGGCAATAGCTACCCTATGAGAACTAGTTCTTCATATTAATTTACAAAGTCCTAAGTGATAACTGTAAGTAGAATGTTCCATGAATGTGTAAGTCATGTTTGTGTATCTCTTGGCTATACAGGAAATTCATGCATTTACGCATGCATGGCAGTCATTGTTCATGAAACTGCAACTGGACAGAAGAAAGAAAGACTTTGTTAAATGCTTCAGAGCAGCTGTATCAAGTCAATTTGCACAAGTTGAGGACAATCCAAACTCTGAAGGAAAATGAACTATTTTTCTTGAAAGGTGTTGACAGGAAAGGAGCCAGGAGCTATTTGCTGTAGTTAAGGCGCTGGATTCCCACATGGACAACCGTGGTTCAAGTCCTGGACCTGGAGGCTTACGTTCTCACTTTCCCTTTCTCTCTCTCTCTCTCTCTCTCTCCTTCTTTATCTCTCTGGTCAAATTAAAAAATAATAATGATAGGGACAGGCAAGTGGCATGGTGGTTAAGGGCGCTGGACTCCCACATGGACAATCACAGTTCAAGTCCTGGACCCGGTGACTTGCTTTCTCACTTTCCTTCTCTCTCTTTCTCTGCTCAAATTAAAATAAATAATTAATAAAAATAGTTCTTTAAAAAAACTTAAAAAATAATAAAATTAAATAATTTTTTTTTAAAGGAGAGAAAAAACACTCTGGGCATGTGTGAGTGGATTCCCCAAATTCTGAAAGGATGGAGATAGAGAAGAGGAATTGTTGCATGGCCATTCTCCATGGGCCTGCTTTCTCACTTCTCTCTCTCTTTTTCTGTTTTCCTCTGGTGAGGACGTGAGCCCTCTGGCAATACAATAATAATAATAATAATAATAATAATAATAAGTAATAGTCCTTATCGTATCAGTGTGGAGACACATGGACAATTCTTCAGAAACACTGTTCTAACTGGCAGATTTTGATCAATCAGACAAGCAAAGGCATAGACCTCGTTGTCCATATCTAGATATTATAACATCCAGCCTCCTCCCATCTCCAGAACTTCTATCACATTCTAAGCGTAGGTACCTAGTTTTTCAGGATACAGTACTCTTACTTGAAAAGGGACGACACTAATATCTTTGGCTCTCTCTTAAACTTTGAAAAAGTTGTAGAATTTAAGTAGATATGGTCAGCAACTGGTATATTGTTACTCTACAGAAGAAAAGGAGAGTTACACATGAGCTTACAGTTATTAGTATTAATAATCAGCTACGTTTTGCATTCATATAATGGGAGAGAGGAAGAGACGAGCATCCCTGACAGGATCTCATCACAATCCTCCTGGCACAGACTCCCAGGTAGCTAGACCACAGGTGCAGACCCCCATGCCCAGCCAAGGTTGGACTAGGAACCTTCATGAGAAGGCCTCCGTTGTGTAGCCGTGCCTCCCACTTGTACCACCATGGCTGAGCACCTATCTTTTTACTTTTTCTGTTGCCAGAAGGTGGATGTATGTGTGCATGAGTGAGAGTGAGAGAGAGAGAGAGAGAGACAGAGAGAGAGAGGAAGAGACAGAAGCCCTCAATAGGGCATGGTCATGCCATAGTCCCCCCTTCCTCTTCTTCTCTATCCTATTAGGATCCTGGGCAAGCTGGAAACTCACTCACAAGCTGCCCGAGGAATGCAAACCCCTGTTGGCCACATTGGATCCTGCTCCTGATAAACAGTGCCCAAATAACCAACTATCTTTTAACATTTACTTTACAAGTTTATCCAAATTTTGCTTTTGACCTTGAGAAATTAAGCCTGGAACTCAAAACTTTGGATAGGTTTGGAAAGAGAGAGAGGTGGGAAAAAAGTCACCAAAGGAAATGCTCCATCACTGACAGGTGTTTTCTCTCCTGGAAACAAGACTGATCCCCAAATGCACTCAGCGCTGTGTCTTCCTCCAGGACCGTCTGCTCTGCCTACAGGCTGTGTCCTCACCTCTCTGCAATAACCCTTCTTTACTCCGCTCTCTGAGCCAGGCCAGAATGGGTGGCATGAAGTCAAGAACCTGAGACCCTCATCCTGGTGACAAGGTTGTCACCTGTGCTGCTGGCTGACCTTGCCATAATGTGGACGTTCCCAGGACCTGCTTCTCCGGTTCCCCTACGTGCTAGGGCAGCTCGCAGTGCTCAGGAAAGCACCTTCCTTTTGCCCACGTACTGCAAAAGGACTGGCCCAGGAACTGCGAGGTAGAGGAGACACAGGACAGGGATACAGTGAGGCATGGAGCACCCACTCTCTGCCCCCAAGCACTACTCGCCCACACATCCACGTGACTCAGCCCCCAGAGGTCCTTCAGACCTTTCAGCTGGCTTCGTTGTGCAGCATGGTTGATTCAATCATTGGCCATTGGTGACCTAACTCTACTCCAGCCTCTGTCCCCTCTCTGAAGGTCAAGGGGTGGGGCTGAAAGTTCCAAACCACCCTAAATGACCCTTTATCCTACACTGTGAAATCCCCAGGCTTCCTCATCTTCTTAGCATACAAACAGGCACTGGCCAAGAGGTTGCCCGGATTTAGGGAGCTGTGTGCCAGGACTCTGGGAGGAAGCCCAAAGGATGTTTCTTTTGAATCACAATATCTTGGCCACACACCTGTCCTCCACCCTCCCTTTGCAGCTAGGATACAGGCTCCTGATTCAACATCAGACACTGGATATTGAATTCGGCGTGAGGGATGTTCAGGAGAAGCGTTTGCAGAGAGCCTCTGCAGCAGTTGCAGCTCTGACAGGGGTGGACATGGTGCTAGTCAAGGCTTGACCTTGGGTGCACAGCAGGTGGGGAGTGCTGGGTGAGCTTCCCGTCCAAAGCTCGGGGCTGTCTGCACAGGGGAGTGCATCAGGCTGTCTGCCAGTGGAGGTGCCGAGTTTGCTTCCCCAGCCCCCTGAAGGGTCTATGAGCTATCAAATGTCCTTTTGAAAAGCTTATTTATTTCTTCCATGAGTGATAGGGACAGAGACGGAGAGGCAAGCATTCCCAGTAATGTCCTCATATTGTGATCCAGCCCCAGATCATGGGTGTGTGGGAGACCGATGTACTCAGGTAGATCCTTGAACAGGAATCTGCGGCCTTCCCATTAAACCACACTGGCCCGAGAAGGCTCCGTCTTTGCACAGCTGATGCTGGTAAACAAGTCGCCACTGGACTCGGAGTCTCTTTCTTTAACAAATTGCTGAGTCATAGCAGCCCTGCTTCACTGGGTCACACGCAACCCAGGGTTTCACCACTCCAGCTGTTTCTCTTCGTCACTTCTGTTCACTGTATGTCACTTTCCTTCTCTGCTTCTGTGCGATTCAACCGTGTGGCACCTCGGAGTTCCTCAGAATCAGTTCTAGGGATTGCCTGATCCCAGTATCATACTTTGCTCGATGAAACTCTGCTAAATTAGATTTGTCTGCAGTTTTCCTTTGAACATCACTGCATAGGTCAGCCTTGCAGCGGGTTGCATTACTGCGGAAGCGCTATCTGGCCCCCAAGAGCCTTTTCATATACTTCTTTTCCGCTGAAAACAATCAGCCAGAGTTGCGTTCTGTTTACGTGCAGTTATGATCTCCAACTTGGGGAACTTCTGTGTTACTCAAGGTCTTTTAATCAGAAGGCATTATCTGGGCCAGATCCATGTGCCAGCAGGCATCCTCTGCGGAGAGGGAAACTCAGGGGAAAGAAGACTGAATGAAAAGTGAGATAGCAAGGTCAACACGATGGGAAGACGAGACAACTTCCCTGGAAATAAGAGCAAAATAAGACTTGAGTCAACCTCAGGTCTCTCTCTCAGCCTACTTTCAACAGGACACAAGCCTTGAGACTTGACCACTAGCAGCTGCAGTTAAGGACCCATCAAACCAACAGCAGTCAAGATGAAGGACCGAAACTGACTTGGAAATGAACTGTGCCTCATTGCCATGCTAAAGGCTACCTCCTGGGGTAGAGAATTAAGTTGTTAATGATACATACCATGGCTGAAAACGCATAAACAGCTACCACACTTGCATAGAGAAAACCCTTCCTCTGCCTGCCTTGACCTCATGATCCACTTCCCAGTGCTCCAGTATAAACCCCTGACCCAGCTGGAAGGGGCTGCGACTGCTCTGAGTCAGCCCGCATAGACTGTGGGGTGTGCCTCCATCTTGCAGTCGACTCTTCTGCTCTGCGTCTTTCTGACTTGCTCTTGAATTCATTGTTGTGTGAAGTCAAAAACCCTTCACCCTGTGGAGGGATACTGGAGCCCCCTGGTGACAAAGAGAAGCCGTATCCTTGGATCTAGACGGGACAGTGGTGCAGTGGGAAAATGCAGTGCTCTGTGTGGCAATTCCACATGAAAGTTTTCAGTTCAAGTCCAGAGATCTCCCTGAGTACCTAGGGCATACGTGAACGTAGGATCCAGGGCTAGCTAAAGGCCGAGGGTGATTGTATAGACAGATCTTGTTGGTGTTACTATTTCTTCCTCTTTCTCTCTCTGTCTCTCTTGTTCATGGGATGAATAAACTTAAATAGAGAGAGTTTGACAGAGAGAAGTTGTGTCTTGCTTGAAACATGGCAGACACACATTGTCCAAGCTCGGACAGGCTGGAGGACCAGGGGAAGGCGATCTCCATGCACTGTGGAAGTTACCTTTTCTCCCCCGTCCACAGTTAGAATGTCTACATCATAATTTTAATGCATGCTAATGGTCTACATGGTAGACACATTATTTAACCAACACGGTAATATTATTGGGCAAAACACTTCTTATATCTCTCTTATAAAGAGTACTGCAGTGAATGCTCCTTTACATACACTTTTTAAAATTTTAATGTATTTTAAACATTCACTATCACTGTATATCACTTAGCTTGTAAAGTGAATGTACTAAACATGAATACACTTCCCACCAGTCCAGTTGAGTATACTACACATGCTATCATATGATAATAATTCATTTCTGTGTCCCATAAATGTCTTCTCTCTATTTTTCACCTCGATTTCTTTCCTTACACTCTCCCCTTTCTTCCACCCTCTACCCACACTGTCGCCATTATCCAAAACCATTTTCCATGCTTCTACATCCTTGAATCTTTCAGTTTCCACCATAGAGTGTGGAGAGTAGGTATATCTTAAGTGGAGGCTTACAATGTCTCTCCTTCATAGCCTGGCTTGCTTCACTCAGCAGTAAATCTTCCATATTCCTCCACTTTTTATCAAATGCCAGGGTCTTGCTCTTTTTTATGGCTGAGTAGTATTCCATAGTGAGTACATGTGCCACACTTTTTCAATCAGTTCATCTGTTCATGGACATTTGGATTGGTTCCATGTCTTAGCAATCATGAATAATGCCACAATAAATATAATGTGCATGCATTTTTCTGACTGAGTGTTCTCCTATCCTTTGGGTAGTTATACAGTAGTGGGATTGCTGGATCTTATGGTAGTTTTATTTGTAGGTCTTTGAGGAACCTCCATATTGTTCTCTACAGTGGCTGGACCAATTTACATTCCCACCAACAGTGTAGGAGAGTTCTCCTCTCACCACATCCCCACCAGCACTAAACATTTTTTGTTTTCTTAATCTTAGTCATTCTGACTGGGGTTAGGTGGCATCTCATTGTACTTTTGATTTGCACCTCCTTTACGACGAAGGATGCTGACCATTTTTTCATATGCTTTTTGGCTGTCCATATGTCTTCCTTACAGAGATGTTTGTTCAGCTTATTTTTTCATCTTTTAGTTGGGCTGATCATTTTTTTTTTGCAGGGTAAATAAGCGACTTCAGTTCCCTGTATATTCTGGTTATTAGTCTCTGAGGCATAGTTTACAAAAATATTCTCTCTTTCCAAATATTGTTGATTTAAAGTAATTAGTGTGTCTTTTGCTGTGCAGAAACTTTTAATCTGAGGTAATACCACTTGTCTATTTCTGGGATTATTGCCTGTGCTTTGGGAGTCTTCTTTAAAAGTCTTTGCCCTAGCCTGACTTCTCCCACAGTTTCCCCAGAATTTTCCATCAGTAGTTTTATAGTTTGAGGTCTGAGGTTTACATCCTTGATCTACTTTGAGTTGATTTTTGCTAATGCTAAGAGGTAGGGGTCTAGGTTTATCTTTCTGCAGGAGTTTTTGCAGCACCATTTGCTAAGAGGTTTTCCTTTTCCCACTGGAATGACTGGTACCCTTTGTCAAAAATCAGTTGGCTGTATGTTTTGGTGTTTATTTTTGGGCCTCAACTATTTTCCATTATTCTGCCTATTTTTTTTTTTACCAGTACCATGCTGTTTGGATGATTATAGCTTTGTAATATATTTTGGGGTCAGGCAGTGAGATATTTCCTACTTCATTCTTCTTGAGCAGGATTGCTTTGCTAATATTGGTCTTTTATTATTTCAGACAAATTCTATGATTGTCTTTTCTAAATCTGTGAAGAATATCCCTGGCAATTTTATTGGAATTGCAATAAATACATAGATTAATTTGGGTAGAATTGTCATTCTGATTATATTAATTCTTCCAATTCAGGAATGTGGGGTATCCTTCCACTTTTTGCATCATTTTCAATATCTTTTTCTAGATTTTCATAGTTTTCTTTGTAGAGGTCTATGACTTCTTTGGTTAGATTTATTCCTAGATATCTTATACTTTTTGTGGCTATGGTAAATGGAATTACTTTCTTCTGTTCTATTACAGTCTACCTATTGTTTATATCTAGAAATGCTGTGGATTTTTGTAGGTTGATTTTTGCATCTTTCTACTTTACTGTATTCATTTGCCTGTTGTTTATATCTAGGAATGCTATGGATTTTTGTAGGTTGATTTTGCATCTTTCTACTTTACTGTATTCATTTATTACTTCCAGGAGTTTTTTCGTGGATACCCTTGGATCTTCTATATATA
>NW_006204918.1:1910012-1926397 GCF_000334495.1 Tupaia belangeri chinensis
TTTCCCTATTTGATGCCTTTTATTTTAGTCTCCTTTCTGATTTCATTGGCTAGGACTTCCAGCCCTATATTAAAAAGGAGTGGAGAGAGTGGGCAGACTTGTCTTGTATCACTTTTCAGTGGTAAAGGTTTCAGCTGTCCCCATTCAGTGTGATGTTAGCTACAGTTTTTTTCATAAAGAGCTTTTATTACATTGAGAAATGACCCTTCTATGCCTATTTTGCTGAGAGTCTTAATCATGATGGGATGTTGTATTCTATCAAACACTTTTTCTATATCTATTGATATGATCATATGATTTCTATCTTTCCTTCTGTTAATATAGTGTATTACATTCATAGTCTTGCATATGATGAACCACCATTGCATTCCTGGAATAAAGCCTACCTGGCCATGATGTATAATCTTTTTTATATGTTGTTGGCTATGATTTGCTAGTATCGTGTTGAGAAATTTTGTGTCTATATTCGTCAGAGATATTGGTCTATAGTTTTCCTTTCTTGTCATGTCCTTACGTGTTTTGGGATGATAGTGATGGATACTTCATAAAATGAATTTGGGAGGGTTCCCTCCTTTTGGATCTTTAAAAATAACTTGAGTAGGATGGGGGCTAACTCTTTTTTAAAAGTTTTATAGAATTCAGAAGTGAAACCATCAGGACCAGGGCTTTTCTATGTTGGAAGGTTATTTATTACTGATTGAATCTCATTGCTTGTTATAGATCTATTCAGGCTTTCTGTATCCTCCTGATTCAAACATGGTAGATTATTCGTGTCCAGAAATTTGTCCATCTCATCCAGGTTTTCTTGTTTGTCGGCGTATAGTCACTTGTAGTGTTCTCTAATGCCGTTTTGTATTTCTATTGTGTCTGTTGTAACATTGCATTTTTCTTTGCAAATTTGATTTATCTGAGTTCTCTCTCTTCTTCTAAATTAATCTACCTAATGGTGTGTTAATCTTGTTTGTCTCGTCAAAGAATCAGCTCTTGCTTTCATTTATTTTCTGTATAGTTCATTTGTTTTCTATTTCACTTATTTCTGCTCAAATCTTTATTTTTTCTGTTCTCCTGTATATTTTGGATTTTTTGGTTATTTTTCCAGTTATCTGAAGCATGATGTTAGGTTGTCCCTTTGCCACCTTTCCATCTTCTTATACATATTCATTGCCAGACCTTCCCTCTTATGACTGCTTTTGGTGTGTCCCACAGATTATGGAAACTCATGTACTCATTATCATTGGTTTCCATGAATCTTTTGATTTCAGTCTTAATTTATTTAGTAGTTGTGAAGTCCTTCAGCAGTAAGTTGTTTAGTTTCTGTATGTTTGTGTGTGTGTGTGTGTGTGTGTGTGTGTGTTTCTTAAATTGATATCATAGTCAAGAAGATGCTGGATATGGTTTCTAAGACTTTGAGTCTGTAAAGGCTTGTTTTGTGCCCTATCATGTGATCAATCTTTGAAAAGGGTCCATGTGGGAGTGAGAAAAAAACGTATTTTTGTGGGTTTTGGGTAGAAAGTTCTATAATGTCTGTCAAGTCCATTTTATTTATGGTATCATTTAGATCCTGTATTCTTTGCTTATTTTTTTGTCTAGATGACTGGTCCGAAGGAGAGAATGGGGCGTTGAGATCCCCAGCATGAGTGTGTTGCAGTCTCTCTCTCCTTTTAGATTTAGTGGTCTTTGCTTCACATATTTGGGTGCTTCTGAGTTGGGGGCATAGACATTTAGAAGCATTGTATCTTCTTGATAAATTAGTCCTTTTATTGCTTCTTTGTCTCTTCTTACAGTTTTTGTCTTAAAGCCTATTTTGTCTAAAATCAGTATCATGACTCCAACTCTTTTTGGTTTCTGTTTGCATGGAATCCTTTCTTCCAGCCCTTCACTTTTAGTCTATGTATGTTTTTATCCATGAGATACATTTCTTGTAGGCAACAGATTTTTTTTTGTGTGTGTGTGTGTGTGTGTGTGTGTATGTTTCCAATCCTTTCAGCCTATTTGTGTCTATTGATTGGCGAATTTAATCCATTCACATTCAAAGTTATTGTCCATGTTCCTGGACTTGTCCCTACTATTAAGTTGGGCATTTTAAGTCCAGAAATATGTTCTTTTATTTATATCTCTTTTTAGTTTTTCTGGTATAGCACTCCCTCCAGAATTTCTTGAAGAGCTGGTCTAGTGTTGGTAAATTCTTTCACATTTTCTTTATATGAGGATATTTTTAACTTTTCTCCTCATATCAAGGATAATCTTGCTATGTATAGCAATCTTGGTTGAAATTTTTTTTTTAAAACACTTTGAATGTCTTCCCATTCTTTCTTTGCTTGCATTGTTTCTGGTGAGAGGTCAGATGTTAGCTTAATGGGATAACTTTTCAAGTAATTCAATGTTTCTCTCTTTCCAATTTTAGTTATCTTGTTTTAATCTGTGGATTCACCAATCTGACTATGATGTGCTATGGCAAGGATCTTCTTGGGTTGATTCTATTTGAGGTCCTTTGTATTTCTTGGGTCTGGATGTTAGAATGCTCCTCTAGAGTTCAAAAGTTTTCTCCTAGGATTTCATGAACAGATTATCATTCCCTTATTAGTTTCTTCACCTTCTGAGATATAAATTAGTTGGATGTTTGAGTGTTTAATGGCATCTAGTATTTCTTGTATATTGTCCTCATATTTTTAGGTGGTTTTTTTTTTCAGTCTTTTTGGTGATTTTTCTAGATGAGAAATTTTGTCTTCTACATCCGAGATTTGATTTTTTGAATACTCTAATATGCTTTTAATAATTTTGAGGGAGATTTTGATTTCCTGTATTACATCCTTCATCTCCAACAGTTCTGTTTGATTTCTATTTATGGTGTCTATTTCTTCTTTTAAATCATGGAAGGACTTCCTCATATCCTATAGCTTGTTGTCTCTTCTCTTCCAACTTCTGGAGTTGTTGTCTCTTTTCTCTTACATTTCACTCACTTTTGTCACTACGAATATTCTGAATTATTTATCTGAAATTTCCACAAGTTTTATTGTACTGTCTGTGATGATGAGATATTGTTCATTTCCCTTGAGGGTGAGATTTTTTTCCTTCATTTCTCGTATTTCTTGTGCCTCTATGTCTCATTTCCCTTGAGGGTGAGATTTTTTTCTTCATTTCTCGTATTTCTTGTGCCTCTATGTTGGTTCCTGGTCATCTGATGGATTATGCGTTTCTTCCTAATTTCTTGGAGTTAATTATGTACTGTCAGGGGGAAAAATGCACTCTACTTCTCTGGTGTGTTCTCTGAAAAGAACCTTGCGTTCCAATCAGAGAATGGTGTATGTAGCCAGATTGAAGTGCTTGGGTTCTCCCCGAAGTCTCAGGTCCAGGTGTGCCTGGGGCGAAGCTGGAGGATGTAGCTAGAGGAAAAGATACAATTTAGACTAGAAAACTATGAAATCTCAAAAGGCACCAGGTACTACAAATCACTGGTGGGCGTAGATGAGCCACAGTCTCTCTTCATCTCTATCTCTCTGCTTACCCTGCACCCTGGCCCATCCTGGCTGGAGCAGATATTTTGATGGCATGGGGTGTGGGTAAGGGTGGAACTCTCCAGATCCTAGCTAATACACCTGAGAGTTCAAAGACTTGTAGGAAGAGATGAGTCGTGTTCTCTCGTCGTGGTCTCTCTGGAGCTCCATCTCCCTGCTGCTTATCCTGCAGCCTGGCCCATCCTGGCTCTAGTGGGTGTTTCCATGGCGTGGGGCAGGGCAGGGAAGGATAGGACTCTCCAGATCCCACTTAACACACCTGTGTAGATGGAGATGAGCAGTGGTCTCTCTGCAGTTCCTACTACACTTTTTAAATATATGCCCTACTATTTTCCTCATAGCTGAGCTTTTTCTCTCTTTATAAAAGAGAATTATTTATTTACTTAATTTTATGTGCTATATTATTTACATTTGAATTTGACTGAGAGAGAGAGAGAGAGCGAGCAATCTGCCGGGTTTAGGAATCAAACCAAGGTGGCCATGTGGGGAGTCCAGCACCACAACCACCATACCACTTGCTGGCCCCTGAGGCGCTGAGATTTTAATTTTGATTAGCTTTAATTTAAATACCCACATGCAGCCTGAATCTACAATGTTGAACAAAACACACTGAATTGGTTATGGTTTTGGAGGTGGAAGTTACACATGGTCTTATATGAACATATTGGGGCAATCTTTTTCTTAAATTTAAATTTATTTATTTACATTCATTCACTGTACAACATTACAACATATGAAATGAGATTTTTCCATCCAGAATACACTGTATATTGGCTCAATCAAGCACATCAACATACATGTTATCATCAACAAATAATTGTCCATTTCTTGTTTCTTGTATATTTTGCTTTTTTCCCATCCTTGATTCCCTATCTCTCACCCTTTGCTGTCTCCCACCCTCCTCTAACACTGTCTCTGGTTGCTTTCTATGCCTCCCCCCCCCATTTTATTGATTCACTAAAGATCTTAATTAATCTGAATATTTCCAATAGCAAGCACAGCTGATATATACATACCCATGAACACAAGTCTGACTTTAGACATAAACCTCAGTGAGTAGAATAAACATACTATAAAGTAGCACCTAGCGGGGGCTATATAGCTTACTGCAGTCATCAAATAGGTATTTTTAATGCATTTTTTAAATAAAAAAAAACAGTTTTCGTGTTTTTTTTTCCTGAAACTTTTTCTTAATTAATTAACTTACATTCATCTTCTAAGCATCATCACAGCATACAAAATATGATTTCCCGTCCAGAATATACTGTATAGTGGCTTAATCATCAATGTTATCATCAATAATTTTCCATTTCTAGTTTCATTCATATATTTATATTTACATTTATATTTATATTATTTATATTTATATTACTTATATATATTTATCTCTATGTCTGACCCTCTGTCCTTTCCCACCCTCTTCTCACACTATCTGTGGTGTCTACAGTTGTTTTCCACTCCTTTTCCCCCACATTTTATTGATCACACAATTAGTTAAATAATCTAACTACTTTCAATAGCACGTTCAGCTGGTAATTTCAAGAAAAGCAGTTTTGAAATGATAAGGAATTTTGCTTAATACTTAAAGCCAGGAAACAGGTTAGTATTCTGTTCAAATAGTAGGTACATGAACCTATCAACAGCTCAAGACAGGATGAAAATCCTTAAAACTGGACAACAAAGCCTAGAAGAAAAGCAGCAATATTTTAGTCAAAAGTCACAGAATGCTATTTCACCAGTTCAGTCTCATGTACTTAATCTATCTTCTGTTGTGGTTCAATCTTCCCAATTGAATTCTGGGATATAATATTCAGTTCCAGATTTTTCCCTATGATTAAGTTGGCCATTTTGTTAGTTTTTTAATTCTTATTTCTGTGTGTCTGTATTTAATTTTCCTGATATAGCACTCCCTTGAAAATTTCTTGGAGATCTGGTCTGGCACTCTAAATTCTTTTAGGTTTTGTTTTTCTGAGAATGTTTTTGTCTTTTTTTCCCATATGAAGAATAATCTTGCGGGAACCAGCAGTTAGTGTAATGGCTATGTCACTGGACTCCCACGTAGTCGACTGCGGCTCGCGTCCCGGACCCGGTGACTTAAAACTCATGCTGGGTGCGTGTGCGTGCGTGCTCAGGATCCCGAGAGGAGAATGGAGGAGAAGGGATTGCGAAGTGACCATCCCCCCTGCGGGGTGATCTCTTGCTTTTTTAAATATATTTTCCTATTCTCTCCTCGCTTGCATTGTTTCCGATGGGAGATCTGCTGTTAGCCTGATGGGATATACTTTGTAGGTAACTTGCCATATTTCTCTTGCCAATCTTAGTAACTTGTCTTTGTGATTTTGGTCAGTCTGACTATGTGTCTTGGAGAAGATCTTTGGTCGATTCTATTTGGAGTTCTTTGTATTTCTTGGCACTGGATCTTTGAGTGCCTCTCTAGGTTTGGAAAGTTTTCTTGCAGGATTATTTCATGGAATAGATTATCAATGCCCTTATGAGTCTCTTCACCCTGTGGGATATCAATTATCCGGATGTTTGGACATTTGATGGTATCTAGTATTTCTCGTATATTATTCTCATTTTGGGGGGCAATGTTCTCAGTGTTCGTGGTGGATTTTTCTAGGCCAGCAATTTTCTGTTCTATGTCTGAGATTTTATTTTTTGTAGGATCTAGTCTGCTGTTAATACTTTCCAGGGAGATTTTGACGTCCTGTATTATGGCCTTCATCTCTAACAGGTCCATTTGATTCTTTTGTAAAATGTGTAATTCCTCTTTTAAATCTTTCAGGAACTTTCTCACCTCCTGGAACTCATCAGCTCCTTTCTCCTGCCTCTTCTGCAGTTTATTGTTTCTCTTCCCTTCCCTCTCTGTTAGCTTCACCATTATGAATATTCTAAATTCTTTATCAGACATTTCCATTATTTCAGTTGAACTGTCTGTGGATGAAGAGATTTTTTTTTTCCCTTGGAGGAGAGGTATTTTCTTGCTTTCCCATATTTCTTGTGGTCCTGTGGTGATTTCTAGTCATCTGAGTGTTGGTGTGTTTCTTCCCAAACTTGAAGTTCAATCTGAGTGGTCAGGAGCATGCAGAAAGAGGTAATCTGGAATCTCTTTGCTGTTCTGTTTTGATCCCTTTGCGCAGCAGATTCAGTAGATATTCAGGAGTATGTTAACCCTAATAGTATTTGGGTGTTTGGCTATAGTTCTCTTAGATTTGTCTAGAGACACAGTGAATGGAGATTGAAGAACAGAGATATGAGATAAAAGAAAGAAAAGGAAACACAGAGAGAAACAACAGCAACAACAGCAACCAAGAAACAGAGAAAGAGAGAAGAAAAAAAAAACAACTAAAAATTATTTTTTTTAAAAAAATCAAAACATAGAAGGTGTCTCCTCTGGAAGAACTGTCCCGTTGCCTCTCCTGGGTGGGAGGAGTGATGGGATTATTAACAAGATAAAGGGAAAAGAGGGGTGAAAGCCGAGAAAATGCTTTACCTTAAAAAATTTTAAAGAAGAAAAATTATAAAATAAATGAGAAGACAGAGACAGAAGTAGAGAGAGACAGAGGCAGAGACAGAGACAAAGACAGAAGGCTTGAGAGGCTTCCTACCACTCGAGTTTGTGGGCTGGAGGTTGATTTATTAGTGGGAAATCTTCATTTCTCTTATTTTCCTGAAATCACTAGTTCTCAGGAGCCATGAAGGTGTCTTCTTCTGAATGCCTGTCCCCTTGCTTCCTAATCTTTGTTTTGTATGTTCTTGCATAGATCTCCTGCTGTTCCTTTTATTTGTAATGGTTTTCTGGCATTTTATATCAGATACACTTGACTTTCTGCAGGAAGGTGGAGATAATGTCCCTAAATAAGAAAAATTAAAATAACCGAACAAATGACATAATTGCCTTTATGTTTTTCAAAGGTAATCATTAGCCTATACTTCTGAAACATGTTAGTTTCAGGAGTGTCAAAAGTGACAGAATCTTTGTGTCAAGTCTATTTTAAACATGACATTTAGTACATTTTATTGCTTCTTTTCAGTTCTCCTTAGCCACCAACTTTTCAGTCTTTGAGTGCTTCCATTTAAAATATTTTATTACATTTAAAATTTCTTCTTGGAAAACTTCTTAACATTCATTTTTAGTTTTATAGTGAAGTACATAACAGAAATTAAAGTTTGTACTTTTAATCTCCATTAATGCCATACATTCTTCATTCATCGACTTTCATTTATTTTTCATTTTTATCTGTTTTTTTTTTTGACAGCTGAAGTACTAACATGCATATAAAGTAATTGAATCATAACATTTTCCCTTCAATACTTCTTAGGTCTTGCTCCACTGTATTCTGAATTTCAAGGTTGCATCCTTGAACTATGATAATGCTTATTTGGGCTTTTTCCTGAATGGATGTTCTTGAGACTTTCCTTATATTTTGTCTTGAACTAGATTTGGAAATACTTATCATGCGTATGAACACTTTATATTCGTGGTCATCTACTCTTATTATTGAAATCTCATCTTTTCACTGTGCAATTGGGAAATCGTGTTAAAGTTGCTCCCCATATCAGCATTTAACTTTCTTCCAGATTTTCCATTCTTTTTTTTTTTTGGAGAGGTTTTTTCTATAGGGCGCGTGCACTTGCCAGAGAGACAGAGAGAGACAGGGAGATAGAAAGCGAGAAATCAACCCCCGGGGGGGATGGCCACGCTGCAATCCCTTCTCCTCCATTCTCCTCTTGGGATCTTGGACATGCACACACACACGCGCCTGGCATGAGTTTTAAGCCACCAGGTCCAGGACGAGAACTGTGGTTGCCTACATGGGAGTCCAGCAACATAGCCATTATGCTAACTGCTGGTTCCGAAGGTTTTCCATTCATTTTTTTTTTTTTTTCTGCTATAGGGCGCGTGTGCTTGCCAGACAGACAGAGAGAGACATAGAGACAGAAAGCGAGAAATCACCCCCCAGGGGGATGGTCACGCCGCAATCCTTCTCCTCCATTCTCCTCTCGGGATCTTGGGCACACACGCACACGTGCCCGGAGTGAGTTTTAAGCCACCGGGTCCGGGACGCGAACTGCGGTCGACTATGTGGGAGTCCAGCGACATAGCCATTACGCTAACTGCTGGTTCCCAGGTTTTCCATTCTTTATGGCCAGTGTGAATTTCCATTTTAACATCATGTTTTTATAATTTAAAATCTTTTTTTCTTGCTTTTTTGAAACTTCCTACTCCTATAATTTGAAATCTTTATTTACTCCATTTATCTCCATTTTGTCCTGTTCTGTTACCTGTTCATTTTTCTTGTTCACCCTCATTTATGTTCTCATCATGTGAACTTCTGCTTCTCTTCCAAAGAAACTGTGTTTGTGTTTATTCTGCACAGTATTTAATTTTCCTGGAAATTTAAAAATAACCCCTAGAGTAGATAATTTTTAAAATATTACTCTTCCCCTGATTCCTGGAAGAAATTATCATCTTCTCTTGATTCTACAAGTATTTATTTATTTATTTATTTTAGTTTTTTGCCATAAGATTTGTGTGCTTGCCTGACAGAGACAGAGAGAGGGAGAGTGAGAGAGATCATCTCCCAGGTGGATGGTCATCCATCCTCTTCTCAGGATTTTGGGCATAGATGCACACATGCCCAGCATGATTTTCAAGCCACTGGTCTAGGATTTGAACCAGCGTCAGCCATGTGGGAGTCTAGTGCCTTAACCACCATGCCACCTGGTGGCCCCTACTCTATAATTATCTTGAGAGCCTACGCTTAGTTGTCATTCTTACTTATCCTTGAGCCAAGGAGATCGTTTTAGAGGTGGAGTCATGTGATTGTCCTCCTTCCTTGTTCTTACTCTCTGCCTATGTTTTTGGAGATGACTCCCAGATCTGCAGTTGGAGGGCTGTTGATGTTCCTCACTTCTGGTCAAGTTTCTTGTTTCTAATGAGCTTTCTCACATGACCGGCTGCTTTTCTTTACAACCCAGTTCTCTGGAAACTAAACTGACAAAGCACAGTAAAAAATAAGTTTCTTAGCTGTCTTTCTTCTGCATCAGAAGTTCCCAGAATACACTGTTCCATAACTCTGACCCTACTTCCTCTTCAGTAGTTTTCTGGGATTATCTTTTCTCCCAAGATGAAGAACACTATTAGTAACAAATGGCAATGTGAAGGAAAGAAATAAGATCTACTTACCTCATTGGATAATCTTTAAAGAAGGTAGGAAAACATTTATCTTTCTCTCTACATATAGTAAATGTTAAATTTGTGAGTCAGAGAAAAGATATTTGGAAAGAATGGATGAAGATTCTCTCCCTGATCAAACTCTAGAAGGCTATGATGAACTCTCATCCCTCTATTGCCCGATTTTAGCAAAAATCCTATGAAGGTAGTTAATCTCCACTCATTTTAATATCTGATCAGGTTCCTTATCTTCCACCATCCTCTAGGAGATGTCTTATCACTCTGTCTTGCCTATAGCAAGCAAACATCCTTTTAAGTTGATTTAGACAGAATCTCCCCCAAACCTGATGCTTCCACTTAGTAAATTTCCAGCCACTGACCCCCCTACTTCTATGGCTATAAATCCCCTATTTTCCTTGTACAATTAGGAGTTGAACCCTATTTCAGTTCCCTATTGCAAAATCCTTACTATGTAGTCCCTATAACTGTCAGGATAGTTTCCTTAAGTAAAATCTGTTTTACTCTGCTTTAACAAGTGTCATGGAGAACGTTGGCACTACCAGTATGAAATCTCTTACTTCTCAGGTAGTTCATGAGGCAAAGATGCAATTCATCATACACTGCAGACTGAACTGGTCGTGTGTGTGTGTGTGTGTGTGTGTGTGTGTGTGTGTGTGTTTAATTGCATCAATCAGTTCAATGAAAATTTTCATATTGGATACTTGTTAAAAATGGCAAGACAGATAGTATTTGAACTATTATGGCAAGGGAGAGATACTTCAGTATAAAACAGATCTTATCTTCAAAGATAGCAAAAACAACTAGCTATGTATACCTGACAAGCAGAGGGAGGAAACTGCTTAGAAGAGAGACATCAAGGGTAGGAGGAACTTTGCTATAACTGGACATGAACGTTGAAGGCCAAAGTTGAGATCTAGTTGGGAAGAGGGATCGGAGGAGGAAACAAAGTTTGAGAAGGAAGTCTGTGTTCATGACAGCAATTTCTTCTAGATTCTGTCATTGGACTATTTATTGGTCTTTTCAGTACTGTGCACATTCATCCTGTACCATGTTGAGGACTTTAATAAGAAAGTAAAAATATAATCTATTGGGAACAAAAAATCAGATATTTTATCATACTAAATTTTACTAGTTTTATATGAAGGCAGCAGGTTTTCAGTTGGTGCTGTATCTCATGGGGATTTATGATAAAAGGAAGGAAAAATGAATGTTCAGTTTGACAACGTTCATGATATTTTAAAAGTCCTTTTAATAATTTTATCCTCTTTCTACTCTTTACTCTTTCCTATGATTTATCAAATAAGTAAATCCTTTACTTTTTAAAATACTTTCCAAGCCAGAAAGACAGAGAGAGACAGAGAGACAGAAGTGAGGAATCACCCCCCAGGGGGGATGGCCATGTCACAATCCCTTCTTCTCCATTCTCCTCTCTGGATCTTGGGCACGCACGGACATGTGCCCAGCATGAGTTTAAGCCACTGGGTCTATGACTTGCACCATGGTCGACCACATGGGAGTCCAGTGACATAGCCATTACACCAACTGCTGGTCCCCTCTTTGAGAGATTTTTAAAATTACTTTTTTATAGAAGTAATTAATGTAACAAAATTATAAATAAAATACATTAAAGTAAAAATAACATAAGTAGTACAAATTTGAATGGATGATTGAAGAAAACATAATATATTTGACAAAGAAAGACTGGTGACAGAAACAGAGAAGAAACTAAGTGTATAAAATAGTTAAAAATTATACTCATTTTTCACTTGTTTGATGCCTATTTCGATTCTAAGTTTTTTCTGGAAGCCACTTCAAAAAAGAGAAACCCGATCACTTACATTATATGAATGTCCATAGACAAACTAATTTCTCAGGAAAAGAACAACTATTTTGGGGAATAAGACTGGATAAAAATTTCTCCTGGTGGATTGCTTTCAGATCATTCAAATGAATCTAAGATTTACTGTGATTTGAATGTGTCTCCAAACATTTATGCTATGAAATTTGGTGAACCATTTTAATGGTGAGAGAGGATGGAGACTTGACGCAGTTCTGGTGTTAAAACGTGGTGCCTTTGGGCGGTGACTGGGATTGGATGAGGTCATCAGGTTGGGATTCCTATACGTGACGCCTGGTAGATTTATAAGACATCTGCTCTTGCTCTGTCTCATTATGCGATATGATGCCCTGCATTATCTTGGGACTCTACAAAGAGTCCCTGCCCTCAAGAAGACCCTTACCAGGTTCAGCACCATGACCTCAGATTTCAAAGGAGCTAAAAATAAACTCCTATTTTTCATGGATTATCCAGACATAGTATTTCTGTTATTAGCCACAGAATGAACTACAACAAGATGCATATGCATGATTGGTATCTATTAATGTCAGCAACTTGTTTGACAACACAATCAAGAAGCTCTGAATCATTTTACTTGATAAACATCCAATGTGGACTACAAAGGGCACCTCCTGCAGCTTTCATTACTGCTTCAACAGGCCCCCAAGTTCTCTGTGACTATATTCAAGTACCGTCATCTGAGAGAAGTCACACTTATTCCTGTCTGAGTAATTTCTGTTGGTAGACAGACTTAGCCAGGAACAAGACCTAGTCCTAATATTGTTAAAATAATCTGACTGGGGGCCAGTAGGTGGCATGGTCATTAAGGTATTGATTTCCACATGGTCAAACACACTTTGCGTCCTGGACTTGATAGCTTGAAAATTATGCAGGGTGTGGATAATTTCTTTCCAAAAATCCAGAGAGGATAATCGAGAAAAAGGGTTTGCAAGCACATGTGCCCTAGGATAAAAACCTAACAACAAAAAAATCTGATTTACAGTTGTCTGTTTGGTAATCCCCAGCATAGCTTTCTGTGCATTGTGATGATCATCTGTGTCTATGAGTACATTTTCCTTCCATTCAAATGGCTGTGTTCCAAGAATATAATAGCATTCTTTTGAATTTAATAAATTATGTTTTATAAGAATATAATAATATGTCTTCCTTGCTTGATTTTTAATTTACTAACCACTTATTTATTAAGGCACTTTCAGTTGCAAATGAAAGAAGCCAAACTCACAGTGGCCTAAAGAAAAGGGAAACTTATTTAACCACATAGTTTTAGCAGAAGTCCTGGCCTCAGGCGTCTTTGAGTTTATGAACTTAGACAAATTGTTAGGAATTGGGCCATCACCATACTTGGGGGTGACTTTCCTCTTTGTTGGATCTGTCCTCAAGTAAGCTCTCCCTTTGGAATGGCAGTAGCCAGCATCTCCATATTAAAGCTGATATTTATTAACATTTCTAAAACAAAACTTGTCTCTCTCCCGTTAGTCCTTGAAATAAAATTGCCAGAGTTGGGAAGACACAATTCCATAAGGAAAATCTGAGTGTGCATTCTAACAAAGCTCATATACACCTGAACAAACTAGCAGGCACATGAAAACAAGTGCTTTGAAGCATTGTTTAAAATAGGAAGAAAATGACAAGCGATCACCAAATGAATATTTAATTACTCAGTTCCATTCGAAAAGACTCTGTGATGTTTTATTCTACTAGACACTATGCCTCAATTGTTTCAACAGACTCCTGACTGGTCTCTTGAACTCCCTCTGGCCCCTCCAACACAGCTTCCCCACTCCAACGTCACTGATATTTATTAAAATAAAAGTTCAATCATGTCATTCCCTACCTTGAATCTTTCAAATGCTTCCCATTGCTCTTGGAAAAAATGGAAAAATCCTACCCAGGTACTGAGGGCGTGGTGCAGTCTTCACTCTGACCACCCTCTCCTCCCCTTTCTCTGTGTCCCTCCCATATTGGTTGCTGGTTGAATATGCCATGCTCTCTCTGGTCTCTGGGACCTTACATGTGATGTTCTTACTGTTTATAAGGTTCTTTACCTTACTCTTCTTCTTGGCTTATTGACTGTTTCTTCATCTGTTCTTTCAGGTTGTTGTCTGATGAAAATAGTGGTTGGCATCAACAGCTGGAAGAGTATTGCCCTTAAACTGTACTGATCTAATTGTTTTGTTCCTGTAATAGAATTAGTACAATTATGATGATATTTATGATTAGGATAACGTTGTTAGGCCAATACAAAACTTTCCAGAAGCCTATAATTTTAGAGATTAAATTTTTACTTTGGAAGATTAATTTATGGGCCAGCCCCCTACTATGGTGGTAAAGTGCGATGTATAGGGAGCTCAATTCCACAAGGCCAGCCATGGTTTCAAAATCGGCTGCAGAGGCTTGAACACATTGAATGCATGTGCATGCATGCCTCAAATCCTGATGAGGTAGAGAAATGGAAGAAAAAGGATTGCAGCATGAGCATACCCATTGGGGAGTGCTTTATCTCTCTCCCTCTCTCTCTCAATATCTCTGTCTTTTTCTCTGGCAAGCACATGCTTACTCTGGCAATAAAAGAAAGGCTAATTTGTGCCAACAGATGGTGTGGTAGTTAAGGTACTAGATCCCACGTAGCTGACTTTGGTTCAAGTCCTGGACCACTGGCTAGGAAAAATATGCCAGGTGCAAGTGCATGTACATGCCCCAAAATCCTGAGAAGAAAATGGAGGAGAAGGGATTGTAGCGTGACCATTCCCCTGGGTGGTGATTCTCACTTTCTCTCTCTCTCTGTTTTTCTGGCAAACACACACACCCTATTGCAAAAACAACAACAACAAAGACTAATCTAATTTTCTTTAAACTTTTAAGTAATGAAGAACAAATATGTTTTTATTTATTTGTTTTAATTTTTGTATTGGGCATGTGTACTCACTTTAGAGAGACAGAGAGAGTGAAGAAAGAGGGAGAGAAAATGAGAAAGAAAACCCCAGTGGGGATGAACATGCTCCAATCCCTTCTCTTTCACTGTCTTCTCAGATTTAGGGCACACACATACCCGTGCCCAGCATGTTTCTCAAGCTACCAGGTTCAGGACTAGAACCATTCAGTTGATCATGTAGGATCCAGCTACTGTAACACCATTCCGCCAGCTGGTCCCAAAGATGTTTTAAAGTTTTTCCATTTTCTGTGTCTTCTCATCAATTTTAAATGATAAATTGTTTAATAAAATTATCCGAATTTCTATTAATTCAAATTTGTTTAGCAGAAAAAGATTGGTCTGCGTTAGCAGCTAGCTGCAAAATAACAGTAAAGATTTATACAGTTTTGTAAATCAAAAGATCTGGGTTATTCTCTAAACCATGCCTCTTTCTGGACACTCTATTTCTCTCAGATGATCTTACAATTATGAATGAGGCAAATGACACTTGGAAACTGAAACACAATATAAAAGTGAACTATTGTGGGGCCAGCAGGTTTTGTAGTGGTTGAGGCATTGGACTCACATGGACGACTGCGGTTTGAATCCAGGTCCTGGTGGTTTGCTTTCCCTCTCTCTCTGATGAGCACACATGTCCTATAACAAACTTAAAATAAATAAAATAAATAATTTTAATAATTAAAAAGGTGAACTATTTTGTTACTATATATTTATAAGTTCTGGGTTTTGGCAGCTAATGATTTATTCTGCTTTCAGCCACACAGTCTGTAAGTAATGGAAGCCTAGCCTTGGTGGAATAGTTGGTAGCACACTGAACCGCCATGCTGGAAGCCACATGGCTGACTGTGAGTTCAGATCCTTGGCCCAATCGACCTAAAGTATGCTGGCTATGTGCGTACATGCCCAGAACATCGAGGGACTGGGAGGCTGGGGGGAGGGGATCATGACCTTAGTGTGCATGCATTATCATGAATAAAATAAATAAAGATTTAAGAAATATAATAGAATCAGAGCTTGAATCAACATTTAACCTGAAAAATCATGATCTGTGCTCCGTACTGCTTCAATGCAGTTCTCCAAAAAAATTTAAAAAAAAAGAAAAATTAAGTGACTTCAACCTCAGTTTCCTCTGCCTAAAAGGAGAAAATAATATCTAGCTCACTATATCATCTTCTTATTGTTTAGATTCTTGCCATAGGCTATGTGGACTTGATGGTGAGAGACAGAGAGTCAGAGAAAGTCAGAAATCACCCCTGGGGGATGGCCATGTTGCAATCTTTTTTCCTCCATTCTACTGGTGGGATTTGGGGAATGTACTTGCACCTGCCTGGTGTGATTTTCAAGCTGGTAGCTCCAGGACTCAAACCAAGAACTCAATCATATGAGATCCAGCACCTTAACCATCATGCCACTGCTGGCCCACCCACTAGGTTCAGCAAAGCTGAACATGGTGGATGCTCACTGTTGGTTGCATCTAAGATTCAGATCGGTGGTAGATTGTACTGAAGAAAATTGGCCGAACCAATTCACATTCCATCCCACCTGCTCTCATTACAATCTGTCATTAGACCACGGATCAGAGGTTTATGTCCCCCACTTTTTGTTACTGTCTTAACCGACAGGAAGCAGCAGATGCAACCTATGTGACTTCTGCGACTGGAGTATAAATGACAAGGCGACTCCTGCCAGGTTTGCTCAGAGCACTGTACGGAAGACACCTACTCAACCCTATCAGAACAGAGGCCCCCGAATCCATGGCCAGCTCAAACAACCAACCGTGTTCTTTCTTTCTTTTTTTTTCTTTTTCTTTTTTTTGAGAGGTTTTCGCTATAGGGCGCGTGCGCTAGCCAGAAAGACAGAGAGAGACAGAGAGACAGAAAG
>NW_006204918.1:1926561-1927410 GCF_000334495.1 Tupaia belangeri chinensis
TAGCCATTATCCTAACTGCTGGTTCCCACCTTGTTCTTTCTTGAAAGAGGTGTTCCAACTCTTCAGAAAATAGCCCATTCAACATGCCTGGCAGTGCAGAAGAGACTCAGCTTCAGAGAGCACTGCCCAGTCAAAGCTTCCCCAAAACCCTAGTCAACAGAACTCATGTGAGAAAGAATCGTTTAAGCCTCTGAGCTTTGGAATTTCTGTTATAACAAATAGCAAATAGATTAAAAAACAACAAAAAAAAACAGGAACCCTTGTTCAAGTTGTTAATTAAGTTCATTGTGAAAATTACAAAGTTATGTCTATCTAGATTCCAAGAGTGATTAGAGTGCAATTAAAATTATATTAAATCCTTAGTTCTTAGTTTATATTCTTAAACATAAGGTGAGAGTTTTACCCTTCTAAATTAATTGTCAGTTTGCACATAAATTTTTATAAAGTTCATCATGCATTTTAGGCCCTAGATGCCTCTAAGGAGTTTTGATAAAATTGTTCCATGACATTAGAAAGTGGAAAAAAATTCAGTATTTCTCTATTAGTATTTTATTCTATGAAGTATTTCGTTTGAAATATGTATGTATTATTAATATTAGTGAATTAAATATTTTATGTAGATGCTTAATTATTTCTCTATATTCTGTAAGTTCATATATTTATGTTGTTAATTTAGAGATCATTTCATTAGTACCTAAGGAATGAATTTAGAAATTGAGCATAGGCTGACTTCAGGTCAGTGACTAAACTTAGCCCCATTAAAAAAAGATTTCGTCTTTGGAACACATTTTTTAAAAAAGAAAAAGCAAGTCATAATATATATATATATATATATATATTTCGAGAAAG
>NW_006204918.1:1927494-1952243 GCF_000334495.1 Tupaia belangeri chinensis
ATACACACACACACACATAAATGACCAATAAGTACATAAGAGACGTTTATCATTGTTAATAATTAAAGTAATACAATTAAAACTACAATGAGATAATATCACACACTCATTAGAATGGATAAAATTGAAAAGTCCGACAATATCAAGAGTTTAGCAAAGACATAAAACAAATGGAACTCTCACACATTGCTGGTGAGAATATGAAATAGAATGGCCCTTTTGGGGAAGTAGTTGGCAATATCTTATAAACTCAAATGCGTGCTGTAGATATGAAACCATTACTTCTAGTTGTTTTCCTGAGAGAAATACAAACATAAGTTCACAGAAAAGTTTATACAAAATGTTCACAATAGTATTATTTCTAACAGGTCCAAATTGAAAAAAAAATCCAAATATACAATGGGTGAACTAATAGTGCTATTTCCATATGTAGTAATTTATTGCTATTCATCAATAAAAAGAAACGTATTACTAAAACACACATGGACACATGTCATAAATACTTTACTAAGCAAATAAAGCCAGGCAGACTAGAGGTATAGCATATGATTCCACTTCGTGAAGTTCTAGAAGTGGCACATCAACCTAGAGTGACACAGTAGAGACTGGTGGGCTGCCCAGGCTCTGGTGCATGGAAGTAGGAGGGAGACTGGGTAGGAGTGACACGTGGGACAATTTTGTCTAAGAAGAATAAAGAGAAAATTAGGGATGATAAAAATAGTCAATATTTTGATTGTTCTTCTGGTTATTTATGGTGTACATTTGTAAAAAGTGGAGCTGTCTAATAAAGATGCCTACATTCTCTTCTTCTTGGCTCTAGAGTACATGCACTCAATAGAGAGAGAGACAGAAAGAGAGGGAAAGTAAGAAATCACCCCCAGCGTGGGATGGCCATGCCACAATCCCTTCCCCTCCATTATCCCCTCAGGAATTAGGGCACACATGCACATACACCCAGAATGACTCTCAAGTTGCTAGGTCTGGGACTCAAATCATGGAACTGGACATGTGGGTTCCAGCACCCTAATCTCCATGGCCAGCAGGTGGCATGCCAAAGTATTTTACAAAATACTTTGTAAAGTAATTTACAAAATACTTTATAAAATATTTCTTATAAAGTTATTCTAAAAAGAAAAAAATTAATTAAGATACATGTTGCAGTCACTGAAGCTAAAATTGATGTCACTGATGTGGCATTCACCTGGCCACTAGTTCTAATCTATACATGAACTATGCTGTTTTTTAATACATATATATACATTTTCAAGAAGAAATGAAAACTTTCTTCCATAATGAAAAAAGCTACTCCAGTACCAAAATATCATCTTTCCCCCAAAATCTATAATAAAAATGGAAACTATAAAGAGCAAACAGGGCCCTAAGAAACATGACCAGTTGTTGAGTAAGACATTCAAGGGCAGAGTAAAACATATTAATCTGGAGATTGGGTCATGGGACTTAATTTCTCAGTCAACTTCTTTCTCTTTCTAAGGAAGCTATACTGCAGAAGAACTATTTATTCATCCTAACTGACCTGAGGGAAAGGAAATGCCGGATGGCAACCAGCTCTAGTCTTCTACATGGAGGGAGCAAAAGAGCTCCAGCCCACTCTAGCCATCCTGTTTCCCTTAAGTGCTCCGCGAGGGAGTCAGGGTGGGGGGTGGTTAGAAGGGGTGAGCACAGATATACTTGTGAGGTTCATGATTCCGAGGCACATGCTAAACAATCGAAACCTAATCACAGGATTATAGAGTGTTCCCCTCCCCCACATACTTTAGTTGCACATTACTGAAGTTTATTTACATTAGTTTCTTTTATCAGTATATCACATCCAGTTATCAAGGGAAAAAGTCATAAGTTTACTAAAAGACATAAAACATTGTTTAAAGAGACAGCAAGTGTCAGAACATGACAGAAATGTTAGAATTATCAAATATGAATTTAAGATAAATAAATATATATATATATATATATTAGCAGTTCATAAGTGAGACACAGAGAAAGAGAAAGAGAAAGATGGGGAATGAGAGAGAGGGGAGAAACCTCCAACATGATTCTGACACTGCGATCCACTCTGAGCTTCAACTAGCCCTTGATTGGGCACATATGTGCCCAGTGTACTCAGGGTGATTTTCAGATGGGAATTCATGAGGGTCAACCTCACATGGCAACAGATTTTAAGGCTTTTTTTTTTTTTGTAGGTTTTTTTTTTTTTTTTCTTTTTTTTTTTTTTTTTTTTTTTTGCTATAAGGAACATGTGCAGGCCAGGAAGACAGAGAGAGCCAGAGAGACAGAAAGTGAGAAATCACCCCTCAGGGGGGATGGCCACACCACAATCCCTTTCCTCCATTCTCCTCTCAGGGTGATCTTGGGCACACACGCACCGGCTTGACTACATGGGAGTCCAGCGACATAGCCATTACACTAACTGCTGGTCCCACGTGGCAACAGATTTTACCACTGTGCCACAGTCCACCCCATGATTCCCTTCCTCTCACTCTCTCCAATTTCCCATCCTCCTCCTACACTGTCTCTAGTGTTCAATTGTTCTCCATGCTTTTATATCTTCCAATATTACAGTCTCTATCAGAGTGTGGACATAAGGTATCTATTAAGTGCAAACATACAATGTCTCTCTTTCATAGCCTGGCTTGCTACCAAGTCTTCCATATCCGTCCACTTTCTATCATATGCCAGGGTCTTGTGTTTTTTTATGACTGAGAAGAATTCCATAGTGTATATGTGCCACAATTTTTCAAGCCATTCATCTGCTAATCTGATATTTGGGTTGGTTTCATGTCTTATCAATTATGAATAATACCACAATAAACATGTATGTGCAAGTACGTTTCTGACTAAGTGTATGCCTATCCTATCTAAGAGTGAAATCGCTGGATCATATGGTAGTCTTATATATAGTTCTTTGAGGAACCTCCATATTATTCACCACAGTGGCTGGACTAATTTACATTCCTACTAACAGTGTAGGAAAGTTCCTTGTTCACCACAGCCTTGCCAACATTTATCATTTTTAGTATTTAATCTTAGCCATTCTGACTAGGGTCAGGTGTTATCTCATTGTGGTTTTGATTTGCATTTCCCTTATGGTAACAGATGTTGAGCCATTTTTCATGCTTTTTAGCTGTTCATATGTCTTCCTTAGAGTGTTGTCTGTTTAGCTTTTTTGCTCAACTTTTAATTGTGACCATTTTTTTTAAAGGTAAGCCTCTTGAATTCCCTGTATATTCTGGTTATTAGTCCCTTATCTGAGCCATAGTTTCAAAAATATTCTCCCATTTTGAGGGTTGTCAATTCACTCTAATTGTTTATTTTGCTGAGCAGAAGTTGTTTAACCTGATGTAGTCCTACTTCTCTATTTTTGAGATCATTACCTGTGCTTTAGGGGTCTTATTTAAGAAATCTTTCCCTGCTTCAATGTATCCAAGAGTTTTCCATGTGCTATCAATAAGTAATTTTATAGTTTGAGGTCTTAGGGTTAGATCTTTGACCCATTCTGTGTTGATTTTTGCTAATAGTGAGAGATAAGGGTCTATTTTCATCTCTCTGCAGGTGGATACCCAGTTTTGCCAGCACCGTTTGCTAAAGAGATTTTCATTTCCCCACCACACTAACTGGTGCCCTTTGTCAAAAATCAGTTGACTGTGTGTTTTGAGGTTTATTTTTGGGGGTCTCTATTTTATTCCATTGGTCCACATGCCTTTTTTTGTGCCAATACCATGCTGTTTTTGTAATAACACCTTTGTAATATATTTTGGAGTCATGGAGTGAGATGCCTCCTACTTCACTCTTCTTTTGCAATATTACTTTAGCAATACAGGGCTTTTTATGATTCTAGATGAATTCTGTGATTATTTTTTCTAAATCTATGAAGAATATATTTGGTAACTTGTGCTAAATTTGTAGATTAATTTTGGTATGATTGACATTTTGATTACATTAATTCACCAGTCCAGGAACATGTGATGTATTTCCACTTTTTTGGAGTCATTTTCAATTTTTTTTAGTTTATTGTAGTTTTCCTTGTGGAGGTCTTTGACTTCTTTGGTTAGATTTATTCTTAGATATCATATTTCTTTTGTGACTACTGTAAATGGAATTGCTTTACTCAGTTTTATCTCAACCTGTTCACTGTTGGTGGATAGAAATGCTATTGATTTTCTCATGTTTATTTTGAATTCTACTGCTTTACTGTATTTATCACTTCTAGGAGGATTTGTGTGTGGATTCTTTTGGGTGTTGTATGTATATAGTCATGTCATCTGCAAATAGAGGTAATTTTACTTCTTCTTTTCCTGCTGGAATGACTTTTATTTTATTCTCTTGTCTGATTGCATGGGCTGGACTTCCACTACTATACTGAAAAGGAGTGAAAAAAGTGGCCGTCTTGTCTTGTTCCAGTTTTTAGCGGAAAAGATTTAAACTTTACCTCATTCAATATGATGTTTGCTGTGGGTTTTTCATAGGTGGACTTTATTGTCTTGAGAAGCATCCCTTATATGTTAATTTTGCTGAGATGCTTAATTAGGAAGGGATGTTGTAATTTATCAAACAATTTTTCTGCATGGATTGATATGATCATATGGTTTTTACATTTTATTTTCTGTTAATATGCTATGTTACATTTATGGTTTTGTATATGTTGATGCATCCTTGCATCCCTGGAATAAAGCCTACGTGGTTGTGGTTTACATTGGATGTGTCATTGGATACAATTTGCTAGTATCTTGAGAATTTTTGCATCTATATTCATCAGAGATATTGGTCTGTAGTTTGTTTTGTTTTGTTTTGTTATCTTTTGTTTTGCTTTGTTAAGTCCTTGTCTGTTTTGGGGATGAGGGTGATGGAGTTTTCTTAAAATGAATTTGGAGTGTTCCTTCCTTTTGTACCTTTAGAAATAATTTAAGTAGAAGGGGGGTTAGCTCTTCTTTATAAGTTTTGTAGAATTCAGAAGTGAACCATCAGGATCTGGGCTTTTCTTTGTTGAGAGGTTATTTATCAGTTTCTTCACTTGTAGTTGGTTTATTTAGGTTTTCTATGTCTCCCTGATTCAGTCTTGGTAAATTATATGTATCCAAAAACTTGTCCATCTCATCCAAATTTTCTTGTTTGTTGGTGTATAGTCCATCATAATATTGTCTAATGATCTTTTGTGTTTCTGTTCTATCTGTGTCTTATTGCTACTTTGATTTAAATGTTTCCTTTCCATTTTCTTAATCAGTCTTTTTAAGGGTTTGTAAATTTTGTTTATCTTCCCAAAGACCCAGTTTTTGGTTTCATTTATTTTCAGTACAGTTCATTTATTCACTGTATCATTGATTTCTGCTTCAATATGTCCGTATTTTCCCAGTTCCCTGAGGTGTGCTGTTAGTCATGTATTTGCCTCCTTTCCATCCTTTTCCTATCTTACTGTTTGCTATGAACTTCCTTGTTATGACTGTTTTTGCTGTATCACATAGATTATGGAAACTCAGGCACTCCTTATCAGTGCTTTCAGTGAGCCTTTTGATTTCAGTCTTAATTTCTTCAGTGGCTATTAAGTGCTTCAGAAGTAGTTTGTTTAGTTTATATATATATATATATATATGTATATATATATATATACACACACACACACATATATATATGTATATATATTTTATGAATTATTTATTGTATTTAATTTATTCATTCATTTATTTTAATTGACCAGAGAGAGACACAGAGAGAAAGGGAGAAAGTGAGAAAGTGAGCTACCAGGTCCAGGACTGGAAATGTGGTCAATCATGTGGGAGTGTCCAGTGCCTTGACCACCATGCCACCTGCTAGTCCCTATATATTTATATATTTTCAAAGAACTTTTCTGAAATTAATTTCCAGTGTAATTCCATCATGGTTGGAAAAGATGCTGAATCTAGTTTCTATACCTTTGATTTTGTAATGGTGTGTTCTTTGTCCAATTATGTGGTCAATCTTTGAAAAGGTTCCATTTGGGGGTAAGAAAAATTTACATTTTGTAGTTGCTGGGTGGAAAATCCTATAGATATCTGTCAAGTCCATTTCCTTTATGGTGTCATAAACAAACTTTCTTTGTTTTCTTTTCTCTTATTTCTGTCTGTTTTAGTTTTCCTGATGTAGTACTCTTTTTAGTACTTTTTGAAGAGCTGGTCTAGTGTTGGTGAATTCTTTCAGTTTGTCTGCAAATGATCTTATTCGCTCTTCTTATTTGAAGGATAATCTTGTTGGATATAGTATTCTTGGTTGATATTGTTTTTCTTTTAGTACTTTGTATATGTTTTCCCATTATTTTCTTGCCTGTATTGTTTAGGTTGAGAGGCCCGATGTTAGCCTAATAGGGTAAATTTTGTAAGTGACCTGACATTTCCCTCTTGGCAATTTTAGAATTTACTCTTTGTGATTTTTAACCATACTGGCTATGCTTGGCAGTGAAGAGGCTTTTCTTAAGCTGATTCTATTTGGGGTCCTTTGTATTTCTAGGATCTGGATGTCTGAATGTTTTTCTAGGTTTGGAAAGTTTTCTGCAAGTATTTCAAGAAATAGGTCTTCTATGTCCTTTTCTAATTCTTCACATTCTGGAATACCTATTTTATTATTTATTTTTAGAGATTTTCTGCTATAGGGCGCTTGCGCTCGCCTGAAAGAGAGGGAGACAGAGACAGAAATCGAGAAATCATCCCCCAGTGAGGATGGCCATGCTGCAATCACTTATCCTCCATTCTTGGGCATGCACGCTTGGGCCCCCAGTGTGAGTTAAAGCCACTGGTTCCGGGACTTGAACCGTGTTCTGCTGGTCCCAAGAATACCTATAATTTACATATTTTGGGTTTCTTCTTTTCTTTTCTTTTCTTTTCTTTCCTTTTCTTTTTTCTTTTCTTTCTTTTTCTTTTTTTTTCTGGTGTGTGTATGTCTAGTATTTCCCATGTATTGTCTTCATTTAAAAAATTTTTTTTCATTGTTTTTCTTTGTTTTTAGTGGTTTTTATCTAAGTCAAAAGTTTTATCTTCCTCCTCAGAGATTCTGTGTTCTGTACAATCTGCTAACACTTTTGAACAAGGTCTTGATTTCTTGTATTACTGTCTTCATCTCTAGAAGTTCTGATGAGTACTTTTTTATGGTGTCTATCTCCCCCTTCAAATTCTGGAAAGACTTCCTCATCTCTGTTACCCTGAATATTCTGAACCCTATTTATAACATTCCTGCAAATTCTTTTGGGCTGTCTATGGTTGAAGAAGAGTAATTCTGTCCTGTTGAGAAAGAGTTGTTTCCTTGTTTTCCCATTTTTTGTGTGTGTGTCTGAGCTGGTTTCCAGTCATTTGATACACTTTTGCCTACTTTTCTGATGTTGATTCCGTAATGTCAGGAGAAGGGCTCTACTTCTCAGAACTGCTCTGGCAGAGGGATGGTCTTCCAGTCAGGGGAGTGTGTATACAGCCAGCATTAGGTGGCGATTCCTTTCCCACTCTCTGGTGACCAGGTGCACCTGGGACTGAACTGAAGAGTCTCAACTAGGGGAGGGAGTAGGTGTCACATGGTTCAGAAAACTATGAAATCTCAAAATATTCTTGGATGGAGAGAAAGCAGTTAGAAATCTGAGGCATTCTCTCTGCCTCAGTTGATTTCACTGCCTGTTATTTCTTTCTGTTCCACGGTGTAGGTTCCAGGGGTAATGGTTGTGAACGGAGGCAGAAGGAGCTGGTCCAGGGTGTTCCTGGGGTAGTCAGAGGGCAGGTGGAGGTCTGAGATGATCTTCCTGCCTCAGTTCATTGAACTACCTGCTGCTGCTCTCTGCTCTGCAGCGCAGGCTCCAGCGGTAAGGGCAAAAAAGGCTTTATCTTTTTTTTTTTTATTTCATTTTCTCTTATACATTCAATTACATTATTATTTGGCTTACAAAATGGATATTTCAACAGGTGAACATTTCTCCCTAGTACAGTTGATGAAACTACATAATATCTTCAAAAGATAACACCACATTTCTTTGTGCCATTAATGCTTCGCCTCCCTATTTTTCTTCTAAATGTCCTTCCTCAGACCCTCCTCTTTCACACACACTATATTTGGTATTTACATCTATATACTTTATTGTCATAAAGTTTTCTAGATATATCCTTTAGACAATTAGTTTCAGTCATAGAGTACAGACACTCGGTATATAGTAAGTGGGGACATACAATGCCTCTTCTTCATAGCCTGGCTTGCTTCACTCAGCAGCAAATCTTCCATATTCATCCACTTTCTGTCAAAAGCCAGGGTTTTTTTATGGCTGAATAGTATTCCATTGAGTATCTGTGCCACAGTTTTCCTATCCATTTATCTGTTCATGGGCATTTGGGTTGTTTCCATGACTTAGAAATTGTGAACAGTGCTGCAATATACATCAATGTGCAAGCGCTTTTCTGATTAAGTATTCTTCTGTCCTTTGGGTAGATACCAAGGAGTGGGATTGCTGGATCATGGTAGTTCTATTCGTAGATTTTTGAGGAATCTCCAAATTGTTCTCCATAGTGGCTGGACCAATTTACATTCCCACCAGCAGTGTAAGAGAGTTTTCCTTTCACCACACCCCCGCCAGCACTCAGCATTTACCTTTTTTTTTTTTTAAATTCTAGTAATTCTGACTGGAGTTAGATGGTATCTCATTGTTGTTTTGATCTGCATTTCCCTTACAATGAGGGATGTTGAGCATTTTTTCATGTCTTTTAACTATTCACATGTCATCTTTAGAGAGTGGTTTTTTCAACTCATTCTCCCATCTTTTCATAGAATTGATTGTTGTTTTCCGGAACAGCTGCTTGAGTTCCTTGTGAATTCTGGTTATCAGTCCTTTATCTGATGCATAGTTTACAAAAATATTTTCCCATTCTGAAGGCTGTTGATTCACACTAATTACTGTGACTTTTGCCATGCAGAAACTTCTTAGTCTGATATAATCCCACTTGTCTATTTTGGGGATTATTGACTATGCATTGGGGGTCTTATTTAAGAAATCTTTCTCTACCCCAATGTCTCCAGTGTTTTCTAGGAGAAATTTTATAGTTTGGGGTCTTAGGTTTAGATTTTTGATCTACTTTGACTTAATTTTTGTCAGAGGTGAGAGGTAGGGGTTCAGATTCATCTTTCTGCAAGTGGAAATCCAATTTTCCCAGCACGATTTGCTGAAGAGGTTTTCCTTTTCCCACTGGGTTGACTGGTACCCCTTGTCAAAAATCAGTTGACTGTATGTATGGGAATTTATTTCTGGGGACTCAATTCTGTTCCATTGGTCCACCTGTCTGTTTCTGTGCCAGTACCATGCTCTTTTGATTACCACAGCTTTCTAGCATATTTTTGGGTCAGGGAGTGAGATGCTGCCCACTCCACTCTTCTTGTGCAGAATTGATTTGGCAATACGGGGTCTTTTATGATTCCAGACAAACTTTATGATTGTATTTTTTAAATCTGTGAAGAATGTGTCTGGTACTTCGATTGGCATTGAATTAATCATGTAGATTAATTTGGGTAGAATTGCCATTTTGATTATATTAATTCTTCCAATCCAGGAACATGATATATCCTTCCACTTTTTTGTATCATTTTCAATTTCTTTTTTTTTTTTTTAATCTTCTTAGTTTTCCTTGTGGAGGTTTTTAACTTCTTTGGTTAGATTTATTTATTATTTTCCACAAGGAAAACTACAAGAAGATAAAAAAAAGAAATTGAAAACGATACTGAAGGCTTTATCTTTTTTTTTAATTGTACGAGAATGGTTGCACTTGAGAGAGAGTGGTGCGGCTACATTACCATACTTTTTCTTCCGTATCTCTCTCTTGTCAGAGAGATGGGCATGCAGATACAGGCACCCTTGTGTTCCTCTTGTGAGAATCAAACCAAGGGTTGACCCTGTACATTTGGCTCTCTTGACTACTGAGTGAAGAGACTGGCCCCAAAAGTCTGTCAATTCATTCATGAATTGATATATAGTATATACAAACAGCAAGTTGTAAAGGTTAAACAGATACTTTCTTTTTTTCTAGTACTCTCAGTTAAATTTTAAATATATGGGTTGACTATCTTTGGCATTTATGATTATATTATCTTGTCGCATTTACTTGTATTTTTGCATGCATATGCACTCCTTGATGGAAAACTTTTGAGAGGAGGCATTGTATTGCTGTTTCTTTTTCATGTGTTTGCCACACCAATTTTGATGCCATACGTGTTCAACAAACATTTTCTACGTTTATAAATAAACATTCTAAAATAGTGTATTTGCTATTTCTTCAAAGAAAGAAAAACTAAAATTCAGAAGATAACTAACTGCAGTGATAAGATATTAAGAAGTTGGGACCAGCAGTTAGCGTAATGGCTATGTTGCTGGACTCCCACGTAGTCGACCGCTGTTCGAGTCCCTGGATCCGGTGGCTTAAACTCACACCGGGCGCGTGGGTGTGCATGCCCAGGATCCCAAGAGGAGAATGGAGGAGAAGAGATTGCGGCATGGCCATCCCCCCTGGGGGGTGATTTCTCGCTTTCTGTCTCTCTTCTCTCTCTGTCTGTCTGGCGAGCGCACGCTCCCTATAGCAAAAACCTCTAAAAAAAGAAAAAGAAAACTCAAACTGTCTTTCTAGACACTTAGCTTATCACTAGTTATGCAAGAGCTAAGATAATGCAACAGTTCAACCTTCTTTATAGCTGTTTTTCTCTCTAATACAGTAAAAAAAAAAAAAATTGTGATGCCTGATAATGATCTGAAGTATTTCTGTCTTTTTTAGGGAATATCTTCTATCATGAGACAGAAAACTTTTTCTCCTTTCTTATAGTTACCTTTTGTTTCTTTCTTTTTTCTTTTCAGGGAGTCTTTTGCTATAAGGTGTATGTACTTGCTGGAAAAAAACAGAGAGACAGGGAGAAATCACCTCCCTGCCCCTGGGAGGGGATGGCCATGCCTCAATCCCTTTTCCATTCTGGTCTTGGAATTTTGGGAATGCATGCACACACACCCTAAGTGAGTTTCAAGCTGCCGGTCTGGGACTCAAACTTTGGTCAGCCATGTGGGAGACCAGAGCCTTAACCACTATACCACCTGCTGGCCTACCTTCTATATCTTCATTCAGTGGTAGGAGAAAGAAGTGGACTTCTTTACCTGGAAAAAGCAAAGGGACTCTTTAGAGAAAGAAAAGCTTAATCATTGTCGTAAGATGTCCAGATAAACTTGAGCTGCAAGTTATTTCTAATGTATTTCATGATTGCACCCTCAGATATTGACAAAAACAGCACCGAGCACTGTCTGCACCTCGTGGGCTTTAACTGTCTTCTGCTACTTCACATTCATCTTCACTGTCTTTCGCTGCCAATTTTATTATTTCTTGTTTTCTCACATAAAACATTCAACTCCTAATTTTTTCCCCTTTCTCTCTATTAATAGTGTTTCTTGACAGCCTTGTGGGATTAATGACAGCTTTGTAAAATAAACGTTTCACACGCAGCAGTAGCTGAGAGAGACTGCTTGAAGTAAATACTTGTAAAGACCTGAAATTTTCAGGACTTCTGGCAAATGAAAATGATTTTGTTTGAAAAACTGCATAATCCATGTTGGAAAACTGTATATTCAGAAATGACTTTGGGTTTACATTATTCATCCTGCCCAGAGATGAATACCACCTATCTTTATAACTGAGAAAACAGCCATGTGCATTATTAATAGGGGACCACAGGAGCATAGGAAACACCAGAGTCCTAAAATGCATTTAATGATAATTTCATCGTAGGTGCTCAGTGGCTGTTGTTGACTAGCTGAATTACTCTTCTTATATTTTACTGGTGCTTATTATTTTTTTTTTTTTTTTGCTGTTTGTTTTTCTTTTTCTTTTTTTAAAATTGAGTTTAAAATTCCTGTCCCCCTCCTTCCAATGGAACAGATATCTGAAAAGCTATTGTTTCTCAGTTTTAGAAAATGTCATTTTCAGACAGGTGACTGGATCCCACATGGTCAATTGCATGGTTCAAATCCTGAACCTGGTGGCTTAAGAAATGTGCTGGGCACATATGTATGCACCTAAAATCTTTTTTCTTTTTTTTGGAGAGATTTTCACTGTAGGGTGCGTGCGCTCGCCAGACAGACAGAGAGAGACAGAGAGACAGAAAGCGAGAAATCACCGCCCAGGGGGGATGGTCACGCCGCAATCCCTTCTCCTCCATTCTCCTCTCGGGATCTTGGTCATGCACGCACACGCGCCCGGTGAGTTTTAAGCCACCGGGTCCGGGACACGAACCGCGGTCAACTACGTGGGAGTCCAGTGACATAGCCATTACGCTAACTGCTGGTTCCCTGCACCTAAAATCTTGAAAGGAGGTGGAGGACAGCAATTATGTCATAACAATGCCCAATGCCCAATGGGGAGTCCTTTCTCGCTTTCCCTCTCTCTCTCTCTTTCTCTCTATCTTTCTCCAGTGAGCACACAAACACTCTGGCAAAAACAAATTAAAAAGTAAGTCACTTTCCTGGGCACACAGGGTTTTTATCATTGTGTCTGTAATGTTGCTAAGGAGTTTCCCAGAGCTCATTAATGTTGGCAGGCTCCTACATTTTCTTTATTTCCTTCACCCTAATTAAAGTGCCTCCTCAGGGAGAGTGGAGAAACATGGCCACGGCACCGCACACCTGCGAGCTGACCCCAGTCAGGAACATTGTCCAGTATCACCGCTGGCTGCCCACGGAGCACCCCACCAGCACGCACCCCATCCCTTTAGTACTTCACATGATGAGTGCTCAGCCTTGTGTGTGAGTGTGAATATGAGCAATATTTCTTCTCTAGTGTACGTTTACTAGAGCTCATTCTTTACACTATTCCCTGAAATAAGCCTTTGAAGTAGAAATTAAGTTGAATTCCTACAGTGACTTGTCATCGCGAGACCTTCGAACTGGACATACATGGTTTTGCTCGGGTCAGCACCCGAGTCTGTGTTCCAGCTTCATCTGATGCTTGATCTCATTTAGTCCCAGGTCAACAGACTGAGCTGCTTCTTGTTGCCTGGATGTTCTTCCAATTTTTTTCCATGTGGTGAAATTTTGCTTCTTTTCAGCCAAAATGTTGACATCCATATTAGTCTCTCATTCTTCTCTGTGAAGCTTTAATCTCCCCTTCTTGTCACTATATATATGTCCCTTATAACATCAGATTGCCATGGTTAGTATTTACCTGTGTCCCCCTCCCCAGCAGTGGATATTAGAATTTTTGATTTTTACATCCAGCCCCAAGTATGGCTAGTACCTATACATTGTGGATGCTCTATCAGTGTTTAATGAATGAGTGGCTCTTGCCAAAATTCTTTTTTTTGGTATCATTTCATAAAATATTATTTCCTTATATCTGAATACTTTTCTAAAAATATTTCATCAAGTAAAATAGTGCATAATTTTGGAGGGGGGAACCTTTTGTCTTTTTTGGCATCTTTAAAAAAAATTTACATTTAATCACTGTACATTCTTACAGCATACATAATGGTTTTTCCCAGCATAAATACAGTACATATTATCACAGTCCAAGATATTATCATACACAGTGTCATCAACAGATACATTTTCTTTTTGTCCCTGTTAAATGTTCTTACTTCCTCTGATTTCCCCACCTCCTGCTCCCCACTTCCCATCACCTGCTATACTGTTTCGAATATCTACAGGTGCCACTCCCCTCCATCCTACTTTTCATACCTTCTAGTCCTTCAGTTTCTACCACTGAGTGCAGACATTCAGTTATGTACTGAGTGGGGACATACAATATCTCTATTTTATAGTCTGGCTTACTTCTTCTAACATTAAATCTTCCATGTTTGTCTACTTTGTATCAAATGTCAGGTTTTCTCTCTCTCTCTCTCTCTCTCATGGCTGAGTAGTATTCTATAGTGTATATGTGCCACAGTTTTTCACTGCATTGATCTGTTCTTGGTCATTTTGGTTTATTCCCTGTTTTAGCACTTATGAATAATGCTACAATAAACATAGATGTGCAATTGTTTTCTGACTGTTTTTCTGTCCCTTGGGCAGATAACCAGGAGTGGAATTGCTAGCTCATGTGATAGTTTCATTAGTAGGCTTCTGAGGAATTTCCATTTCCTTCTTCAAAGTGGCTGTACTAGCTTACATTTCCACTAACAGTATATAGGATTTCCTTTTTACACCATTTTCTATTTTTTTAATCTTGGCCATTCTGACTGGGGTTGTTGGTATCTCATGGTTTTGATTTGCATTTCTCTTATAATAAGGGATGTTGAGGTTTTATATACATATATATGCAAATATATATATATATGCTTTTTGGCTTTTCATATGCCTTTCTTAGAGATGAGCTCATTTGCACATTATTTAATTGGATAATTTATTTTCTTTGTCAGTAAGCTGTTTTTATTTCCTGTAGATTGTTCAGACCCTTTTTTGAGGTATAGTTTGCAAATACATTCTCCCATTTTTCTCTTTAATTACTGTTGCTTTCACTGTGCAGAAATTTTTTGTGTTGATGTTGCCTTACTTGTCTATTTGCAGGATTATTGCCTGTGTTTAGGGGGGCTTTATTTAAGAATTCTGCCTACTTCGGTGTCTCAGAATTCCTCCTGTGTTTTCCACTGGTACTTTTATAGTTTTATGTTTAAATCTTTGATCCATTTATAGTTGAGTTTTGCTACTGGTGAAAGGTAGGGGTCTAATTTCATCTTTCTGCAGTTTTTCCTGCACCATTTACTAAAGAGGTTTTCATTTCCCCACTGGATTGACTGGTGTTCTTTGTAAAAACTCAATTGGCTATATGTTTTGGGGTCTATTTCTACATTCTTTATTTTCTTACATTAGCCTGTTTTTTCATTTGTGTGTGTTTTTTTTTGCCAGTAGCATGTTGTTTTGATTACTACAGCTTTGTACTCTGTTTTGAGGTCAGGAAGTGAGATGCCTCCTACTTTATTCTTGCACAGTATTGTTGTGGAAATAATGGGCTTTTATTATTCTAAACAAATCACATGATTTTCTTTTTAACTTCTGTGAAGAATATCTCTAGTAATTAAATTGAAGTTGCATTGCATTCATAAATTATTTTGGGTAGAATTGACATTTTGATTATATTAATTCTTCAAATTTGGGAACATGGGATATATTTTGACTTTTGTGTATTATTTTCTATTTCTTTTCGAATTTTTATATAGTCTTCCTTGTAGGGGTCTTTCACTTCTTTGGTTAGGTTTATCCCTAAGTTGTTTTTTTTCCCCTCTGTAGCTGGCTATTGTAAATGGGATAGCTTTCTTCTATTCTACCTCAGTTTGTTCATTGTTGGTGTACAGAAGTGTTATTGATTTTCATATGTTGATTTTGTATCCTCCCACTTTACTGTATTTATTTTTTTGAGAATTATTTATTTATCTTCAAAATTTTTTAAATTTACTACAAGGTACACATGCTACCAGAAAGAGACAGAGAGAGAGAGAAAGGGAAAGTGAGAAGTGAGAAAGCAAGTGGCCAGGTCCAGAACTCCATCCATAGTCAATCATGTGGGAGCCCCATGCCTTAACCTTCATACTACCTGCTTGCTCCATGCTGTATTTAGTTATCCCTTCCAGCGTTTTTGTGTGTATGTGTGGATTCTTTTGGATTTTCTATGTATATAATTATATCATCTGCAAATAGAGATAATTTTACTTCTTTTTTTTTCTACTTGAATGCCTTTTATTTGAGTCTCATGTCTGATTGCATCAACTAGACCTTCCAGTATTATGCTGGAAGAGTAGAGAAAGTGGCCAGCCTTGTCTTGTTCCAGTTTTTAGTGGAAAATCTTTCAGTTTTCTCACATTCAGTGTAATGTTATGGGTTTGTCATAGATGGCTTTTATTGTGTTGAGAAATATCCCTTCTATGCCAATTTTGCTAAGGTCTTCATCATGAAGGGATCTTCGTTCTTGTATTTTATTTTATCAGATGTTTTTTCTACATCAATTGATATGATTAACTGGTATTTATTTTTTCTTATTTAATGTGAGGCATTATATTTATTATTTCACATATATTATACCACTCTTGCATCTCTGGAATAAAGCCTACCTGGTCATGGTGTATAATCTTTTAAATGTATTGTTGGATACAATTGGTTAGTGTCTTGTAGAGAATGTTTGCATTTGTATTTATCAGGGATATTGATTTATAATTTGTTTTTTGCTGTTGTTATGCCTTTGTCTATTTTGGGGATAAGGGCAATGGAGGCCTCATAGAATGAATTTAGGAATGTTTCTCCATTTTGGATCTTTAGAGATAGTTTGAGGAAAATCAAGATAGTTCTTTAAAAGTTTTGTAGGATTTGGAAATGAAGTGAAGCCATTGGGACCTGGTCTCTTTTTTGTTGGGAAACTATTTATTGCTGGTACAATCTCATTGCTTGTTATTGGTCTATTCAGGCTTTCTATTTCTTTCTGGTTAAATCTTGGTAAATTATATGTGTCCAGGAATTTGTCCATCTTACTTAAGTTTTCTTTCTTGTTGGCATATAACAATTCATAATATTCTCTCATGATCTTTGGGTTTCTGTTATGTCTGTTGTAATATTGACTATTTCATCGTTGATTTGATTTAGCTGGTTCCTTTCTCTGTTCTTATTGATTAATCTAGCTAATGGTGTATCGATTTTGTTCATGTTCTCAAAGAACTAACTTTTAGTTTCATTTAGTTTCTGTATAGTTCTTTTATTTTCTATTTCATTTATTTTGTTCAAATTTTTATTTTTCTCCCTTTTTTTTTTTTGTTTGATTTGTTCTGTCATTTCCTAAATTCCCTGAGATGTGTTTTTAGGTGGTCTATTAGCCACCTTTCTATTTTTTTTTTTTGCTTGTGGAAACTACGATGAATTTCCCTCTTTGACTACTTTTGTTATGTCCCATAGGATGTGAAAACTCATGTGTTCATTATCATTGATTTCAATGAATATTTTGATTTCAATCTTAATTTCTTCATTGGTTGTGAAGTCATTCAGGAGTAGGTTGTTCAGTTTTCATGTCTTTGTGTATTTTTTTATTGTTTGAGAGGTTTTTGCTATAGGGCACGTGCACTTGCCAGAGAGACAGAGAGAGACAGGGAGACAGAAAGTGAGAAATCACCCACCAGGGGGGATGACCACGCCGCAATCCCTTCTGCTCCATTCTCCTCTTGGGATCTTGGGCACACACGCCTGGCGTGAGTTTAAGCCACTGGGTCTGGGACTCGAACCACAGTTGACTACATGGGAGTTCAGCGACATAGCCCTTATGCTAACTGCTGGTCCCCCCATCTTTGTGCATTTTTGAAGGTTCTTTCTGTAATCGATTTCAGCTGTGGTCAGGAAAGATGCTGGATATAGTCTCTATACATCTCAGTTTGTAAAGGCTTATTTTGTGCCTTATCATGTAGTTGAGCTTTGAAAACTTTCCATATGGGTATTTTGTGTTTGTTGGGTGAAATGTTGTGTCAAATCCATTTCATTTATGGTCTTGATTAGATCCTGTATCTCTGCTTATTTTCTGCCTAGATAAACTATCCAGAGGAAACAGTGGGGTATTGAGATCCTCAATGATTACCGTGTTTCAGTCTATCTTTCCCTTTAGATCTAGCAGTCTTGCTTTCCTGTTTTTGGATGGTCTAGTGGTGGGTGTGCAGATATTTATAAGTGTTATATCTCCTTGGTGAATGGGCCCTTTTAGTACTACATGGTTTCCTTCTCTGTTTCTTACAACTTTTGTCTTTAAGTCTACTTTTTTCTGATATCAGTATCATGACTCCATCCTTTTTTGGTTCCATTTGCATGGAATATTTTCTTCTGGTCCTTCACTTTTAGTCTATGATGTCTTCATGAATGAGATGCGTTTCTTGTAAGCAGCAGATTGATGGCTATTGTTTTTTTAAAAAATTATTTCTTTAATTCCATTTGTTATTATTATTATCATTATCATTTTTAGTTTGACCAGAGAGAGACAGAGAGAGATAAAGAGAAAGTGAGGAAGCGAACTGTCTTGTCTGAGACTTAAACTGTGGTTAGCCATATGGGAGTCCAGCACTTCAACCACTATGCCATCTGCTGGCCCCAAGGGTTCTTGTTTTTTAATCCATTCAACTACTTTGTGCTTTTTAATTGGAGGATTTAATCCATTAATCTCTCCTTAGTTTTCCTGATACAGTATCCCCTTCATCACTTCTCAGAGAACTGGTGTGTTTGTAAATTCTTTCAGTTTTTATTTACCTTAGAATGATTTCATTTGTTCTTCCCATTTGAAGGGTAGTCTTGCCAAGTATAGTACTTTTAGTTTAAATTTGTTTTCTTTTAATGTTTTGAATATATCTTTCTATTCTTTCCTTGCTTTAATTGAAAGGTCTGATGTTGGCCTAATGGGATAAACTTTTAAAGTAACTTGATGTTTCTCTCTTGACATTTTGAAGATACTATTTTTTGAATCTTTGATTTTTAACAGTGTGTCTATAATATACCAGGGGAGGAATCTTATATTGATTCTATTTGTAGCTCTTAGCATATCCTGGGTTTGAATTTCTGAATGTTTCTCTAGGTTTGGAAAGTTTTTGCTAGTATTTCATAGAATATATTTTCTCTGTACAGATCAATGAATTGTGGAATTTGATAGCATAACTGAACAGTCAAAAGGCACCAGCTGAAAAGGTAGAGTTGTCCTCCATCAGCATCTCACTTCCCTGGTATTCCCTGCACCAGGAGATGGGACTCGGGAATGCAATGTGGGACATGGGCATGGCACAAAACTGGTGCCCTTTTTGTCTTATATGACACCTTGAAGTTGGCATGTGAGCATAGAATTAGAATAAGAGAAAGGAGGATGAAATGTATTAATCTATTACTGTGGATGTTATGATATATTCCTTATAGAAGTGTGCTTTCTGCAAAACATTTCATTTTGAGAAGCAACTGGAGAAGCAACTCAGTACCCATCTCTAGTAGTCAGGTCCTTTGAAAGTCACCAAAGCCTTCTCAGCCTTCTTAAGAGCCAGATGAAATCTTTCCTAATGAAGTTTAATCTTGCTTCTTGGTTCATCCCTCAAGGATAGTGTGTAAAGGCTAGATCTCATCAATCAATTAGCAAATCAGAGAGAACTGTTTATTGAGTTCTAACTACATGGTCGACTCTGTAATTATGAAATTGGGTAACATAAGAAGTATAAGATAGCATGCATGTCCTTTTGCAGCTTCCATTTCCTTATCAAATGGTTCATAGAAACATCATTCATTCATTAACTCAAAAATATTTACCGAGAGCCTGATTTTTTTTTTTTTCTAGGGACTGGACAGTGGGTGTTAGTTACAAGAAGAAGACTTGATCTTTGCAAGATCACAAAATATAACCTTCCTATTATGAATAATTGACATCAAACTGCCATGCATTTTATTTGAGGGATGGACGTTGACTGTATTCTGTAACTGTGATAAAAGTCATGAACGTTAGAGAGACATTGATTTTTGCATGCATTACTATCTGTTGCCACCATGATATACTACAAAGCAAACACCCCCAAAACTTAGTGGATTAAAGAAACAACTATTAATTATTTATCTCAAATGTGTGGATAAGTTGGTTCTGCTAGCCTTAATTTATTGAGCTCACTCTTGTGACTGTTGTTCAGTGGCTTTGCTAACACTGGCTGGGCTCTTTCACTTGTGTAAAGTCTTACCTGAGAAACTGACTTGACTTTGCTTAATGTATCTCATCTTCCAGTAATCCAGCCTGGATATATTGCTATGTTCTTAAGGCAAAGGGAGAAGAGAATGGAGAGAGAAAGAGCAGAAATATGTAAGATATTTTTCAAGTCTTTGCTTTAATCAAATTTGTTGATATTGTTACATTGGTCAAACAAATGACTTGGCTAAGCCAAGAGTCAGAGTATATAACAAAAGGAATAGACAGAGGAAAAAAGATCTTGGCCCACTAATACAATCAATCTACCACATTATCATTAAAAAATCATGGATAGGTAGGTTTCAAGCCAAAGTGACCAGAACTTTTATGTGAAAGATTTTTCATTTCCTGCTACCTCAAATGGAGAAGACAAGGTAGGGGAGGTTGGGCCAATCCTGATGAAATAGATAATGATCTCATGGAAATGACAACACAATCACAAATCACACACGAGCACCCTATTAACAGGGGAGTTATTTTGGGCAAAAATGGAAGCTATAGAGATATGAATAATCCTGTCCCCTGCCACCCTGGGACCAGCAGTTGGCATAATGGCTATGTCACTGGACTCCCCTGTAGTCGACTCTGGTTCTGAGTCCCAGTCCTGGTGTCTTAAACTCACACCGTGCACATGTGCGTGCGTGCCCAAGATCCTGAGAGGAGAATGGAGGAGAAGGGATTCCAGTGTGGCCATCCCCCCAGGGGGTGATTTCTTGCTTTCTGTCTCTCTGTCTCTCTCTGTGTGTCTGGTGAACACATGCGTCCTATAGCAAAAACCTCTAAAAAAGCAAAACAAAACAAAAACAAAAACAAAAAACACCGACAAAACAAACAAAAAACAACTGGAATGGCGCCTTGATTTATAGCCTCTATAATAATTTTCTGTTGTCTTAAGGCACTCAGTTCCTGGTCCTTTCGTTAGGTTCCAGGAAGTGGGGTGTTGCTATAAAAAAAAAAATGTAAAAATGTAGAAGTGACTTTGGAATTGTGCAATGTACAGAGGCTGGAAGAATGTTGGGGTGCATGGTAGGCTACCCTAGAGTGATCTGAAGAGACGTTGATAGAAACAAGGACATTAGGAACCAGCAAGTGGTGTGGTGGTTAAAGCACTGGTTTACCATGGTTTGAGTCCCGGACCTGGTGGCTTGCTTTCTCATTTTCTCTCTCTCTCTCTGTCTCTCTGGTCAAATTAAAATAAATGAAAAATTAAATAGATAATTCTTTTATAGGGAACGTGCGCTCGCCAGACAGACAGAGAGAGACATAGAGACAGAAAGCGAGAGATCATCCCCAGTGGGGATGGTCACGCTGCAATCCCTTCTCCTCCATTCTCTTCTCGGGATCTTGGGCACGCACGCACACGCGCCCGGTGTGAGTTTTAAGCCACCGGGTCCCGGACACGAACCGCGGTTGAATAACTACGTGGGAGTCCAGAGACACAGTCATTACGCTAACTGCTGGTTCCCAATAGATAATTCTTTAAAAAATAAAAAAGAAACAATGATATTGAAGGCAATTCTGGTGAGGGCTCAGGAAAAAATGAGGAGGACTACAGATTATATATACATATAGACATAAACACATATGCACCCATATTTATGAACAGAACATTACTAAAAATATGGAGGTCAAAATGCACACGGTGAGTTCTCAGGCAGATATAAGAACATGTCACTGAGGAGTGGCAGAAACCAGTCTTTGCTAGAGAATTTGGCTGAATTCTGTTTTTCAGAACTGGCAGTAAAAAGTAGAGCTGGTAAGTTATGAACTAGGGTATGTTACAGGAGATTTCTAAGAAAAATAAGAAATTTTAATCTGATTATTTCATTGCTGTTTATAATAAAATGTAAGAAGAAAGAGATACATTGAAAAGTAAACTGTTGAGCAAAAAATCAACCAAAAATATGTTTTGAAAACTTTTCAGTCCGCCTAGATCACATGGCCAAGGATGTAGCTGAATGGCATCTTCTGAAGAAATCAAGTGTGTGTCTTCAGTATACAATCGGCCATCTCAGCAGAACCAGGAATGTCGGCACTGTTATCCAGGGCATAATGTGTGGCATAATGGCTATGTCGCTGGAGAGCCCTTGTACCTCATGGTGTGGACCTCGCAGAAGGCCAACATCTATAGAAGAACAGTCAGTAGGGTCAAAGACCAAACTTTTGGAAAATTTACACCAGCAGAAACAGTGTTGGCTTGGAATGAAAGGAATGAAGATAGACTGCTATGAAGAAAGAATGACTCCAGAGTTGAAGCATGAGTGCAGATGTCAGAGAGGACGAGACAGGCTCAGAGGGCAGGGCTGCTGCTCTGTAGCTCTAGTTTAAGTGTTAGGAGCACATTTAAGGTAGCCTCAGTAAAGCGGTGATGTTCAGTAGGTCAGGTGTATTAAATGCATGCTTACAATATTTTCAATGTGTGCTGAATTTCTTGCAATATATTCCTATTATTGGTTGAGAACCATCTGTATTTTGGAAGCAAACAACTTGTGTGATTTCACAGATCCACAAGAGAGAGATATTGTGCCTCAGGCTGGAACATACCCAAAGTTTGACCCATACCTGATGTGGATGATTCAGATAATGAGATTTAGGACTTTTTTAGATGGTTATATTTAGATTTTGGACTTAGAGTTGATGCTGGAATGGGTTGGGAGTTTTGGAAATGTTGGGATGGGGTGAATATTTTGCTTTCTGGGAAGGACATGAGTTTTGGGGAGCCAGAGTGCAGATAGTTATGGGTCTCGTGAATCCCTCAGAACGTGTTGAAATCTTGGCCTCCGATACTTCAGAATGTGACCTTATTTGGAAATAGGATCATTGCAGATACCGTTAGTTAAGATGTGGAGTAGAGTGGACCCTTAATTCAGTATGACGGGTAATATGGATTACATGTTTGTATTCCCCTCAAAATTCATGTGTTGGAATCCATAGGAAGGTAATCATGAATCCTTAGGAAGATAATCATGTCATGAGGGGAGAGATTTTATGAATGGGATTAGTGCCGTAGTAAGAGGAGAAAGAAGAGGAGAGAATCTGCTTTCTTCACTCTCTCTCCATCATGAGGATCTGTGAGGATATGAATAGATGATGACTGTCTGTCCACCAGGAAGAGGGCCATCTCCAAGAACCCAACCATGACTTCCTGATCTTGGACTTTCAGTATCCAGAACAGTAAAGACAAAAATAAATGTTTATTGTTTAAGTGACACAATCACTGTATTTTTGCTATAGTGGGCTGAACCAAGATCACTCTGGTGTCCATATGATAAGAGGAGAGAGACATGCAGAGCATAGAATGTCTCAAGAAGACACAGAAAAACACAGGGAGAAGAAGACCCTGAGATGATGGAGGTAGAGACTGGACTGATGCATCTTCAATCCAAGGAATGCCAAGGATTGCCAGTAACTGTCAGAAGTTGAGAAAGAAGCATGGAATGGATTCTTCTTCAGATCTGTCAGAAAAACTAACCCTGTTGATATCATGAATTTGAATTTCTAGCCTCCAGGTGTGTGATAACACATTTCTGCTATTTTATATCACCTAGATTATGGAGATGGCTTTGAAACTGGTAGTGGGCAGAATGAGCTCCAGGAGTACAGTCCTGGACATGGCACCATCACATAAAGCCTGCCAGAACAAGAGCCACCATTCGCTCCTCTTCCTCTTTACCAGGTCTCTAGTTATAGAGATACAGCTATTTAAGACTCCCCAAACCCACGGTTTAGGAGGCCATTATCCCAGGACAAATGGAGCTATTCACTGTGCCCCTGTGTTCTAAGAAAGGGACAACCCCTGTGACGTAGGCTCAAGCAGCCCCTCATGTTTCTACTATGATGTCTGTGGCTACTTCTCTGGCTTAAAATATACATTTGATCTCTGCACACCTTTTTGGTAAGGCCACTTGATAACTGATCATCTAAATAATTTTATTTTTTGAGGCTTTGAGCAAGTCCCATCTCCTTTTAAATTCCTTCAAGTGTTATAGTCTCTATAGAGCCTACATGCATCTCTAGATAGATCGCCTCCTCTCCAACTCCTTCAGCATTTATTACCAGTACCCCCAGGAGAGCCTCCCACTGTAGCTTTTTCCTCTCGTTATCATCTGGGATTAGATTCTTGCCTCATAGCCTCTTCAAGCTTGTACTTCTTATATCCCCAAGGTGCCTGGCCCACTACACGAAACACATTGGTGCTGATAACTTGCTGATTAACTGATTTTTGACCTTTTCATCAGAGATGTTCTGGTCATAAATCCAAGGAGGAAATTCTCTGGAGGTTTACTGGTGGTGGTATGGGGAGGGGGAGGCAAAATAAATAGGAGGAAAAGCATTTCACAGAGCTAGCTGCGAATCAGCCACTACCACAATAGCTGAATGGTTACCCTCAAGGTCACTTCTCAGTGATTTTCAAGAGATACAAGTTTAAAATTTTAATTTGCTAGGGAGCATGCATGCTTGTCAGAGTCAGAGAGGGAGAAGGAGAAAGGTCTCCTAATGGGGCATGGTCAGGCCACAAACCTTTCTCCTCCATTTCTCCATCCTGTTGAGATTTAGGACACACATGCACACATGCCCAGCATATTTTTCTAGCTGCCAAGGCCAGGACTATATCCACAGTCAGGCATGTGGAAACAGCTCCCATAAACATAGGCAAAAGGGCTGCAGACCCAAGGGAGATACAGAATTGTAATAGGTAAATGAGAGATCTGAAACCTTGGGAAACACAAAGGAGAATGTGACTATGCAAATGTTAATTGATTGTTTAATTTGAGAAGTATAGAGAGGATCCAGAGGGAGTAGAAACTGGGGGTGTGAAGTCTCAGTCAGGCAGAGGTAGCCATCTGGTGAAAAGCATTCCTCTTTAGTACAGTAACAAGTCGGTGAGTGACAAGAAGCAGCTTAGAGGCCTTAAGGGACAATGGGGGTAAATCAGCAAGAAGACAGCAAAAACCAAAAGGTAGATTGTGAAGCTGCGGAAGAACAGATCTTGACATTTTTTAAATCCAGTGTAAGAGAATTGAGGTTTACACAATAAGAAGTACAGTCTTTCCC
>NW_006204918.1:1952274-1975665 GCF_000334495.1 Tupaia belangeri chinensis
CCCGGCCCTTCCAGCTCCCCACCTGCTTCCCTGCAGTTCAGGAAAAGGGCACATGTACATCTGGGTTCCTGCTTTATTCGTGCAAACTCTTATATCACAGACAATCAACCAGAATGGCACTTATTTATTTATTTATTTTACAGGGTCCAGGGAGCTTTTTATAGAAGCAAATGAAAGCATCTTCGGCTTGGATTCACTCCTTTGCAATAGTTTGGTTTTGAATCAGGCACTTGAGTCCTCAACTCCAAAAGCAGGCAAATCTCACAAATGTATATATATTTTAAAAGTCTAAATGTCTTTAAATGGTCTTTAGGATAAATCAGAATTTGCTTTGATTTGTAAATTAAAACGTGTAAATTACAGGGACCAGCAGTTGGTGTAAGCTATGTCGCTGGACTCCCACATAGTCGACAGCAATTTGAGTCCCGGACCAGGTTGCTTAAACTCACACTGGGTGTGCGTGCGTGCATACCCAAGATCCTGAGACGAGAACGTGGTGTGACCATCCCCCTGGGGGGTGATTTCTTGCTTTCTGTCTCTCTATCTCTCTCTTTCTGGTGAGTGCACATGCCCTATAGCAAAAAACTCTTAAAAAAAAACACCCTTATAAATTACACACATCTGTATATTTAAATTTATTTTATTTTATTATTTTTTTGAGAGAGTTTTTTGCTATAGGGCACGTGTACTCACCAGACAGACAGAGACAGAGAGACAGAAAGCGAGAAATCACCTCCCAGGAGGGATGGCCATGCCGCAATCTCTTCTCCTCCATTCTCCTCTTGGGATCTTGGGCACGCATGCACACGTGCCCAGCATGAGTGTAAGCCACCAGGTCCATGACTCGAACCACGGTTGGCTACATGGGAGTCCAGTGACATAGCCGTTATGCTAACTGCTGGTCCCTGTTTATTTTTTCATGTGTGTGTGTGAGAGAGAGAGAAAGAGAGTGAGAGAGGGAGAGAGAGAGATGACACCTCCAACAGGTCTTCACACTCTACCTATCTCCAAGCTCCAGCCAGCCTTGGATCACAGGCCCACACCTGCTCAGCACTCTCATTGAAGTCCCTGAGCATGAACCTGGAACTGTCCCTCATGGTCAGTGTCACAGGGCATCATGTTCTGTTCTGCGCCTTTGTCCAGCTCCCAAAGTTTGAACATATTTTGATCTGGAATTATCACATGCTTTTTAAGCAAATCAAAATATTTTTATATCAGCATGTCACTTTAGTATAAGAGAAGTATTTCTGGTGCCAGTGTTCTTCTTCCTGTTTAAATATGAAGGAAGACAGATCTTCTAGTCAGCAGGTAATCCTTGAAATACTAACACCACTAGGCAAAAACAAAACAAAACAAAACAAACAAACAAACAAAAAAAACATCCAGTCACTTCAGGTTTGGATGGATCAATAATCATCATATGAGGTTAACGACTCTGGAACTGAAGGCTTTTGACATAAAGGGATTTTGGTGTTTGCCTAGATTTCTTTGATTTGAAACAAAACTATGCTAGAAAGATAAAAAAAAAATCTTCAATTCGTAAAACCAAGGCAGATAAGACTCCTCTAAGTCGTTAGACTAGCAATGGTGAGTAAGAACTTCCTAACATTCGACTATTTTATACTGTTGCTTCTCTGTGTCCTGGTAACTCCTTAACTATTTTCTTGAATACTACCAAGAAAGGGAAAATGACACTAAATTCTTTTATGTTAGTATGTAACCACCAACCAAGAGTTAAAAAAAAAAAATGTATTTGAAAATCTACTGTTAAGATCTCTTCAGTTCTAGGTCTCAAAATAATGTGCTGGAGTTCACTAAAAATTGAATGTGTTGGACCAAGCCATGGTCAGGTGGTTAAGGTGGTTTGATTCTACCAGCTTCGAGTCATGGACTGAGCAGCTTGAGAAGCATGCCAGGGACATATGTGTGCATGCCGAAAATGCTGAAAGAAGACATGGGAGAAAAGAGATGGCGGCGTGATTGTCCACTATGGAAGTGATTTCTCATTTTCCTTCTCTCTCTGTGTCCAGCGAGTGCATGCACCTTCTGGGTAATTGACAAAATGAGAAACATATTATGTCTTGCCTTGGAAACATCCAATCTGATGCAAATGTTTGCTAAGCAGGTGGACTCATTCCTCTGAGTCTTCAGCCCCGTCACAGAAGGCCTGGCGCTGACGCTAAGTCGCTGTGGCCTTCCTTCATAAGGAAGGCAGGCAGCTCACCAGCAGGACCCCTCCTGGCTATTTTGTAAGCCTAATACAATTCTCTCTGTTTTCTTGACATTTGCTTTTGACACTCCAACCAGTTTCTTGTCTTGTTTAGGATCCCTGTGGAGTCTATCTGAAGGCAGAATGAGATGAGAAAGGAGCCCAGTTGTTAGGCAGTGGCCGATAAAGATGACCTACATTTCTGCCCCTGATTGTGAGTTCTCCAAACCTGGAGTGCGACCCTGTAGGTCGTTGCAAGGAGTGCGAGACACAGAACTTGTCTACAAGAAAGGAATTTTCAAGAGGCTTTGGGAATAGTTTCTCTTACTGAAAGAAGTCATCTCTGAAGGAAAGAAAAGAGAACGCTTTAGAAATACAGTATTAACTCCCTCCTGTGCATTTAGACTCTAAAGTCTGCAGGTAAACAAGGCAGCGGGGAGCCTTTCCACCCAGTGTGAGGAGAAAGGCCAGCAGGGGGGAGATTACCACTTGTTACAATACTTGACATTAATTAAACCGACTTTAAATAAAAAAAGGTGCTAAATTATTTTTCTATTGCCTGCAATATTTACATTAATTATGCCAAATGCCGAAACTGTTTTCCCTAACCAAGTCATCTACACTCTTAATATAATACACGCATTTCGAAGGCCAACGGGGATATGTCAGCCAAGGATCCGCGCCTGGCTTTCCTCTGTGCATGTGACATTAAAATGCCCTGCTGGAGAGCTAGGCCTAGTCCTTCGTTTCCAGATCAGACACTGCTCCTGCTCCTTTCTCCCTTGTGGAATCATTAGCGAGCAAGCCTTCCCTGCAGCACACTGGGGTACGGAGCCATCTTTCCTGTTCTCTCGGCTTGTGGCATGCAGTGTGATTTCCTGGGGTGGAAAGGCTGACCGAGTACTACTTCCTGTTTCTCCCTGGTCCCCAGCATCTATTGATTCCCAGCGTTTCTAATTAGGAGCCTGCTAAGTTGGCAGTGGCTGTCATTCCATGGGACAGCTTGTTTGCCCCTCCTCCATCGAGGCACTGGTGCCTGCCTTGTCTCTCCTCCCTCTGGAGATCTGCACACGCAGCTCTACCTGGAACACGATCCCCTTCCCTCCTTGCTTAATTATCTCTATTACAACTTCCCCAGGCTCCACGAGTTGTCCTTTTACAGGACATAGGCCAATGACGGTTGCACACTTGTGGATGTGACTGATGAACTGTCTTATTAGAGGCACGGGGGATCTGTTCTGGTGCACTAGCGTATCTCAGGGCCTGCTGTTCATTCCAGAGGGCCTGGCATAGAAAAGGCATATTAAAAAAGTACACGTGGCCAGCTGCAGTGGCCTAAATAAAATGCTCTGCTCTGCAAGCTGGACCTGGTGAGAGACCTGGTTTGATTCCCAGTCCGACCTGAAGGAGTGTGTGGTAGCCCATGTCTGCAATCTTAGGAACTCAGGAAGGAGAGGCTGGAGGACTGTGACACAAGGAGCCCTGGCCCTGGAAAGAAGGAGAATATGTGCAGAATAAATGAATGGATGAGTCAACGAAATGAATGAATGAATGAAAAAAAAAACCCATGAATAATAGTATTAATCTTTTGTTTAAATTGTTCTTTTGCTCATAAATGCTCTCTGTTTCCACTTTTCATTACCTTCTTTTTGTCCTTTAAGCAAGATCAAGTCCCAACTCCTAGATAAGACATAAGACATGAAATAAATTATTTATTATAATTATTATTTTAATTTGCTATAGGGTCCATGTACTCACCAGAGAGAGAGACAGAGACAGAAGAGAGAGAGAGAGAGAGAGAGAATGCAAGCCTCCAGGTCCAGGACTTGAACCATAGTCAATGGAGGAGTCCAACAATGCCTTAACTACCACACCACCTGCTAGCCCTGAGGCATGTCGTAACTACATAAGCCTAGTCTAATAATTTTTTCCTTCAATGTCAGATATCATGAATATATATGGCCTTGCGTGTTGTGGTAGTTTCTGATCCCACTCTCACCTCCCCATTTCAAAACTGTGTCTTTCCTCCCACATTACAGGTTTCTGATGACGCAAAGGGACTTCTACCATGCTGAGTACAGTACCGGATACTGGGCGCATACGCGTTTGTTCTGGTGTTGGATTTTTTTGAGAGTGTCCTAAACTGTATGAAGCACTGCATTGTGGCTGTGGGAGTGATCTCCACTCTGACACAGATGGGGTTGGGTGAGGGAAGGGAGGTTATAGGGATATGGCACAGGGAGGAGTGTGCCGTCCTTGGCACTGCCAGGAAGAGAGAACCAGGTCAGTTATTTCAACAAAGAATTTAATACAGGGAATTGATTAAACAGGTAAAAGTAAAAAGGAGACAAAAAAGCAGGACAGAAATAGCACAGAGCTAGTAAGCACAAGTGGCAGCTGCCATCCTCAGGCTGGAAAGTAAGCAGTGTGGTTGGAGTCACTGGGGTCTGGAAGCTTGGAGCAGGTGCTCTGGTAATCTGGGACCCAGATCCCTGGGAGATTGTTGCTCAGCTGGTAGTGGTAACCTGGAGGAGTCACAAGGAGGCCTGCCTTAGCGCGAGCTGAAGGTTAGAAACTGGATCCAGAGACCAGCAGTTAGCGTAATGGCTATGTCACTGGACTCCCACGTAGTCGACCACAGTTCGCGTCCTGGACCCGGTGGCTTAAACTCACACTGGGCACTTGTGCGTACGTGCCCAAGATCCCGAGAGGAGAATGGAGGAGAAGGGATTACAGCGTGGCCATCCCCCTGGGGGGTGATTTCTCACTTTCTGTCTCTCTGTCTCTCTTTGTCTGTCTGGCGAGCGCTTGTACCCTAAAGCAAAAACCTCTCCAGAAATAAAAAAGAAAAAAAAATAAATAAAGAAACTGGATCCAAACGCTCCTAGTGCGGTCTGCTGCCACTGCGGCAATGCCAATGGGACCAGGAAGCAGAGGTGGGTCCATCGCCCTGCATCTGTCTTGCTGTCTTCCTCCCGGCGGCAAAACCTAACAATCGAAAAAGAAACAAAGGCAGCTTGAAGAATTTTCAACCCAAGCCTCACAGAGCTGAGCAAAAACAGGTAGGTTTAGAGCTGAGAGATAATAATTGAATAACCAGCACAGATGGCTAGAGGAGGATCGAACCTCCTGTGGGAATAAACCACCAAGAATAACTGATTTTTAGTGACACATATGTAATATAGTAACCCTTTCTAAATGATAATTCAGTGTAATACACCCATTTGTATTAGCTGACTTTAAAATAGCAAACTTTGGGGCCGGCAGGTGGTGTGGTGGTTAAAGCGCTGGATTCCCACGTGGCTGACTGTGGTTTGAGTCCCGGACCTGGGAGCTTGTTTTTTCACTTAACTTTTCTTTCTCTCACTCTCTCTGTTTCTGTCTGGTTAAGTTAAAAATAGTAATAATAACAAATGGAATTAAATAAATGAATAATTCTTTTGAAAAATAGCAAATTTAATGTAATGATTATTTGTGGACTAGTTTATTCGTCTTTACAAAGAATTATAATTCATAAATGTTCTCAACTTGAAATACTCGGAGGAAGAGAAATTTCTGGTATGTAAAAGAAACTTTTTCTTCTGGTCAGAAAAAGGCAATTAGAATTATAAATTCTATAATCTCAGGATTATAAATAGATGCTTAAATTGGCAAATTTCATGTAATGATTATTTGTGGACTAGTTTATTCGTCTTTACAAAGAATTATAATTCATAAATGTTCTCAACTTGAAATACTCGGAGGAAGAGAAATTTCTGGTATGTAAAAGAAACTTTTTCTTCTGGTCAGAAAAAGGCAATTAGAATTATAAATTCTATAATCTCAGGATTATAAATAGATGCTTAAATTGTGGGAATAAAAATATAAAGTTAAGCATTGAAAGTGGGAAGAGCTTAAGTGACTAAATTCTTTCTTTTATAGGGGATTTATCATGTCCTCCTGAGTGACAGGATGAGGCTGGGAGCAAATCAACCTCTGCTATGAGATTGCTCAGCCCTTCTGAGTCTCCCTGGATATTCTCTGTTCCAGACCCCCTCCCACCTCCCACCACACAACACACACACTCAAAATCTAACCTCTGTCTTTCTCTGCCTTGCTCTGCGTCCCAGAAGGTGGACAGCTAGAGCTTTCTTCACGACTCTGATCTGGATGCTGGTGTCTACCAACACTCGTGCTGGAACTTAATCCCCAATGTAATAGTACTAAGTAGGACCTTGGGAACTGATTAGGTCCTGAGGGGTTAGTGTCCTTGTAAAGGAAGCAGGAGGCAGCTGGTTTCCCTTCCCGCCATGTGAGGACACAGCCAGGAAGCATCGCCTGAAGATGAGCCCCTCGTCAGACACCAACTCTGATGTATCTGCTCGTGGACTTCCTGGCCTCCAGAATATTGAGAAATAAATTTCTATGGTTTGTAAACTGCCCAGTCCATGGTAATTTGTTATAGCAGCCCTAACAGACTAAGACCATCCCTGGTATCCTCCTGCCACCTGGACTTGGCCAGTGGACTTGGCCAGTGGGATGTACTAGCGGGAGAGCGAGGGAGAGATACATCTTCCTGACGCCAACACGGGCTCTGCTCAGTGGCTCACGGGGCAGACATCTCTTTCTGTTCATTGTACCTGTCATGTGGCCCTTTGCCATGGCTTCAGTACTCACTGAGTTCCTCTTGCCTTCCATCCCTAAAAAACATCATGATTCTGCTCTTGATGGTCTCTAAGTAGCTCAGACTTCTCCGTAACCTTGGCACGCTCAATGGCTCTGTAAGTGCTCCTTTCTTTAAAGTCTGCGAATCATCTGACTTGGACTCTGCTTCCTGAAGCACTGCATTGGGACACCACCTACCTGCCACCGCAACACTGAAACTCAAGTATTTTCTTTTTCTTGGAGAGTTTTTTTTTGAAAGAGATTTTTGGTGAGACATAGAGACATAGAGAGGCAGAAAGCCAGAAATCACTCTCCCCCACCACAAGGGGATGGCCACACCACAATCTCTTCTCCTCCATTGTCTTCTCGGTTTCTTTAACACACACACACACACGCACCTGTGGTGAGTTTTAAGCTGCCGGGTCTGGGACTTGATTTGTGGTCAACTATGTGGGAGTCCAGCAACGTAACCATTATGCCATCTGCCACTCTCTGGAATCATCCTCTCTGAAGGCTGCCATTACAATATGGTAGCACAGTCTTGCAGGAGAATAGTCTTTGGTCAGTGACTAATCAGTGTAAGGTCAAAGTCCCAGCCCCTCACTTTGATTAGAACTGTAAAGAACCACTCTTACTGCAGAGGGAGCTGTAGGACCTTCCAGGAACAGCGTACCATCACAGTCCAGCCTCTTCCTCTGCTCAGTCCTGCTTGTCTTGCTACTCAATGGGTGAACATTTCTCTCTGCAAACCTTCATGAAATTCCCCATCTGAGCCTCTTTTTTTCCTAAAGGACAAGACCTATAAAAGCAGGTTAAGATGGGACCAGCAAGAGGTGTAATGCTTACATCGCTGGACTCCCACGTGGCTTGAGTCCTGGACCTGATGCCTTGAAACTCATGCTGGGTACGTGCGTGTGCATGCCCAAAACCCCAAGAGGAGAAGGAAGGAGAAGGGATTATGGCTGGGCCGTGCCCCATGGTAGCTGATCTCTCTGTCTCTGTCTGTCTGGCAACTGCATGTGCCCTATAGCAAAGAACTCTCTGAAAAACAACAACAACAACAACAACAATGCGTACAGAGGCAGCCCCATGGGGCAGTAGTAATGCCCCACTCAGGAGAAGCCAGATCCCATGTGGCAACTGCACTGCAGACCCCTGGCCTGGTCAGCCTGACCACTCTGGGCACCTGAGTAAGTGCCCAAGATCTGATGAACTGGGGCCTGGGGAGGGTATTATGGCATGACCAGACCCCATGGAAGGTGCTCCTTTCTCTCTCTCTCTCTGTCATGCTTGCACGTGTGCTCTATTATGATAAAGAAAAAATATTAAAAATAAACAAAAGCAGGTCGAGAAAGGATTTAAACAGGGATAAAAGAATGGGATCAAATGAAAAATGGTAGGACTAGCAAAGTCGCCTCACACACCTTATGGAGCTATGACAAGTATGTTCAACTTTATTGTCTGTCGGCCGCTTAAGAGATGATATTCTCCTTTGTTTTATTGCTAATAATAGAAAATACCTGAGTCTGTGTAACTTAAGAAGGGAGGTTTATTCCGTTTATGGTTTTGCAGGTCTAAGGTCCAGAGATTTGCATTTGTGAGACGCTTCTTCCTGATGGGTGACATGAAGAGGACAAGACAGAGTAAGGCCAGAGCAGAGCCTGTGTCCCTTTCTGGTCACAGCCCCTCTCTGTATAAACCCACCAGATGACAGTCATGGGGCCCCCCACCATGACGACCTTAATCCTAATCTCCCACAGGCCAAGGGTTTACCCTCTTCATCTTAATCTCCCACAGGCCAAGGGTTTACCTTTTCATCCTAATCTCCCATAGGCCAAGGGTTTACCCTCTTCATCCTTTTACAACCAAATGTCAGCATGTGGATTTGGGGGTGGGGGGGGGACACATACAAACCACAGCAAATGAGCTAAGGGGATTTAGGGGCACAGGGTCAGCAGGGAAACGGTCTTTCAGGGAGCGGTTTGCCCTAAGAAGCCATTCAGAGCTACTCTGTATATCATGCCTTCTAAAATAAAATGACAAAACCGTGCAATGCGTGGTCAGCAACCATTCAATGTTTGTTTCCATACCTATTTTGATCTCCTCAGCCTTTATGTAGAAAGACTCTAGATATCAAATTCCATAACTTTTTCCATAACTTATACATATGGAGCAAGTGATTATGATTGTTCTGAAGTTTTCTAGTCCTTGACATAGCCATTACGCTAACTGCTGGTCCCGATGTCTACTTTTTTTGACTTGATGATCCTAACTTCAACTGATTAACTTGAGTGACAGTCACTAATAATATTAAATATTAGTTCCAAAAAGTATGGAATGCTAAATTTAGGAAAATCCTTGAAAATATTAAAAACTAGACTAATTCTAGTCAAGTACAATCTTGATAGAACTGTCACAATGGTTTTCTAGTTTTGACATCATTCATTTCATGAGAATATCAAGCTCCCCCCAAAAATCTTCTCAAGTAATTTTGGGGTTTCTCCAGAATTAATTCACATGTATTTTCTTTTCTTTTCTTTTCTTTTTTTGGAGAGGTTTTTTTTTTTTCTTTTTTTTCTTATGGGGTATGTGCACTTGCCAGAAAGACAGAGAGAGACAGAGAGACAGAAAGCGAGAAATCACCCCGCAGGGGGGATGGCCACACCGCAATCCCTTCTCCTCCAGTCACCTCTTGGGATCCTGGGCACACACGCACATGTGCCCGGTGTGAGTTTAAGCCACCAGGTCCGGGACTCAAACCACGGTCGACTACATGGGAGTCCAGCGACATAGCCATTATGCCAACTGCTGGTCTCTAGTTCACATGTATTTTGAAGAAAAAAAAAAGTCCCCTTGGTTTTGCCAAAGGACCAGACATTTCTCCCTCTCTTCCTATCTATGTTGGAGCAAAGCGATAGCTTTGAAGTGTTGTTACCAAAGGTTTCCCCGGAAGACAACTCTGTTCTGCCAGTGCTCACCTGCTGGAGGTGACACCATTGCTGCCTCTCTGCTCCTGGTGGTGTCAAGGATCACTCATGGCCCCTGAAGTCTGTACACAAACTATCATACGTGGTAGATACGAAAGTTCATTGACCAGTTCTAGACCACTGCTGCACAGCTTACATTTTTAATAACTTTTATTGATGTCTTTTTACTCAAATATGACTTCAAGAAAACCTAGGGAGCATCCCGAGGGATTTTTAGATATTGTACTGAGAATCTCTGTGCCCCTCAGTTTGAGCCCTTGACAACTAGTATGCTGAAGTAGGCAGGAGAGAGTAGCTACGAACAGGAACGTTGCTTTCAGTCATTCACGGTTTGAGACCCAGCTCTGGTATTGATTGGCTGTCTACATTTAGACAGATATTTAAAAAAGTCTTTCCAAGACTCAGTTTCATCATCTCTAAAAATGGACGTAGTGACTGCAGTGAAGAATATGTGAGGTATTGTGTTGTTCCCCAAGCTTTAGATGTAATAAATCACTAAAATAACACCAAAAAATGGGAGGAGAGAAACAAAGGTTTGCCAAGTAAGACTATCCACTGTTGCTTCATTTCCATGAGAGAAGTTACATTTTTTTAGAGAGATTTTTGCTATAGGGTGTGTGTGCTTGCCAGAGAGGCAGAGAGAGAGACAGAGAGACAGAAAGTGAGAAATCACCCCCAGGGAGGATGGCCACACCGCAATCCCTTCTTCTCCACTCTCTCCTTGGGAATTTGGGTACACACACATGTGCACCCAGTGTGATTTTAAGCCACTGGGTCCAGAACTTGAACAGTGGTCAACTACATGGGAGTCCAGTGATGTAACCATTACCCTATCTCTGTTGGTCCTGAGAAGTTACATTATATCCCTGAACACTCAGATTATATGACTCTGCTTAACCAAGGAAAAATGGTAAGTTCATAAAGCTCTTTTTAAAACTCATAAGTTTACATACCTGATTTTATGTTGCTATAGATCCCTGAGACATGGTTTTGTTTTGAAACATGTTTCTGGTTCCCTACAAATAGGGGACCTTCTATAAATTCTACATTTGCTTCTTGGTACTATGTTGTAGCTTTGCCAAAACCCTAGGGTTTGAATGTCCCCGGAGGTACCTTGAGCTCCAGGTGAAACATTTCCTGAAGCAACCTTAACAAAACACTCCCTCAGCTCACCCTGTCCTCGGCCTCCATAATTGAGGGTAAAATTTAAACCAGTCGAAGTGAGAGCCTGGCAAGTCGATGGCTCTGAATTCTAAAACCCGCCTCATTGTTTCCGGCTCTGTGTGTGATGCCTAATTTATCCTTTCTCTTACTCTTAGCACAGTGGTCGTGACACAGAGCTCCACACGCCAGAATAAAGGCAGAGAGAGGAGCTAGAACTAGATAAATAGTTTACTTCTATTTAGAGCATAAATCAAAGGTGCGGTCTAGATGTAGATAACGCAGGCATTTATATTCTAGTAAGTAAAAACGTTTAGAGCTGATGGAGTGCTTTTCATCTTGAGAGCACTTTATGAACATCGACTAATTTATCATTATTTACAAGCCAATTAATTTTCACTACCCTGAGGTAGAAATTGTACTTATGCCAGACTGGCAGATGGAGAAAAAATACCGGGAAGAAAATTTAAAAAAGGAATTGTGAATTTCATAGTCTTGCTTTAACTGGAATGTACAGTTCAATTTAAACCCCATAAAATTGAACTGCGGTGGATGTTTTGGTAAGACGGTTTTTCTAGACACGGGTAGGCCGCTCATTGACTCACTTTTGTCTTCACTTCCTCCTTTACTCACCCATCGATTTACTCAATTTATCCTTTAACAAATGTTTGTTGAACATTTTGGTACGTACTCAAAATACAAATTTGAGTAAGAGATGTTAGCTGTTCTTAAGAATCTAATGGTTACCTAAAAGAAACAAGCATAGAAGCAAATAATAACAAAAAGGTTTTTTTAAACTCAATTTACTTATTTCTTCTAAGAGATAGAGGGAGAAAGGGAGAGAGAAAGAGACCACAAACAAGTTCCTCATGCATGATCCAACCCCAGCCTTGGCCTGAGTCATGACAGTGATATGTGACCCCCAGTCATAGGCACATGTGTTCCCCGAGAGTACGGGGAGGCTCTGGGGCACGAATCTAAGACCTTCCATGTGGTTCCAGTTGTATTACCACTGCATCACTCTCTGACCTCAAAGTGATTTATAGAGACTGAATTAGTAAGGAGTGAGCTATCATTTGGACAGGGAACTTCAGGGCAATGACAGCTTCCTGGGTAAGGCATTTTTTTTTTTTTTCACTGAATCTAGAAAGATGACTGATATTTATTGTCTAGACATGATGGCAAAGAGTAACTAGGACAGAAGAAACATTATACTTGAAAATCCAGATGTATACAAACACCTGAGATCTTCAGGGAGCACGAAAAATCCTGAAGGACTGCAATATAGGTATAGCTGAAGATGTGGAAAGACTAAGGGTTAGAAAGTAGATAGGGACAAACGCATGATAGCATGTCGTTGGAAACTCATCTGAAGACCGGTGGGGTTCTTGTGAAAATTCTCATGTCAGAGTCTAGTTTCCAAGACGTAGATTCCGTAGTCTGTATAGAGCTGAGGACCCGTGGTTCAGATAGGCAACTCCAGATTCCTCACCTGCGGGTTATTCCTGGCCGTGCTTTGGGAAACCCATGTAGGAGAAGGGAACAAGCCAATCCCATTTACATTCTAGAGCAATAACGTACAGAGCAATGTGGGGATGCACTGGAAGGGACCGGAGATGAGGTAGAAGTTGGGAGAGGAGAATGAGCCTGTGAGCAATTGTTCAGAAAGGGGGTCAAGTTTAATGTGCAGTACTCAGGGGACTTGAGAAAGAACAGTTCATCTGAGAGACGTTTGGGAGAAGGTGTAGGGTGGTTTGAGGGGAGATGGGGAAGAGGGGAGCGTTTAGGGATATTTTTGGATATTTTGACCTGGATGATAATGTTATCCCACTCACACTGGCTGCCTCATAAGTATGTGCTGGGAGACAACAAATTTGTTGTTCAAGACCCAGCTGAGCTCACAGCTAGTGTGAAATAAAATTAGTGGCTACAGTGGACTGGAATGCCACCATTTGAATAGTAAGGAAGATGAAAAGATTTGATTGGGTGGATTGCAGGAGGGACAGACCATAGTCTCCCTGATTAGGATTGTCAGTTAAAGAAAGACCACAATTATTGTTGTAAATAATGGAGAAAAATCAGGTGCAGAAATACCACAAAAGTAGAATTGGCAGGATTTTGTGCCCACTCAGAGATGACGGAGGAGGGAGATAACAGACACAACTAATATTTCAAGGAAAATATCGGAAAGCAAGGTGCAGTTGATCATGAGGTAATCAGTGAGGAGAACGGGGTGAGGGATCAGGGAGTACCCACGTTTTAGTGACATGGGGTTGGGCTAGGATATTCAAGGCAATGAAGACTCAACAGATACGTGAAGCTACTGAACTGAAACTGAAAACTTGGATGGGAAGTTTACATTTACTTGGATCCAGCCTGAGCCCTATTCATGGCAATAGCAAGGGATAAGAAACTTAACTTCTCCTCAGGAACTGCACGGTGGCCAGTTTGCTCATGGCTTTATCAGAGGGCACTGCAATTTTACAATATTAACAAATGGGATGGGCAGGGACTCCTGCGGCCTGGTGGCTTCAGTAAGCGAGATCCCACATAGATGGCTGATTGGAATGCCAACCTTGGAGGGTTGTAAAACAGGCCAGATACATGTGCGTGTGTGCCCCACATTCTGATGGGAGGGAGAAATGGAAGAAAAGAAATTGCAGGATGACCATACCCCATTGGGGGTTGGTTTCCCTCTCTCTCTCTCTGTCTCTGTCTCTATTTGGAAAATGCAAGTACTTTGGCAAAATTAAAAAAAAAAACACCTGCTTCCTTTTGATTGTCTTCCAATTGCTGGAATAAGAATAATGTAGAATATTAATCAGGAATACGGCTGTTTTATCTTTGGTGGTGAATCATTTCTTATTTTTATATAGAAAGTCGGTAACTCAAAGTTCTTATTTTTCTTTTGTGTTCCATCAGCAGCAGTAACTGAATAACTGTCTTCAAAAAGATCCGTGAGTTTAGATGAGTTCTTCAAGGTAAAAGTTATCCTTAGACCTCCAGGGATAAACCTCAAATGATTTCCTGTTTCAAATAAAAGGAAGGGTTGAGAGGCTTATCATGGCACGGGGCTGTTGGCGTGTACTTACACAAGAATATAAATAACAGCTTTGACCACTCCTAATTTCTTTTTCTTCCTTAAATCATATTCGCCCTATGCCAAGTTACAATGTCTATCCTAGACAGATTTTAAATGATAAAAGCGTGCTGCCAGGATCTCATTACTGGTGAGGAGACTCAGTTTAGGATGGCAGTTATAGAAAAGGCTATTTCGTTGTTGCCTTGGGTTAAAAGGAAGCGTGCTCCATTCTCAAGCCAGTGAAATATTTACAGGGCAAAGACGCATTTGTGCTTAGGGTTTGCTAGTGATAAAAATCTTTTCCGAGGAGTTCCTGTTATTCTTTTTAGACTATTTTAAAAATAAATGTAAATCTGTTTTGCTGTCCCTGTTTTGAAAGTGGTTCCCACCAATTTCTTTTCATCCAAATTAGAGCTTTTGACCTGGATGTGCCATGGTGCTATCATTTTAACTCTTTTAGGGAACCATGGGACACAATTACTAACAAATTACTATGAATTTTAAAACTTAGTCATTATCTCTGCAAAGAATCTGTATGAATCAGCCATGAAAGAGCTTTCTAAAACCACGTACCAGCTGAACAAGTGTTACATGTTTATTCTTGGGTGACATTTTTGGTTTAGAGAGAGATTCTTGCTATAGGGTGCGTGCACTTTCTGGGGAGAAAGAGAGAGACAGAGAGACAGAAAGTGAGAAGTCATGCCTCCCCCTCCTCCCCCTGCCCAGTGGGGATGACTATGCTGCAATCCCTTCTCCATTCTCCTCTTAGGATTTTGGGCATGCATGCACGCACTCCTGGCATGAGTTTCTAGCTGCTGGGTCCAGGACTCAAACTACAGTTAACTATGTGGGAGCCCAGGAAAGTAACCATTATACCACCTACTGGTCCCTTGTGTGATATGATTATGTGACAATTTCAAGGTTCAGAAAGCTTTGTTTGACCAGGACTGTTAATGATCATGGGCTTGTAACAGATGGTCTCGTGTATTAGGGGGGCATTGCCAATGTTTGCTTCAGAATGAATCTGCTCCATTTCATAGCTACATTTCACTGTTTTAGCATTTCATTTTATTACACAATTTAGTAAAACCTTTAAACTGGTGAGAAAGGCATGACAAGACTCCCTTATTTTACATTTCATAGTATCGCGAAGGCCACTTCCATGTATATGATCTTGCTTGCACATTGCTTTGGCCCTAACAGTATCAGCGTGACACCAGTGAATTGATGTTCCAGATGTTGCCCACATGTCCCACTGCAGTCTCCCGCACAGGCTGATTACAAATGTTCACTGTAGCATTAATCATTAGGCCATTGATCTTAATAACGCTGACGCGTTGTCACTGCATGCCAAGTAGATAAAACAATGGTGAAGACCCCTTACTATACACTAGCATGCTCTAATCATGGCTTATGGGCTGGTCTGACTTAATTGTGTAGTCATGACTTCAGACTGTTGGCTCTCCACATCTGAAAGAGGGACATAATGAGTGACCCACTCGTAACTATGAGAATCATAATCAAACTTAATAGGATTGTACTTTGTGATGAGCTAAATATGAACAATAAAGCGCATCAGAAATTATCTGTAGATACCTGTTGACTAAATGCAAAAGATGTTGAGTTGATATTTTTTAGTTTTCCTAGACATATACTACTTCAAAGCAATGTCTATACATGAAGGGAAAGACAATATACAGTAGACCCCTTGCTATTTCTGAGTATTTTTTTCCTCTGTGTTCTGTATAAACTCCAAATTTAGAGATGACTGATATTTTTATCTCATGGTCCATTGATGATCCTTATGGGTCTATACAATTCTTGAAATTGTGTGAAAATATTTTCATATATAAAATTCTTTTTCTCGTATATGTACTCTGATTAATTCTCCAGAGTTTTCTTACCTTCAAAGTGTTTGGGAACTACTGAATTAACTAAATTAGATATGTAATTTCCTTCATAAAATACTGTAAATGAATCTTTCCTTTCCTTAAAGAACATGTAAATATGAATAGAAATTAATTTAAATAACTAACCTCAAAATTATCTGTTAAATAACACTGTCAAAATAAGATAACACACAATTTCAATTTTCTTTCAAAGTTTGCTTATTAGTAGATGTATACTTATTGTCCTGAGAGGACCACTCGGAGTTAACAGGTTTAAAAATGTTTCACTCCCATACAAAACTATATGGAACCTTCGCTCATGTCATTGACTTGACTCACTCCCACTTCAGAACTTCATTATTTAAAAACCAGAAGGTCTATAATCTGGTTAAATCAGCATGAAGAATTCATTTTATTTTCAGAATCATTTTTAAAGAATCATGTTAAAAGCATTTATGTATATAAGGTAAGGACTAACTAAAGAAAAAACAAAATCAGCATTGAGATATAGGTGCTGAGTAGTTATAGTAATAGTGCTCACTAGCGAAGTAATTTGCTTCTACAAAATTTGCAATTTTACAGGAAGTGCACTCAAATCTTCTTCTTAGAAAAAAATGCATATTTAGGACCAGCAGATGGTGTAGTGGTTAAGGCGCTGGACTCCCATATGGTCAACTGTAGTTTGAGCCCTGGACCCAGTAGCTTTAAAATCACACTGGGAGAGTGTGAGCACCCAAAAATCCCAACAGGAGGATGGAGGAGAAGGGATTGTGGCATGGCCATCTCCCTAACGGATGATTTCTCACTTTCTCTCTGTCTCTTCATCTCTCTCCAGCGTGCACATGCACCCTATGACAAAAACCAAAACCAAAACAAAGAAAACCAGAAAAATGACATACATGTCAAAAATTGTCTGTGTCACACACAATAATTGACTCTATAAAGTTAAATCTAGAGCTGCGGAGGTCTGCTACGAGACAGGACTATAAAAAATGCCTAAGAAATAAGCAATAACCCAATGACCGAATGACAACTGACAATGAAATAGTAACATCTAATCTCTTTGGATCTTCTTTTTCTTTAGAGAGATTTTTGCTATAGGGTACATGCACTTAATGGAGAGACAGAGAGAGAGAAAGCGAGAAATGATCCCCCAGAAAGGATGGCCACACCACAATCTCTTCTCCTCCATTCTCTTCTTGGGATTTGGGAATGCACACACAAGTGTCCAGTGTGAATTTCACGGTACGAGACTAGAACTGTGGTCAGTGATGTGGGAGTCCAGAGTCTTAACTACTGCACCACCCACTGGCCCCTTAATTTCTTTTGCTTTTTTTTTTTTTTTGGAGAGGTTTTTGCTATAGGGCACATGTGCTTGCCAGAAAGACAGAGAGAGACAGAGAGACAGAAAGGGTAAATCACCCTCAAGGGGGGATGGCCACACCACAATCCCTTCTCCTCCATTCTCCTCTTGGGATCTTGGGCATGCATGCACATGTGCCTGGCATGAGTTTAAGCCACCGGGTCTGGGACTCAAACCACAGTTGCCTGCATGGGAGTCCAGTACCATAGCCATTATGCCAACTGCTGGTCTCAATTTCCTTTGATTTGAAAAGTTCCTCTGAGGGCTCTTCCAACATAAACAAGTATTTGACAATGGTAATTTGATTTAAAAAGTTACTCTGAGGGCAATTCCAACATAAACAAGTATTTGACAATGGTAACCTTGTTGAAGTAAATATATAAACAGTCCCTAAATCTTATTTTGAAGAAAAATACATATTTGCATATGCAAATGCTGTCATTTTACTTAAAAGAAAAAGATCCTCCAAAGGTTATGAAGAACTGCCATAGCATTTCAAAGCTTTGACGGTGATTTTCACATGTGTGCTTAAATAAGGCTGGTCAATATAAAAAGCCACAGTAAAACTGACTTTGAAAAATTGCTGTGATAGAATACAGAGGAGCAGGGAATGTATTTCGAGAATTAGGGTAAGTACACACACAGAGAAAGGGAGATGACAGGGACTTCCACATGATAATAAGTTTGCCACAAGCTATTTGTACAGAAAAGTGAAAAATAATAATTCTGGAAAATTAGGTTGAAGTCAAGTTGTAAAGAGTGTAATTCCAACTCTCCTGGGCTCTTTTGTTATTCTCCAAGCTCAAGATAATTTTTTCCTTCTGACCTCTAGTAACATTTGTACCTGTATTATTCATAGGCATCTATTATTATAGTCTTTGCCATCAGTTATATTTTCGCATGTATTTGTCATTTCTCCAACTGGATTATGAATTCTTTAAAGGAAGAGCCTTTCTCTTTATCTTTCTTTGCAAGCCGTATGATGCCTAGTTCAGATTAGTATATTAGCAACCAAAAAATATGTGCAGGTAGAAAACTGCCTTGCGCTTTCAAGAAGTTATCAACTTTCTAGAATCACTCTACAGAGCACAATCCCTGCCTTACCCTCTCCAAATCGTATGCTAGAACAAGTGAGTCATTACACGGCGTAGGAAAAGGATTATGGGTTTAGAGTTATATTCGGGATTCTAATTCCGGTTATATTACTGGCTTTATTTGGACCTAGGCTTATTGGAGTTTCCTCTGCCATCTCGTTTGTAAAACTGGGTTATTACTGCTTACTACCTGTCTTTCATTCCAAAAGAACTTTTTCATAGCTAGGGGTGACCAGCAAGGATGAAGGCACAGCACTTTATGAGCTAGGTAATCACGGATCTGAGAGGGTGTAAAAAGGCCGGCACGGTGTAAGGCAGAGTCTTTGGAGTTGCAGCAAACATCAAGATTTTATCATTGTGTTACGTTGAGTGATAAACAGTGGAAGCTCAGCAAACAGCGACAGTAGCTACAAGCCAACGGCTGATCTTTAATGCATTGCTTTGAAGAAAGAACATTTGCACACACTCCAGTCTGTTAAGCCACACAGACAGCAGTTACAAAGACACAGTGTAAGAAATAGTCAAGATTAACCTCTGTGGACAGCAGCTTCTTCACCTGGAAAATAAGAGAAGTGGAGTAGTGACCTCCCTGTGAAGGTCCAGTTCTCAGTGTCTAGAATTCTCTGGCTCCTCAATCATTTCTGCTGGAGAAGTGGAGGAAAGTGCAAGTTTGTCCTTTCCTGGCCCAATGGCAGAGGCAGCTCGCACAGACTGGTGAGGGGATGGCTAAATTTCCAGCAGTTTGGTGAGCCAAGAAATCAGCCAGATGACACCATAGACATCAACAACTCTGGAAATCGGGACCGTTCCTCAAGAGCAAGCCCTGGAACTTCCAGCAGTCATCATGGGTCCTATTTGATCGTGGATCCTGAGTTGGTGGAATTATACAGCTGTGGACAGAGAAAGGCAAGATTTCAGTGGCCACTTGGGAATACTTTAGGGCCAGAGGGTATCCAGGAAAACCAAGGGGTTCTGGTCAGAAAACATCAGGCAATCAGGGAGTGGGACAGCAGCTTCTGGCTTAGATGACTAGGAAAGAGACTTGAGAGAGGGCCTGTGAGAAGTGATCTTGGCTCGCCTGATGGAAAGGGGCAGTGGACGCTGATTCTACCTTGGAAGTCTGGTCAATCCCAATGCATACTTGTTTGTGTTCCAAAGAAACTCTGCTGCTTCTCATCTGAGTGTAGATGTGATCGTTCTTTGAACATCTTTTGAGAACTAGTTAGTCTGGCTGGCAGCTGCTGTTGATATAACAAAGTCTCTTTGGAATGACTGCCCTGCTCTTTTGTGTTCTGTTGACTAGCTGCTTGGCTTATTAACAAGATATTTCTTTCTCTATGGCTAAATATCCATCTGAGTCAGTTGCTAGTGGCTATGAAACTGGAAGTCATGTAAGTGTTTGAATTTTGCAGAACTTTAAATACAAATATGATACAGTTCATTCATAGAATGACAAATTATGTATGATTTTTAGACTAAAAATTTGGCATCTTCACCTTATGTACATCTCCTATTCATCTCTTGGTATCAGAATTTCTTTAACTTTCTTTTCATATTTAAAAAAAATTTAGAACCAGCAGTTAGCATAATGGTTAGGTTGCTGGACTCCCATGTGATCAACCATGGTTCGAGTCCTGCACCTGTTGACTTAAACTCATGCCGGGTGCATGTGTGTGCGTGCCCAAGATCCCGAGAGGAGAATGGAGGAGAAGGGATTGTGGTGTGGCCATCCCCCTTGGGGGGGTGATTTCTCCCTTTCTGTCTCTCTGTCTCTCTCTGTCTTTCTGGCGAGCGCGCATGCCCTATTGCAAAAACCTTTCCAAAAAAATATTCCTTTTCATTAGTTGGTATTTATACTTAATCACTTAAATTTCAGAGAATAAATTCAGTGCTTAAATTTCAGAGAATAAATTCATTATTTGTAATGCTTTTTATTGATTGCAATAGGGATAGATAACTGGAAGAATCTAGTCCATAGAATTCTCTCTTTTTTTTTTTGAGAGGTTTTTGCTATAGGGCGTGTGTGCTCGCCAGACAGACAGACAGAGACAGAGAGACAGAAAGTGAGAAATCACTCCCCAGGGGGGATGGTCACGCTGCAATCCCTTCTCCTCCATTCTCTTCTCGGATCTTGGGCATGCACACACACGTGTCTGGTGTGAGTTTAAGTCACTGGATCTGGGACTTGAACTGCAGTTGGCTACATGGGAGTCCAGTGACATAGCCTTTATGCTAACTGCTGGTCCCTGGCCCATAGAATTCTAATGATTATCTCTGATAAAAGACTTGTATACACAGATGATATAATACTTTCAACCTTGTGTAGAAACTTTACCTTACACCACTTGCTTTCATAAAAATGTCATAGTTGAAATATAGATATGTATATGATATTCATCGTGTATTCAGAATTGCACATCTGGAAAGGGTATGATTTGTTGTCATTTTCTTCAATATGGTTTTACCTCTTTATGTTAAAATTGTCATTTTTCATTTTTTTTAACTATAGTTTGCTATTTCATTTCATTTTCTTTTCTCTTTATTTTTTATTTTTTATTTTTGCCAGAGGACATGTGCACTCACCAGAGAGGGTCTGTGGGTGAGGATGAGAAGTGAGAAGGCACTCCTAACTCCTCCTCTTCCTCTTGTCCCTCCTCTTAGGATTTTGGACACATGCACCCAGAATATTTTTCAAGTCACCAGGTCTGGGACTTGAACTGTGCAACTGGTCATGTGGGATCCAGCTGGCCTTAACCACCAAACCAGGGGCTGGCCTTTCATTTTCAAAGATTCCTAAGTTTGGGATCAGCAGTTAGCATAATGGCTATGTTGCTAGACTCCCATGTAGTTGACTGTGGTTCGAGTCCCAGACCCGGTGGCTTAAACTCACACCAGGTACGTGTGCATGTGTGCCCAAGATCCCGACAGGAGAATGGAGGAGAAGGGATTGCGGCATGGCCATCCCCCCTGTGCGGTGATTTCTCGCGATCTGTCTCTCTGTCTCTCTCTGTCTGTCTGGCAAGTGCATGTGCCCTATGGCAAAAACCTCTCCAAAAAAAAAAAGAAAAAAAAAAGAAAAGAAATGTCTTTATCTTTGTTCAATCTTTTGCTAATTGACCATAAGACTCTTATTTTCAGTAGATGTTAAAAAATGCTCATCTAGGTTAAAAAAAAAATAACTCACATCAGTAAGAGAATGTTGACAGAAAATCTGTTATTTCAGAAACAATGATTTAAATTGAATTTGCAAATTGAAGACCATGGGGTCAATTGATGGTGTGGTGGTTAAGGTGCTGGACTCCCACATAGTCAACCATGGTTTAAGTCCCAGACCTGGCAGTTTGAACATCACGCCAGGCACATGTGCATGTCCAAAATTCCAGAAGGAGAATGGAAGAGAAGAGATGGCAGGGAGGTGATTTTTCATGTTCCTCTCATTGTCTCTCTGGCAAGTGCACACTCACTAAGGCAAAAACCTAAAAAAGTAAAAAAGAGAGAAAGAAAAGAAAATTGAAAGCCATTGTAATTTACCTCACTATTTAAAAATTTCACAAATAATAATTCATATACATGGTCAATCCAAATTAAGCATTTCTAAAGAGCAGTGTAAGTGTAAGTGGGAGAAACATTAAGAAAAGTTGCAGACAATATAAATAAAAAGCAAGTTTACATCTACATTTTACAAATTAGCTATATCAAACTCATTACTTTTTTTAATTTAAATTGATTTATTTACATTTATTCACTGTACATCATTACAGCACACAAAATGGGATTTTCCATCCATCCATTGCATATTGGCTCAATCAAACACATCAACATATGTGTTATCGACAACAAATAATAAACCCATTAATTTGAATGAAAAAGTTTTGCTAGATAATATTCTTCATGTTTTCCCTTTACACCTAGAATATTGTTATCACTATGTTGGAGAAGGACAGGTGTGCATTGTGTTGAAAAGATAAATATTGGAGCTCCTCCTAGTGCTGTGGCTAAGGGGGCCAGATCCTACATGACCTGCTGTGGTTCGAATCTCAGCCCCATGGCATGAAAGAACCCTGGGTGTGTGTGCAAGCTCACTCCAAATCCTGACAGCACCGGGAAACAGAGGCGAAGAGATCACAGCAGGATGGCGCCTCCTTGGGAGATGCTCCCCACAACAGCCCTGCCCCATCTGTCTCTCTCCGGCAAACACACACACCTTCTAGCAATTAAGATAAATACAGTTAAAGTTATTTGGGTGCTATTTGGCATCTTATGCCTCAACTTTATAGCTAATATTTACTGAAAATCTGTAGGCTAAAGGTAGTTCTCCAAGCCACCACCTATTAGGGACAGCTGGAGAAGTGACCTGAAAACCCTGGGATGTGGGGACCAGCAGGTGGCATAATGGTTAGTGCTAGACTCCCATGTGGTGGACTGGAGTTTGAGTCCTGGACCTGGTGGCTTGAAACTCATACTGGGCACGTGTGCTGAATGCCCCAAATCCTGAAAAGAGAATGGAGGTGAAGGGATTGCAGCTTGGCCATCTGCCTGAGGAGTGATTTCTTGCTTTCTCTCTCTCTCTTGAGCACATGTGCCCTACAGTAAAAATTTCTCTTGAAATCCTCCCCCCGAAAAAAAATCGCCACCAGGTATTAGATGAGTTGGTAATTTTATAATTTGGAAATGTCACATGCTGTTTTCACACCTGTACTTAAAAATGTCACCCCCGGGACCAGCAGTTAGCGTAATGGTTATGTCGCTAGACTCCCATGTAGTCGACTGAGGTTTGTGTCCCAGACCTGGTAGCTTAAACTCACACCGGGCGCATGTGCGTGCGTGCCCAAGATCCTGAGAGGAGAACAGAAGAGAAGGGATTGCGGCGTGGCCATCCCCCCTGGGGGGTGATTTGGCGCTTTCTGTCTCTCTGTCTCTCTCTGTCTGTCTGGCAAGCACACGTGCCCTATAGCATAAAAC